>NW_011494913.1:6877896-6882273 GCF_000754665.1 Bison bison bison | reverse complement strand
CTTTTTCCATGATCCAGCGGATGTTGACAATTTGATCTCTGGTTCCTCTGCCTTTCCTAAAACCAGCTTGAATATCTGGAAGTTCATGGTTCACGTATTGCTGAAGACTGGCTGCATGACAAGGTAAATGTAACTTTGAGAAAACAGAGATTTCATGTGTTTGTTAGCCATCTGTACATCTTCTTTGGAGAAATGTCTGTTTAGTTGGCCCATTTTGGGGCCCAAATGTCTGGCCCATTTTTTGATTGGGTCACTTATTTTGACTTGGGGATTTTTGCGTCTCCAAAAATCACAAGTTTAAGCTCTACTGTAACAGAGGTTCTATTTCTCTAGATGGGGGAGTCATGGAATGCTTCTACAAGGGAACCCAGGAAGAGGTCCACTAAACCCAGTTCACTTTGTATATCTCCTGACAATAGGCTAACATGCAAAAAACAGTTAGTATATGTAAGCAATAATAATTGGCCTTTTAAGCACAAGGAGACAAGGCTTCTATGAAATAACAAAGGAAGTAAGAAATATATCTGGAACTAATAGGATTCATTAGGATGTTCCCCATTATTTCCATGGTAATAATGTTGTAAATTAAATTACAGCAGGCATGCTCATGATCTTTTAAGGACTTGGTGACTAGGGGCTCGGAGCTCTCAGGTATGAAGGTCTATGTTAACTTAAAAGGCAAGCAAATTAAGCCAGGAGTTGTGCCAGTCAAGGATGAAGAAAAAATCTAATATGGATGATCATGGAAAGACATGATGCAACATTTATTTGACCCAGAGACCAATGACAGCAGCATGAAACGTAGTTTACACATTTATCTTCCTACTGTACGTCTGGTTTATTTTTTTTAACACGACCAACCATCACATTGAAGAATAGGTAATAGGCAGGTTGCACTTACTTGCACTGTGGTGGGCAAGTAACTATGAGTAGTGTGATGGATGAAATGAAGACGCCAGTAGAAGCCCACCAATATTACCTTGGTATTCAACTTGATTGGCATCCTACGGATGGTTTACTGCAAAAATACTGCAGACTCTGCCAGAGCACTATCTTCTGGCTGTGGGGGTACATTTCTCACGCACAGGACAAGTCAGAAATGCTGGAGATTAACTACTTCACTGAAGGGTGTTCTATACTACCACCCAGAAGGCCACAGTGAGACTGAATTCCAGTTTCCTAGAATGGTAACTGGCTTGATGAAGCACAGTTCTCACTATGTCACTTTCTCTCCACCTGACTGGTGTATCATAGAATCAACATTCAAATAAGCTGCTGCTGCTGCTGCTAAGTTGCTTCAGTCGTGTCCGACTCTATATGACCCTGTAGAGAGCAGCCCACCAGGCTCCCCTTTCCCTGGGATTCTCCAGGCAAGAACACTGGAGTGGGTTGCCATTTCCTTCTCCAATGCATGACAGTGAAAAGTGAAAGTGAAGTCGCTCAGTTGTGTCCGACTCTTCGTGACCCCATGGACTGCAGCCCACCAGGCTCCTCTGCCCATGGGATTTTCCAGGCAAAACCATTGGCATGGGGTGCCATCGCCTTCTCCAGCAAATAAGCTAGTCCTCTTCAAGTCCTTGCTTACAGGTCTACTTCTCACTAATTCAAATCAGACACTGAATTTTCTTCTATTACCTAGTTCATTTCTTCAAAAATTCACAACTTTTTTTCTGGTTTCAAAACCGAGCTTTAATAATTATAACATGTGGTACAGTCAGAAATTCACAACTTTTGTCCATATTTATATACATAATAGGTGCTTCCCAGGTGGCTCAGTGATAACGAATCTGCTTGTCAATGTAGGAGACTCAGGAGACACGTGTTCAATCCCTGGGTTGGGAAGATCCCCTGGAGGAGGGAATGGCCACCCATTCCAGTATTCCTGCCTGGAAAAATCCCATGGACAGAGGAGTCTGGTGGACTACAGTCCATGGGGTCACAAAGGGTGAGACACAACTGTGCAACCAAGCACGCCCATGTACATAGTAATAATATAGCTTCCTGGTGGCTCAGTGGTAAAGAATCCATGTGCCAATGCAGGTGACTCAGGAGACTGGAGTTCCATCCCTGGGTCAGGAAGATCCCCTGGAGAAGGGAATGGCAACACATTCCAGTACTCTTGCCTGGGAAATGCCATGAACAGAGGAGCCTGGCAGGCTACAGTCCAGGGGGTCACATAGAGTTGGACTTGGCTGAGCAACAGAGCACTCGCATGCATGCGTGCACACACACATACACACACACAATAATATGAAGGTTCTTCTGTGAATCAATCCTTTATCTAAATTTACATGGGTTTCTGCATGAGGAATGTCTTTCACATTAAAAAGAAAAACTGATTTATAAGAAGTTCATCAAGGACTTTTTCACCAAGGTAAAGTAACCCATTTCTCCCAAGTCCTCCTTCTTTAATTAAAATGCCCTGGACATAACACAACAAAGAACCATAGAAAGATTCTGGAAGAGTAGGAAGAAGGCAGTGGACTGCCTAGGGACAGTCTTGAAGAACAGCATGTCAGTCCTTTCCCTGAGTTTCTTTATTGCCTATCATATTTCCCAAACAGGGTGCAGCAGAATCCTCCAGCATAGAATCGCTAGTAGGTAGATTTTTAAAAATATTTCAAAAAAAAAAGAGCCTGTGCCCCCTAGCCAAAGGACTGAGAAGACAGTGGCCTAATAGAAAATGACTTTTTGTCAGTACCAGTCTTACTCCAACCTCAAGCCAACCTGGAAAACCGCACCTTCTTCATCAAGGTTGAGCAGTGGTTTATGCTTCCCCACATGTTTATGATAAAAAAATAAACAAAGATAAATTCTCAGCAAGCTAGGGGCAGAGAGAAACCATCTCAACTTGACACAAAAAAAATCTATGAAAAAGATAGAGGTAACATCATACTCAATGCTAAAAGACTGAATGCTTCCTCTCTGAGATAGAAAACATGACAACTCTGGAAGTTCTAGCCACTGCAGTAAGGCAAGAAAAAGAAACAAAATGCATGAAGACTGGAAAGAAATAAAACTGTTTCTGTTGGGAAATTATGTGAATATCTACACAGACAACCGTAAGCAATCTACAAAAGTATTACTAGAATAAGTGATTTCAGCATGGTCACAGGGTGCAAGATCAACACACAAAAGAAAAACCACGTGTTTATATAATAACAATAAAATTGTGGAAACAAATTAAAATACAATGCCATTTATAATAGCTCCAAAGGAAATAAAATACTTAGGTATAAATCTAACAAAATATGTACATAATCTATGTGTGGAAAACTAGACTACTGTGATGAAAGAAATCAAAGAAGCCTAAATAAATGAGGAAACATACAGTCTTTATGAATTGGGAGATTCAACATAGTAATGATGTAGGATCTTCCCAAATTGATCAACAGGTTTTAGGCAGTTTTCTACAAAATCTCAGAAAAGTTTTTGTAGACATAGACAAACTTATGCTAAAAATTATATTGAAAGGCCTGGGCCATATAATAAGTTTTTTAATCTTGAAAAATAAAGAAAATAGGAGTGATTACTCTATTCAGTATTAATTTTTATTGTGTAGGTACAGGAATCAAGACAGTGTGATATTGGTGGAGACAAAAACACACAGCTTGGTGGAACAGAACAGATAAACCAGAAATAGACCTTTAACAATAAGCCCAACTGACTTTTGACAAAGATATATAAGTAGTTCAATGGAAGAAGGATAATTTTTCTTTCTTTTTTTTTTTTTTATTTTTAAACTTTACAAATTGTATCGGTTTTGCCAAATATTAAAATGAATCCGCCACAGGTATACACGTGTTCCCCATCCAGAACCCTCCTCCCTCCTCCCTCCCCATACCATCCCTCTGGGTCGTCCCAGTGCACTAGTCCCAAGCATCCAGTATTGTGCATCGAACCTGGACTGGCAACTCATTTCATACATGATATTTTACATGTTTCAATGTCATTCTCCCAAATCTTCCCACCCTCTCCCTCTCCCTCAGAGTCCATAAGACTGTTCTATACATCAGTGTCTCTTTTGCTGTCTCATACACAGGGTTATTGTTAGCATCTTTCTAAATTCCATATATATGCATTAGTATACTGTACTGGTGTTTTTCTTTCTGGCTTACTTCACTCTGTATAATAGGCTCCAGTTTCATCCACCTTATTAGAACTGATTCAAATGTATTCTTTTTAATGGCTGAGTAATACTCCATTGTGTATATGTACCACAGCTTTCTTATTCATTCATCTGATGATGGACATCTAGGTTGCTTCCATGTCCTGGCTATTATAAACAGTGCTGCAATGAACATTGGGGTACATGTGTCTCTTTCAATTCTGGTTTCCTCAGTGTGTATGCCCAGCAGTGGGATTGCTGGATCATAA
>NW_011494913.1:6877279-6877502 GCF_000754665.1 Bison bison bison | reverse complement strand
TCTCCTCTAGGAGTTTTATAGTTTCTGGTCTTACGTTTAGATCTTTAATCCATTTTGAGTTTATTTTTGTGTATGCTGTTAGAAAGTGTTCTAGTTTAATTCTTGTACAAGTGGTTGACCAGATTTCCCAGCACCACTTGTTAAAGAGATTGTCTTTAATCCACTGTATATTCTTGCCTCCTTTGTCAAATATAAGGTGTCCATATGTGCATGGATTTATCTC
>NW_011494913.1:6872478-6876322 GCF_000754665.1 Bison bison bison | reverse complement strand
TCTTTTTCTGCTCTGATTGCTGTGGCCAAAACTTCCAAAACTATGTTGAATAGTAATGGTGAAAGTGGGCACCCTTGTCTTGTTCCTGACTTTAGAGGGAATGCTTTCAATTTTTCACCATTGAGGATAATGTTTGCTGTGGGTTTGTCATACATAGCTTCTCTTATGTGGAGGTATGTTCCTTCTATTCCTGCTTTCTGGAGAGTTTTTATCATAAATGGATGTTGAATTTTGTCAAAGGCTTTTTATGCATCTATTGAGATAATCATATGGCTTTTATTTTTCAATTTGTTAATGTAGTGTATTACATTGATTGATTTGTGGATATTGAAGAATCCTTGCATCCCTGGGATAAAACCCACTTGGTCATGGTGTATGATCTTTTTAATGTGTTGTTGGATTCTGATTGCTAGAATTTTGCTAAGGATTTTTGCATCTATGTTCATCAGTGATATTGGCCTGTAGTTTTCTTTTTCTGTGGCATCTTTGTCAGGTTTTCGTGTTAGGGTGATGGTGGCCTCACAGAATGAGTTTGGAAGTTTACCTTCCTGTGCAATTTTCTGGGAAAGTTTGAGTAGGAGAGGTGTCAGCTCTTCTCTAAATTTTTGGTAGAATTCAGCTGTAAGCCATCTGGACCTGGGCTTTTGTTTGCTGGAAGATTTTTGATTACAGTTTCAATTTTCGTGCTTGTGATGGGTCTGTTAAGATTTTCTATTTCTTCCTGGGTCCATTTTGGAAAGTTGTACTTTTCTAAGAATTGTCCATTTCTTCCACGTTGTCCATTTTATTGGCATATAATTGCTGATAGTAGTCTCTTATGATTCTTTGTATTTCTGTGTTGTCTGTTGTGATCTCTCCATTTTCCTTACTAATTTTATTGATTTGATTTTTCTCCCTTTGTTTCTTGATAAGTCTGGCTAATGGTTTGTCAATTTTATCTATCCTTTCAAAGAACCAGCTTTTGGCTTTGTTGATTTTTGCTATGGTCTCTTTTGTTCCTTTTGCATTTATTTCTGCCCTAATTTTTAAATTTCTTTCCTCCTACTAACCCTGGGGTTCTTCATTTCTTCTTTTTCTAGTTGCTTTAGGTGTAGAGTTAGGTTATTTATTTGACTTTTTTCTTGTTTCTTGAGGTATGCCTGTATTGCTATGAACTTTCCCCTTAGGACTGCTTTTACAGTGTCCCACAGGTTTGGGGTTGTTGTGTTTTCATTTTCATTCGTTTCTATGCAAATTTTGATTTCTTTTTTGATTTCTTCTGTGATTTGTTGGTTATTCAGCAGCGTATTCTTCAGCCTCCATATGTTGGAATTTTTAATAGTTTTTCTCCTGTAATTGAGATCTAATCTTACTGCATTGTGGTCAGAAAAGATGCTTGGAATGATTTCAATTATTTTGAATTTACCAAGGCTAGATTTATGGCCCAGGATGTGATCTATCCTGGAGAAGGTTCCGTGTGCGCCTGAGAAAAAGGTGAAATTCATTGTTTTGGGATGAAATGTCCTATAGATATCAATTAGGTCTAACTGGTCTATTGTATCATTTAAAGTTTGTGTTTCCTTATTAATTTTCTGTTTAGTTGATCTATCCATAGGTGTGAGTGGGGTATTAAAGTCTCTCACTATTATTGTTATTGTTAATTTCTCCTTTCATAATTGTTAGCATTTGTCTTACGTACTGTGGTGCTCCTGTTTTGGGTGCATATATATTTATAATTGTTATATCTTCTTCTTGGATTGATCCTTTGATCATTATGTAGTGACCATCTTTGTCTCTTTTCACAGCCTTTGTTTTAAAGTCTATTTTATCTGATATGAGTATTGCTACTCCTGCTTTCTTTTGGTCCCTATTTGCATGGAAAATCTTTTTCCAGCCCTTCACTTTCAGTCTGTATGTGTCCCCTGTTTTGAGGTGGGTTCTTGTAGACAACATATGTAGGGGTCTTGTTTTTGTATCCATTCAGCCAGTCTTTGTCTTTTGGTTGAGGCATTCAACCCATTTATGTTTAAGGTAATTACTGATAAGCATGATCCCATTTCCATTTACTTTATTGTTTTGGGTTCATATTTATACACCCTTTTTGTGTTTCCTGTCTAGAGAATATCCTTTAGTATTTGTTGGAGAGCTGGTTTGGTGGTGCTGAATTCTCTCAGCTTTTGCTTGTCTGAAAAGCTTTTGATTTCTCCTTCATACTTGAATGAGATCCTTGCTGGGTACAATAATCTGGGCTGTAGGTTATTTTCTTTCATCATTTTAAGTATGTCTTGCCATTCCCTCCTGGCTTGAAGAGTTTCTATTGAAAGATCAGCTGTTATCCTTATGGGAATCCCTTGTGTGTTATTTGTTGTTTTTCCCTTGCTGCTTTTAATATTTGTTCTTTGTGTTTGATCTTTGTTAATTTGATTAATATGTGTCTTGGGGTGTTTCGCCTTGGGTTTATCCTGTTTGGGACTCTCTGGCTTTCTTGGACTTGGGTGATTATTTCCTTTCCCATTTTAGGGAAGTTTTCAACTATTATCTCCTCAAGTATTTTCTCATGGTCTTTCTTTTTGTCTTCTTCTTCTGGGACTCCTATGATTCGAATGTTGTAGTGTTTAATATTGTCCTGGAGGTCTCTGAAATTGTCTTCATTTTTTTTTTTTCTGATTAAGATAGTTCATTTCTTTTAATTCATTTTTCTTTTTTCCTCTCTGATTCATTTATTTTTATCATTCTATCTTCTATTTCACTAATCCTATCTCCTGCCTCCGTTATTCTACTATTTGTTGCCTCCAGAGTGTTTTTAATTTCATTTATTGCATTATTCATTATATATTGACTCTTTTTTATTTCTTCTAGGTCCTTGTTAAACCTTTCTTGCATCTTCTCAATCCTTGTCTCCAGGCTATTTATCTGTGATTCCATTTTGATTTCAAGATTTTGGATCAATTTCACTATCATTATTCGGAATTCTTTATCAGGTAGATTCCCTATCTCTTCCTCTTTTGTTTGGTTTGGTGGGCATTTATTCTGTTCCTTTATCTGCTAGGTATTCCTCTGTCTCTTCATCTTGTTTAAATTGCTGATTTTGGGGTGTCCTTTCTGTATTCTGGCAGTTTGTGGAGTTCCCTTTATTGTGGCATTTCCTCACTGTGTGTGGGTTTGTACAGGTGGCTTTTCAAGGTTTCCTGGTTAGGGAAGCTTGTGTTGGTGTTCTGGTGGGTGGGGCTGTATTTCTTCTCTCTGGAGTGCAATGAAGTGTCCAGTAATGAGTTATGAGATGTCTATGGTTTTGGGGTGACTTTGGGCAGCCTGTATCTTGAAGCTCAGGGCTGTGTTCCTTTGTTGCTGGAGAATTTGCTTGGTATGTCTTGCCCTGGAACTTCTTGGGCCTTGTGTGGTACTTGGTTTCAGTGTCAGTATGGAGGCGTTTGATGAGCTCCTGTCAATTAATGTTCCTTGGAGTCAGGAGTTCCCTGGAGTCAGGGTTTGGATTTAAGCCTCCTGCTTCCAGTTATTGGTCTTATTTTTACAGTAGTTTCAAAACTTCTCCTTCTATACAGCACCATTGATAAAATATCTACGTTAAAGATGAAAAGTTTCTCTACCGTGAGGGTCACCCAGAGAAGTTCACAGCGTTACATGGAGAAGAGAAGAGGGAGGAGGGAGTTAGAGGTGACCTGAATGAGATGAGGTGGAATCAATAGTGGAGAGAGTGGGCTAGCCAGTAGTCACTTCCTTATGTGCACTCCACAACTGGACCGCTCAGAGATGTTCACGGAGTTATACAGAGAAGAGAAGATGGAGGAAGGAGACAGAGGTGGCCAGAAGGATAAAAGGGGGGAATGAAAAGGAGGGAGACAGA
>NW_011494913.1:6854212-6871519 GCF_000754665.1 Bison bison bison | reverse complement strand
GGGTTTTAATCTATTGTCTGTAGCTTCCAAGGCAGTTCCCTCTGTTATAGCTTCTTCTGTTTGCTGGACTCTTCAGTGTCTGGTTTCCACCCTGACACAAAGGGGACGGTGGAGGACATTTTTTTTTTCTTTTTAGGCTCACTTGTTCAGTCGCGCTGTGGGGAGGGAGGGAGGGACGCTGCAAACAAGTAACACTGGCGTGCGCTCGCAGTGCCTCAGCCACACTGGGCCTGCCCCACTCATGGCGCGTGTAGCCTCCCTGCCCACACTGCTCAGGCTCTAGGTTGCTCCGCCTGGAACCATCCGAGGCCAGCCCTGGGCTGCCTGCACCTCCCAGGTCCAAGCCGCTCAGGTTCTGGCACTCGGGTAGTCCTCAGAGGTGCAGACTCGGTTGGGCCTGCGTTTTGTGCCCTTCCCAGGTCCGAGCAGCTCAGGTGATGACGTGTTTAGCGAGCGCGATTGCTGCGACTTATCGCCTCCCTGCCACTCAGTTATCTAGGTGTACAACCGGCACACCTTCTCAGGGAGATGTTGACCGTCCAGAACCCCCAAGAAGTTTTAGTTAGCAAAGAAGCCTGCTTACATTATTTTATAGATAATGTCTCTCTGGGGCTGCGATTGCCCGCTTCCGGCTCTGGCTGCCTGTCACCAGAGGGGGAAGGTCTGCAGCCGGCTGTCTCTGTTCAGTCCTTTGTTCCGTGTGCGGGCCTGGCAGTGTCTTAGGTTGGGGCTGGCTTTTCGCGTGGTAGATATCCCACAGTCTGGTTTGCTAGCCCAGATTATTTCGCTCAGATAGCGCTCAGGGTTTTCAGGCCAGGTCCTTACTCTAAGCGATGCAGCCCGTGCCGCGCCTCCCTGCCCAGCCCCCGCTTGCTAATGGCGGATGCAGGCGTCTGCGCTGCTTCTCCACTGGGGAGTTACCGTAGGGCTCGCAATCTGCAAGTTTTAATTGTTTATTTATTTTTTTCTCCCTGTTATGTTGCCCTCTGTGCTTCCAAAGCTCGGCACAGATTCGGCAGTGAGAAGGTTTCCTGATGTTTGGAAACTTCTCTCTTTTTAAGACTCCCTTCCCGGGACAGAGCTCCGTCCCTCCCTCTTTTGTCTCTTTTTTTGTCTTTTATATTTTTTCCTACCTCCTTTCGAAGACTTGGGTTGCTTTTCTGGGTGCCTGATGTCCTCTGCTGGCATTCAGAAGTTGTTCTGTGGAATTTACTCGGCTTTTAAATGCTCTTTTGATGAATTTGTGGGGGAAAAGTGTTCTCCCTGTCCTACTCCTCTGCCATCTTGGCTCCTCCTCGGATAATTTTTCAACGAATGGTAATGGATCAATTATACATTCACAGGCAAAAGAAAACTCCAGTCTAAGCCTGACAGCTTATACAAATACTAACCCCAAATGGATTACAGACAAACTTAAAACACAAAAATATTTTTCTAGGAAGTATAAGAGGGAATTTTTGGAATCTAGGACTAGGCAGCACTTAGGCTTGATATCAAGTGCATGATCTATAAGATGGAAAACTGGTGAGTTAGACCACATCAGCTCTGTGAAGACTGGTAGAAATGGCTCTTTTATCTAATGCACACAACTCTCAGGAGTTCCCTACTTTTAGATCAGGCTCTAAAATTACCCACCTAATTTCTACTTTGGAGAAAGGAGTGACACAGACATACCTGTCCTTGGAAAACCATAGGACTGCTTATAATCAAACTGTTCCCAAGCTTAAAAATCTAAATCACCAAACACTCTTTTGACAGTCTAAAATTCTTCCTGATGAGATTATGCCTTAAATATAATTTTTTTTCTCAGAACAAGCTAAAAGGAAGATATGCCCTCAACTCAGACATACTTAAAGTTCCAGCAGGCCATGCACACGCAGTCAGATGTGCCCGAACCTGATCTCCACTGGAGCCAAGTGTCTTCTGACGGGAGTCACTGCCTCAGTGAACCTGTAAACACGATAACTGACTCCACTTTAATCCACTTGTTAGATATTAATGCACTCGTTTTCCTTTTAAAGTTTTCTAAGGTTGAGTCCTATTAGTTTTTGCTACCTAAAATGTCAACCAGAATTTACCTTAACAGGGAAGCCATGTTAAGGGAAACAGCTCCCACACCTTAAGATCCCACTAAGGAGAAAATACCTCTTGGATGGGAAGAAAGCATTTGCTACTGGGATCATGCCTTTCAACAAACGGTTGAATCCAGAACTTGGCAACATCAGTTAGAGAAAAATAAGCACACAGGTTTAAACTTGCTTACCTTGATTGTCCTCTCTCTCTTGTAATAGGGCAGGGGACCACCTAGGATTGTAGACCAAAGGTTCTACAGAGAATGCAGTTCCATGCATTTCCTCAATTGTTCCCCTTTGATCTTCAGGCTTTAACAAGTTTTGCCAACCATATGAACTAGACTTATTTAGTAATTACATATGTCATTAACGTTACCACTTTTTATTTTCTTTTCATCCAGGGTAGATTTTAACCAAACATCCACAATTATTATGCTAGGAAATCCCATAAAACACTCTCCCAGTTGCCGGTATAAATAATAAAGTTACAGAAATATGAAAAAAAAATGTGCTTTTGTCTGTGTTTTAAGAAGTTAAAGAAAATTTTAATAATGTTTTATACAGCCAAAGATGATACACTAAAGAGCTCATCTTAACCACCTGGAGATACACCGAGTTGTTACAACACTAACATCAGTAGACCCAGAGAAGAAGAACCAGTGAGCATACAGCAGATTCATTTAAATAAACAAATTCAGTTAATGAAGAAACATTAATTTGCGCTATGACTTCTCATAGTTTTCAGAAACAAATTTGTTTCTTAAAATTCTAACCTAAATATCTAATGGTAAAGAACAGTGCTGTCTATTTTTCATAGGTATCAGAAAATTAAAGCATCAGAATGTATCATGAACATTTATTAAATCTGATTGGCAACACTTGAATTATTACCTTAAAGATATTGTATCTTATGATTTATGTATAATAGTTGCTCCATAAATGTTGTTTGGTTTGAATTCATCTAAGACCAGTCAGAAAATCAAGGACGATATCATCAGAGCAACATAGAGAACAAATGAAATTTTCAAATAAAGGAACAAGGCTTCACAGGTGGCCCAGTGGGAAAGACTCTGCATTCCAATGCAGGAGACTCAGGAGACACAGGTGTGATCCCTGGGTTGGGATGCCATGGAGGAGGAAATGGCAACTTACTCCAGTATTCTTGCCCAGGAGATCCCATGGACAGATGAGCCTGGTGGGCTACAGTACGTGGGGTCACAAACAACATGACTGAGCAACTGAGCATAGGCACAAGATTGAACTGCAGAATAAAGACAGTACCCATCCAGCTTAAAAGTAGCACAAGATAGATTGCCATATGGAGAACTTCTCGAGAACAGACTTTGCCAATGGTGGAAACTGAACTGGAGGATCAAGAGGATCCACTTAGCCTCCGAACTCTACTTCTGCCACCTCACCCTAGACAGTGTGTCCCTCAGAGCCTGGTGGACCTGCTTGTTCCTCAGGGTGTAGATGACCGGGTTCAGCACTGGGGTCACCACCGTGTTCACAAGGGCGGCCTCCTTGTTGGAGTCCAGCCTGTCCACCTGCTTTGGGTTCAGGTAAATAAACACACAGCTGCCGTACATCAGGGAGAGGACAATGAGGTGAGAGGAGCAGGTGGAGAAAGCTTTCTGTCGCTCCTTGGCTGATGGGAGTCGCAGGATTGTGACCACTATGTTGCTGTAGGCAGTGATGGTTACAATGAGGGATAGTAGAATGACAAACGAAGTAACAAAGAAGAAATACGTTTCAACAGAGCTGGTGTCAGAGCAGGAGAGATGAATTAAAGAGCCAAGGTCACAGAAGAAATGAGAGATGATATTGGGGCCACAGAATGATAACTGGGAAACTCTGAGCATCAGACCAGTGAAGAAGATGAAGGACAAGGAATAGCACAAGAAAATCAGAAGGAAACTAACCCTCAGGTTCATGATGGATGCATAGTGCAGAGGCTTGCAGATGGCCAGGTATCGATCTAATGACATCACTGCCATGAGAAAGAAAGTTCCTGCTCCAATAAATAAAAAGAAAAAGGCTTGTGTGAGGCAAGCAGGAAAGGGAATTGTTTGCCTTCCTGAAAGGAAGATGGACAGCAGTTTAGGAATGACTGTGGTGATGAAACAGCATTCGCAGAAGAAGAAAGTGCTCAGCAAAACATACATTGGTGTCTGGAGGCGGTGGTCAGCCCAGGTGATGAGGATTATGACTGTGTTTCCCATGATAGAGGCCAGGTATGCGAGCAGGTGCACCAGGAAGAGGAGGCCCCCCAAGTGCTGGGCAGCAGGAAACGCCTCCAGAACGAACTCCTGGATGGTGGACTCATTTTTCACCCCCACAGTTCTCTCTGTGTCTCTGACTGTCATCATTCTCTGCCTAATCTGTGAAGCAGAAAATACTATCACTGAAGAATAAAGAATTTAAATGATAGCAACTTAAAAAAAACTAAAATAAAATAAAAACACTGCTTTCAGGTATATTTGTGAAGGAGGGATCATTTTATATTTTGAAACTACTTTACAATAAGTGACAAATATTTTACTATTATAACATTACTATATTATTTATAAGTTATTTTTGAATGGTAAAATTAAAGATTTGTTTTTATTTTTTATAATAATTTTTAGTGTGTCACTTAACTTTTTTGGAAAATAATATCTGTGAATCATAGTACACAAGGTAAACAATGCAAAACGAAACCTCCTGCAGATGCATACACAGCAGTTAAGAGTGGAGGCTGTCATCCTGCAGAAAATATTTTTCATGGGGTCACAGTGGTAATTTCTATGTTTCAGGGATGCCATGCAATGTAGGAAGCCTCCTGACTTTAACTCTTCAGTAACAGAAGGTGTGAGAGAGCTGTTTTCTTACTACCAGGTTCCAAATCAGGTATTTTCCTGAAGTCTGTTCAGCCTGAGTTCTTTCTTCAAGACCTGTGTGTGCTAGTGGTAAAGAACCCATCTGCCAATGCAGAAGACATAAGAGATACAGGTTCGATTCCTGGGTCAAGAAGATTCCCTGGAGAAGGGCACAACAATCTACTCCAGTATTCTTGGCTGGAGAATCCCATGGACAGAGGAGGTGGGGGCGGGTGGCGGTGGGAGGCGGGGCAGTTGGGCTACAGCCCATAGGGTCACAAAGAGTCGGACATGGCTAAAGCAACATTGTACGCGTACACACACCAGCACTACCAGTGTGAACAGTAAAGCTAGTATGTTATAGTATCATAACCACACAGCTTGTGGGTTTAAGAGAAACCATACCTAAAACTGGAGGTGGGGAGAAACGGTCTCATGACTTGGTTGTTCAAATCCAATGAATACACATTCAATGAGTGGATCAAATCCCCTCACACTGTGCCAGCCTAGCAGAATGGCAGTTCTTCACTCTGCCACTCAACTATTTCATAGATTACTCTTCAACGTTCCTTTTTCTGGGAATAATTGTTTACATTGGAAGTATTTCATGTGGCAGAATTAAACCTGTATTTCCACTGCAATCACTAGAGTAACATTCTATTTTTATTAAAAAAAAAAAATGACAGTGCCCAACTAGAAGCCGAGTAAGCCAAGTATATTGAAACAATCTGGGCATCTCCTGCAAATCAGTGCTCTAGTAAATAAGAAATCATAATTTGATTGTATTTTATTTAATTCCTTTTGGCCAAACTATTACTTTACCTATGTATGGTCCACATTAGAAGCTTAAACATAAGGCTCTGGTTAAAACATCTGACCTTTTAGATTGCAAGTTAGTCCCGTGGTCAAGTACTCACCATGAAGTAGCTCATGGAAAACAGTGTTTCTTTCACAATGTGCTTCTCTCTCTTCTTAAAACAAACCAGGATCTTTCTCCTAGGTTAACGGAAAGTGGGAAAAACACTTGGTTGAGATATACTTTTCATTGACCTAATAAAAAAAATTAATGGATGCCTTACGTCCTAAATTAGTATGAAATTGTTAAGGTTCAATTTAAAAATAGAAAAGCTTCAAACTCTGGAGGATTAACGGGCAGTTTTTCCATGGCAATCTGACTGATAAATTCTGGACCATGAAGACAACACAAGTTGCCCCAGTCATGTGCTAGCACTTTCTGCATTTCTGTTTGGAATACCTGGACATGATTATTTCCATTCTACAGTGCATCCTGAACAACAAATGTGGTTGGTTGTGCATCCATCCCAGAAGAGAGTCAAAAAGAAGAGACAACAAAGGTCAGTTTCCTTATTTAATGACCCTGTTATCAGTCACTTTTCCATCAACCAGTCACCCCAACTCATATAGGGAAGGATCACAGCAGTCATAAGCAAGAACACATTCAAATGCCCTTATGGTATAATTATCACAGGCTTATTTACCATCACCAGTGAGGATGCATTGGGCCCAATGGACACATCTTTGGAGCTTTCAAATTCATTAGAAGAGGGTTTTTTGTTGTTGTTTTTTTTTTTAATGGAATAGGAACTAAAATCACAACAGAGTCCCAGGGGGCATTTAATTGCTTCATATTTGGCAATGGGAAGTTCCAGGCGACATGTATCATAACTGCCCTTTCGCTGCGTATGGTAACACACCACTGTCATTCCCAGCAGGCTGCACAGTCCTCCGTGCATGTCTCAAAGGCAGGTTTTGCACAACCGCCCTGCTGTTGTTTAGTCACTAAGTTGTGTCCACTCTTTTGTGACCCAGAGACCGTAGTCTGCCAGGCCCCTCTGTCCATGGGATTTCTCATGGATGAGAATACTGGAGTGGGTTGTCATTTTCTTCTCCAGGGGATCTTCCTGACCCAGGGAATTGGAAAATTTATCAAATAGAGTTATAAAGTTTAAAAATCACAAATTACATGTATTAAAAAAGGCTTAAACAACAGAAACTCTTTTTTACATTTGAATTACTTTGCCTTTTTCTTTTTAACCTGATATTTTATTTATTGAATTATTACTTGCATTGGATAAAATACACAAAATTTAATTGTACAGATCAATAATTTGTGTATGTAACAGTCATGTAACCTCTATTGAAATCAAGCAATGACATTTTTCCATCTCATTTCATAAGTTCGCTTTTTCCCTTTTCCAATCAATAACCCACACCAAAGAAATACACTGATTTCATCATGAAAATTTACTTTTGCCAGTTTATTGAAAATCATAGAAATCCAAAATAGCATGTATTCCTCTGTCTGCCTTTTTCCCTCAACATGTCTGTAGGAATTACCCCTGCTGTTTAGGTGGATGATTTACTCTTTTATATTGTTTTGTAGTAGTCCATTGTACAGGTATACGCCAGAGCTTTCCATTCCTCCACAGAAGGGCATTTGCATCCTTTCTAGTTCAGGGCTACCATGAATAAAGCTGCTATGAATATTCTTGTAAAAGTCTTTTTGAAGACATAGCATTCATTTCTCCTGAATATATAACTTGGAGTAAAAGTATTGAATTAATTATAGGACAGGTCTTAACACCTGTAAAACAGTTTCCAAAACTGGATTTAAGCTCTCAGCAGCAATGCATGAGAATTTAAGGTGCTCCACTTTCTCACCAACACTTAGTCTCTAAGTCATTTAATTGGTGCACTTCTGTAAATTCATTCAGCCACTATGGAAAACAATATGGAGGTTCCTCAAAAAACTAAAAATAGAACTAACATACAATAGAGCAACCGACCTCTGATTATATACCCAAAGTAAATGAAAACCGAATACGGGAGAGATATTGGCACTCCTATGTTTATTGCACTATTATTCAAAATAGCCATCACATAGATTCAACCTAAGTTTCTGCTAGGGATGAACTGGTAAAGAAGATGTGAAATATATGTATATACATGCATATACAATGGAATATTATTCAATTATGAGGAAATGGAAATCCCGTCATTTGTGCCAACATTGACAGATGACTTTCGTGACATCATGCCAAGTCAGAGAAAGACAAATACTGTATGATATTACTTATATGTAGAATCTAAAAAAGGTGAACTCATAAAAATTAGAGTAAAATAGTGGTTGCTGAGGGGTAGGGGAGGGAATGTAGGAGAGATTTTGTTTAAGGGCACAAACTTGCAACTAGTAGATAAATTAGTCCTGGAAATCTAACATATTGATTATAAAAAGAAATATTGCATTATAAATATCAAACGTGCTAAGAGATTATATCTCATTTATTCTGACCAAAAGAAAAGAAATGATTACACGACATGATCAAGATCTTATTTAATGCTACCACGGCAATCATACTGCATTCATACATGTACATATCAACACTTGACCACATTAAACATATATAATATCAAATATAGTTCAACTTTTATTTTTATTATTTTTTAAATTTATTTTTAAATATAAATTTATTTATTTTAATTGGAGGTTAATTACTTTACAGTATTGTATTGGTTTTGCCATACACAGTGAAGTAAGCCAGAAAGAAAAACACCAATACAGTATACTAATGCATATATATGGAATTTAGAAAGATGGTGTGATAATCCTGTATTTGAGACAGCAAAAGAGACACAGATGTACAGAACAATCTTTTGGACTCTGTGGGGGAGGGATAGTGGGGGACGATTTGGGGGAATGGCATTGAAATTTGTATAATATCAAATATAGTTCAACTTTTAAAAACTGGAGACATTCTAGTAGTATTTCATCTTGATTTACATTTTCCTAATGACTACTTATGATGAACACTTCTTTTATATACTTGTGACAAATAGAAATCCTTTTCTGTGAAGTGCCTGTTAAAAAGTCTTGCTCGTTTTTAATTGTCAGGGCTTTTATTCATTTGGGTTTGCTTTTTTACCCCAAAGATTATATATTCTACATACTTGTCATGACAGGACTGAGAATATTTTACCCCAGTTGTGAATTGCTTTTTTTTTTTTTAACAAAAAAACTTTAATTGTACAAGTTTGCCTGATTCCGCTCTTAATGCTACTTTCTGCCAATGACTGAAAATTGTCTTTCTAATGCATCAGCTTTTGATATCAGAAGGTGAAATGACACATTTAAGCTTTGGGTGATTTTCAATGTAGAAATCATATGAGTTTTTTAAAAAAAGACAAAGAATATATCCAAAGCAATGATGAAAGGGAAGGAGCAATGAGAAATTCCAGGAGCTTAAATTCTTGAAGATTAAATGTTCAATTTTCTATAGCAGCAATTTCAAGTAGATCTTTGTAGTTGTATGGTGCATGCGTGCTCAGTCGCGCCCAGCTCTTTGCAACCCCATACAGCCTGCCAAGTTCCTCTATCCATAGAATTTCTCAGGTAAGAATACTGGCGTGGATTGCCAGTTCCTACTCCAGGGGATCTTTCTGACTCAACGATGGAACCCACGTCTCTGGCATCTCCTGCATGGGCAGGGGGATTTTTTACCACTGCACCACCTAGGAGCCTTGAAGTTGTGCAGGAAGGTTTTAAGTTGCCAAGCAAAGTATTCTTTATAAAGCTCTTGCTAATTTCTAGTTTTTGTACATTGTTAACAGTGAATGTGAACTCTATAGGGCATCCTAGGTGCCTGCAACACAGAAGACATGGTTGGATCCCTGGGTCAGGAAGATCCCTTGGGGAAGGAAATGGCAACCCACTCCAGTATTCTTGCCTGGAGAATTCCATGGACAGAGGAATTTGGTGGGCTACAGTCCAGGGGGTTGCAAAGAGTCAGACACCACTTAGCAACTGAGCACTCACACAGGTGAACTCCAGAATATCAGATATTAAATTTGTTTAAAACTATTGGGTCTGAACTGCTTCCATTCCTTTCAAGTATCCTCTCTCCCCCAACAGCACAAGCATTCATAACCTGCGGTGGAGCTGCGTCGTGAAGCAGGTGGGGCCAGAGCAGTTGCTACACTCCGTTAGGGTGCATTCCAGGGTGACCAGGTAAAACAGGCCAGCCACCCAGGCAGTTTCAGTCTGCCCTCTACACCCCGTTTTGTGTGCACGCACGCACGTGCTCACTCCTCATAAGTGAAGCCCAGCCTTCCCACACCCCTCCTTTCAGTCTCACCAGTCCTCTTGCCCCCCGGGGTTCCCATCTTCATGTGTCAGACCCCAGGGCAGCGACACTCATGTAGCTTGAACCCCTAGCCCCCCAGAGAGGTCCTCTGCCCTTGTAATCTCCCTTCTTCACTGAGCCCCCTTCCAGAGGCACAGATCCCTCCCAAGGAAACACCACGTGGCTCTGTCTGACATCCTTGGTTCCGCAGCAGGCTTTCTGTCAGTCTCCAGCTGTTAGCAGTTTTCAGTGAGCATTGTTCTGCATGTACATGTATTTTTGATCGACTCATGGAGGGAGGTAAAGTTTTGCATTCTCCTGCTCTGCCATCTTGATCGTGCTCCCCATACTTCACTGTTGATTTTTTTTTTCATTGTTGATTTTTGTCATTAAAAATATTTATTCAAAGATGTTGCATTTCAAAGCAAACACAAGGTTCGTAAGAAAACATCTAACTGTACCTTTTCTCACGTAGTGTTACGTGGTATTTTGTACACTCTAGGGTAATTATGACTAATTTCCTTTGAAGATGTTACAAGGACAGTATAGGTTAGGGAGGACATATTTTACACAATTTTCATTACAGTTCATGCAATTCATTCATTGTTAATTTGACACTTTTATGCTTTCTGCAACAACCAATGAACTTCCTCAGACACATATACATTCAGCATCTACCCAACTGAATTCTAAGGGTTGAAACTCCAAAATATACAAATACCTCATACAGCTCAATATCAAAAAAACAGACCACCCAATCAATAAATTGGCAGAAGACCTAAGTACACATTTCTCCAAAGAAGACATCCAGGTCGCTAACAAGCACATGAAAAGATGCTCAACATCACTTATTAATAGACAAATGCAAATCAAAACTTCAGTAAGGTGGAACCAGTCAGAATGGCCATCATCAAAAGTCTACAAACCTTTGAGATTGGGTTCCCAAGTGCCTGAGAAGGGAAATAGGTAGATAGTTAGACATGAGCAGGGTATCAAAAGGGGGCAAATAATTGGCCCTAAAAATAAAGAGGGAGGAATGTGGTGAGCCAAGGACGGGAGAGCAGATAAAACCGAGGAGCGTCTTGGAACGCAGGAACAGAAAACCGACCCTTATCGTCCTTCCCTCCCCCACGTTGTAACTATAATGGAACAGTCTAACCTGTCTCCCCTCCTACCCCAGAGGGAGAAGGTATTTGCCCTACTCTCCCCCACCCAGTGTACGCGCCTCATCCAATCAGCAAATGACCCACAAGACCCCCATCCCACGGCTTGCATCCTGGGTATGAAAGTGGACTAAGGACCCCTGTTCAACGTCGGTTCTCCCTTGAGCTGGCCCGCTGTTCTGTGTCTCCCACTTTAATAAACTTTATTTCCCTCTCAAAAAAAATTTTACAAATAATAAATGCTAGAGAGAGTGTGGAGAAAAGGAATCCTCCTACACTGTTGGTGAGAATGTAAACTGGTAAAGCCACTGTAGAGAACAGTATAAAGGTTCCTTAAAAAACTAAAATAAAGTTGCCATATAATCCAGCAATCCCATCTCTGGGCATATAACTGGAAAAGACAAAAACTCTATTTTGAAAAGATACATGCACCCCAATGTTCGCAGCAGTACCGTCTACAATAGCCAAGACATGGAAGAAATCTAAGTGTCCATCAATAGATAAATGGATACAGAAGATATGGTGGATGGGTGTGTGATGAAATATTATTCAGCCATAAAAAGATTGAAATAATGCCATTTGTGGCAACGTGCATGGACCTACCTCAAACTAAATGAATTAAGTCAGAGAAAAACAAATACCATGTAATAGCACTTATGTATGGAAACATAAACAATTATAAAATGAACTTACTTATGAAACAGAAACAGACTCACAGGCATAGAAAACAAACTTATGGCTACATTTAATTAATGGAAAGTGGGGGAATCAGGAGTTTAGGATTAACAGATTTATACTACTATATGTAAAATAGAGCAACAATAAAGTCCAACGATATGGTAAAAGTAACTATATTCAGTAATTTATGATAACCTATAATCAATCCTGAATATTCATTGGAAAGACTGAGGCTGAAGCTGAAGTTCCAATACTTTGGCCACCTGATTTGAAGAATGGACTCATCGGAAAAGACCCTGATACTGGGAAAGACTGAAAGGAGAAGGGATGGCAGAGGATGAGATGGTTGGATGGCCTCACTGACTCAGTGGACATGAGTTTGAGTAAACTCTGGGAGTTGGTGATGGACAGGGAAGCCTGGTGTGCTGCAGTTCATGGGATCACAAACAGTCGGACATGACTGAGTGACTGAACTGAACTGAACAGAACCTATAATGGAAAAGAATCTGAATATATATATATATATCTGAATCGCTTTGCTGTACACCAGAAACTAACACAACATTATGATTCAACTATACTTCACTTAAAGAGAAACTAGTCAACATTTTCCAAATAGACATACAAGTAAATAGTCAGTACATGAAAATGTACTCAAAATCACTAATGAAAATAATTCAAACATCATTAAGAGAAATGCAAATCAAAACCACAATGAGCTATCACTTCACACTTCCAAGACAGTGTGACTTTTTTGCCTTGATAATTTCACTCTGCTTACGGTCTCCCTCAGAGCCTGGCGGGTCTGCTTGTTCCTCAGAGTGTAGGTGACAGGGTTCAGCAGTGGAGTCACCACCATGTTCACAAGGGCAGCCTCCTTGTTGGAGTCCAGCCTGTTCACCTGCTTCTGTTTCACATATATAAACACACAGCTGCCGTACGTCAGAGGAAGGACAATGAGGTGAGACGAGCAGGTGGAGAAAGCTTTCTGTTGCTCCTTGGCTGATGGGAGTCCAATAATTGTGATGACTATGTTCTGCATGCAGTGATTTTATGATGAGGGGAGTCAAAAGGACACACAAAGCAAGGACAAGGAGCAATGTTTCAACAGACCTGCTGTCAGAGCAGGAGAGATGGGTCGGGGTCCGAGGTCACAGAAGAAGTGAGGTATGACATGGGGGCCACAGAAGGATAACTGGGACACCATCACCACCAGACCAGCAATAAGAGTGAAACCCAAAGCCGAGCAGGCTGTGACCAGGAGGCAGCAAGCCCTCAGGTTCGTGATGGTCATGTAATGAAGAGGCTTGCAAATGGCCAGGTACTGATCCAGAGACATCACTGCTATGAGGAGGAAGCCTGCTGCTCCCAGAAATACAAAGACACAGGCTTGCCTGAAACAGGCAGGAAAGGAAATCGTTTGCTTGCCTAAAAGAAAGATGACCAGCAACTTAGGAATAGCAGCACTTATGACAAGACTCAGTGAGGGAGAAAATGCTGAGGAGAAAGTGCACAGGTGTCTGTAGCTTGGCGTCAGCACAGGTGACGGGCACCATGGCCTCAGTGCCTGCGATGGACACCAGGTGTGCTGGCAGGCGCAGGAGGACGAGGGCCTTTCCCAGGTGCTGGCAGCAGGGAAGCCCTCCAAAGTGAATTCTTGGACACTTCTCCCATTCTTCATTTCCAGAGGCTTTCCCCCCACAGTATCATCACCTGCTGCTCTTAATCTAGAATAAAGATATTACAACAAGCAAAAATAGTCTTAGGGGAGCATGGGATCAATTATCTGACTTCTCCAGAAGGTAACTGGGCAGATAGCAGACTCCTGCAG
This sequence comes from Bison bison bison, assembly GCF_000754665.1. Taxonomy (NCBI): domain Eukaryota; kingdom Metazoa; phylum Chordata; class Mammalia; order Artiodactyla; family Bovidae; genus Bison; species Bison bison. The sequence goes on along the minus strand of NW_011494913.1, from coordinate 6,857,776 downwards.
CGAGTTGTTCTTGAACTAGTAGGACTCGAGTTCAATACTATTTCAACACTGAGTTCTAATCCTGGAGACATGGGTCATCTTTGAAAAGTTAGTTAAATTTCCAAAATTTCGTTTTCATCTTCTGTAAGATGAAGATGTAAGGACCTATTTGTTCCTGCTCCTGTGATGATGAAGTTAAAATAAGCGTGTAACTTACTTGACATGTCACATCAGTGTTATCTTTGTGTTCCTCAAAGTCTAATTATAATATTAGGGTCATTAATATACTCTTAAATACAGCACGACCAGTAGACGGGGTTATTTACATTTGAACATTTATAAAATAAATCATTGTGTTTTACATTATTATCAGTTTATAAGTGAACTTAACAGTGATATTATTAACATTCCTTTTGACTATCCATTCAAAAATATACAATAAATTCTATGGTCCAAATCAACACCATCACCACTATCATTTATGAGGACTTTATGAATGTCTGTTACTTTGCTATTCATCAAGATTCAGTCCTTCTACTATTGTTCACCATAATGAAGAGTGTTAGCTAGATAGTCCCAAGCCTTTCTCCAAAAGGAGACAATGAGGCTTAGAGAAATTCCAGAGAAGTTAAGTCACATAGCTGAGACTGCAGTTAGATCTGCCAGCATCCAAAGCTCCTGTTAGTTCCAAATGCTGTGACAAAATATCTTTCAATAGGAAGAAATACATTGTTGATTATCTCTCGGACTTACGTGAAAGTTTAGCTTTATTTTTTTCTACCCTTCTGTTAACATCTTTTCATGAAATGTGCTGTGCTTAGTTGCTCAGTCATGCCTGACTTATTGTGACCCCATGACTGCAGCCCCCCAGGCTCCTTTGTCCATGTCATTCTCCAGGCAAGAATACTGGAGTGGGTTGCCATGCCCTCCTCCAGGGGATCTTTCCAATCCAGGGATCGAACCCAGGTCTCCTGCATTGCAGGCAGATTCTTTACTGTCTGAGCCACTAGGGAAGCCCTTTTCATGAAATACAAACCTGTGATACAACACAGGCCTTAGAGATATTCTCCTTTAGCATAACCATTTTACAGAAGACACTGGAGACCAGAGACACTGGGGGTTGCTCAACAACATAATATAAGTTATAAATCCAGGAATCACTCCAATCTTCTGAGGCTCCATGCTGGCAGGTAAGAGATATGGGGAATGACAGTAGTTCATAAAATTAGCCCAACAGGAACAATATTCTAGAACTTGGCACCTGCCTCCTACTCACTCTTACACCAAAGCTCAATGAACATTTTTCTTTCTCTTCAGTCCTCTTAATAAAACACTTTTCCTAAGATAATAGTATTTGACTCTAGCATCTCAATATTAAGCTGAAGGTCTGCAATGTGGAGTGTCAGTGTGTGTGTGTGTGTGTGTGTGTGTGTGTGTGTGTGTGTGACTAGCCTGCCTTGGGCCAAGCTCTCTGAAGCGATGCTTATGCAACCAAACTGCTCACCTCAGAACGACACTCAAGGTGCCTCTGCTTCTGTCCCAGTTACAGCAGTCCCTGTTACAGTTGGCCACTGTTTCTGACACAGGCACGCACAAGTGTTTTCATGGGGAACAGGGCATTCTCCTCCAAGAGTTAATCTCTTCCAAGAAATCAAGAGATCTCTCTGGGGTAGGAAAAAGGATCAGAAAAGGAAACACACTGGTCACAGTCTGTTGTCTTCAAATGGGGTGACTGTACATCCCATGCTCCCAGTGCTCCTGGATGACAGAGCCCTGGGTCCAGAGGCAGAATTTTTCATACCACAAAGCTTCTTCTCAACGTTGACCTCTGAAACCCCAGAAAGGAGCAGACAGAATAAAGCAATCACAATTCACTGTCCCCATTCTTGGTGAAAATTTGGTTCCAGGACTACTTAGGGTTCTGATGAAAGTTCAGACTCTGCCTCCCCCAGTTAGTAATAGCCTAGCCAACTCTGATGCTGGGTGGGATTGGGGGCAGGAGGAGAAGGGGACAACAGAGGATGAGATGGCTGGATGGCATCACCAAACTCGATGGTGAGTTTGAGTGAACTCCGGGAGTTGGTGATGGACAGGGAGGCCTGGTGTGCTCGGTTCACGGGGTTGCAAAGAGTCAGACATTGCTGGAGTCCAGCTCCAGCAGCCAGGGAATCAGCCTGAATGGGTGAGCGGGGTCGGTGGGGGATGATGTAGCCTCTGAGTCAAAGTACGGGACTACATGTTTATTTCAAGCTTCAGGTTTTCTTTTATACTTTGACAAAAGCATTAGGTCAGAGGTTTGACATTTTTAGTTTCCCCCACCCAGGTTGTCTCCAGAAATCACTGTTGCCCTACAAACAGAGTTTCTGCTTCGTGATTCTCTCAGAATCAGCTTTACTATTATCTACTTCCTCTTATGTGTCCTATACTTAACTTGTGATTAACTCATGCTACATTCCTCAGTTTATTTCTTATCTTTCTAAATCCTCTTTGCCCCTAGCATCTTAAGATCACTATCTCCTAAAAAGGCTTCTAGCTATTCTTAATTATTCCTTAACCCTAAGCTCAGCAAACTTCTTTTGCCATAAACATTCCCCTCACAAACAGGTCTCAGATAACAATCCTTCCCATGGCCTCAAGCTATGGCCTGCAGGCTCATCCTGCAACATTCTTTGTAAAGATCCTTGAACAAATGTCAATGGTTACTTTATAGATTATTTTCTGGGCACAACTACAGGAGGCTTTGTGCTTTCTCATGCTCCTCTGAAGAACAATAAGCACCTTAACATTCTTTCCAGCCAACTCAACTGACGAAAGGAATAAACAAGTCAGAATCACAAGAGCTAACTCCTTCATCCCAGGACTGTGCCTGTGGGATGAGAAGACGGGGTTGAGGCTGTGCCTCCACTTTGTCAGTAATGCCTAACGCGGCTCCCAACAGGACATGACTGAGCGACTGAACTGAACTGAACATGCAAAATTGTTGTCTACCTCCTATACCAACTAAGGGGTCAGGCAGCTTCTTCTGAGTTCAGCCCTGAGAGCTGCTGAGACGTGTCTCCTTCTTCTGCAGCACAACGTTGTGCTAACCCATCTGCTCCTAGACCGCTACTGCTCTATGCTCCTCCATCAGATGCTCACCTTTCCACATGGAGAAGCATCCTTGACCCACTGTATTACTGCCCATGCTTCTGACATGCACGTCTGAGGTCTCCGTAACAGTTTTCCCAGACGACGGCGTTTAGTCACCAAGCAACGAGGAACTGAAAGGACGTGGACGGAAAGCAGAGACAGGACTGCGGGAAGCTAACTGATCGCTGTTGAAAACAAGCATCACCAGACACCTTTGCATGTCTCTTCCGTTGCCTGTGTGTGATCGGCTCCCAGATGTTCCTGTTGTTTTCTGCCAAGTTTTGTCCAAGAAATTTATGACGATTTCCCAAGGGATCCTAAAGTCCCAATTGGAATGTGTCTACCTGTTTGAGGTGAAAGTCCAGATTAAAATCATCTACACAGGAAGTGTGCACTGAGGCCGGAGCACTGAGGTTTAATAAAGCAAGTCATGGAGAAGGGCTGGACCACACGCTG
>NW_011494913.1:6840533-6854112 GCF_000754665.1 Bison bison bison | reverse complement strand
ACACGCTGGGTATTGTCAGCTCTGGGGATGACGCTGGATTCTGAGGAAGGTGACGAAAAGCCGCCATCCTCACGCAATCATTCTTCATGTCTCCACCAACATTATGATTCATCAGATATTTGTGTCTGGAGAATATTTTTGTTGCCTTTCTCTTTGAAAAAGAAAAATCTCTTTGAAAAAGGAGAAGCACAAATTTCTTCCTCTTCAGGGCAGAAAAGGGAACACTAGGTGTTTTCTTCAACATACTAACGTGGCCAGCCTCTCTCTTTTGAAATGAAATCTGTAAAGTGGATGCCAGAGTTCTTCAAAACACAGGAGAGAAAGTTTGAGACATGACTTCCAGGGAGGAGAAGCTGTTGCCATAGCAACCACCCTTTGGAAGGCTGCTTCTCCTCCTGGGGTATCTCAGCTGGGCTGCTGACACAGGAGTTACCCATTTTTCTTTGGCCTCTAGCTTCCTATTGAAAGCCAGGTGGCTAACCTCCCAGAGTCTATTTTCTGGCAACACTGGGGCATACAGTAGCTGTCCGGAGATCTGTCTGAATATCTCCCCACTACTCTTCAAAGTCAAAGCAAATTTCATAGAAATTTTCAGGAGCTTTTGTGTGTGTCCCCCCTTCCCTGGTGGCTCAGTTGGTAAAGTTGCCTGTCAATACGAGAGACCCAGGTCTGATCTCTGGGTCAGGAAGGTCCCTTAGATAAGGAAATGGAAATCCACACAAGGATTCTTGAGGGGAGAATCCCATGTACAGAGGAGCCTGGTGGGTTACAGTCCTAAGGGTTGCAAAGAGTTGGACAGTACTGAGCAACTAAGAACACACAAGCACACATATGTTATCTCTTATATGTGGACTCTAAAAATGAAACAGACTAGTGAATATTAAAAAAAAAAAGACTCACAGATACAGAAAACAAACTTGTAGTGCCAGTGAGGAGAGGGAAGTAGGGAGTGGCAAGACAGGGGTGAGGACAAGAGGCACAGACTACTATACATAAAATAAGTAAGCCACAATGATGCATTGCACAGCACAGAAAATGTGGCCAAAATAACTATACATGGAGTATACTATTTTAAAATGTGACCCACTAGGACTTCCTTCGGAGAAGGCAATGGCAACCCACTCCAGTACTCTTCCCTGGAAAATCCCATGGGCGGAGGAGCCTGGAATGCTGCAGTCCATGGGGTTGCGAAGAGTCGGACATGACTGAGCAACTTCACTTTCACTTTACACTTTCATGCATTGGAGAAGGAAATGGCAACCCACTCCAGTGTTCTTGCCTGGAGAATCCCAGGGACAGTGGAGCCTGGTGGGCTGCCGTCTATAGGGTCGCACAGAGTCGGACACGACTGAAGAGACTTAGCAGCAGCAGCAGCAACAGGACTTCCTTGGTGTTCCAGTGGTTAAGAATCCTCTTGCCAATACAGGGGACACAGGTTAGATCCCTGGTCTTGGGAGGTTTCACATACCTTGGAGAACTAAGCTTAAGCACCAAAAATACTGAAGCCCACATGCCTAGAGCCTGTGCTCCGCAACAAGAGAAGCCACCACAATAAGAAACCCAATAAGAAACCCAAACACTACAATGCAGAGTAGCCCCCACCTGCCACAACCAGAGAACGGCTGCACACAGCAAGGAAGGCCCAGTGTAGCCAAAAATAAAAGTGAATAAATAAAACCAAAAGAAAATTACTTTTTAAAAATGCAAAACTATGTTGTACCTCTGAAATCTGTATAATATTGTAAATCACCTATACTGCAATAAAAAATACAAAATAATATTAAAGAAAGAACTTTAAAGTTTCTAATTCTGAAACTTTGTTCGACCCATTTAATAGCTCTAAAAATTTTACTGTCTATGCCCTAGAATTTTCTATGTACAAAATTATGGCATCTGTGAATAAGATAATCTTATTCCTGCTTTCCAATCTGAATGCCTTTTATTTATTCTTCTTGCCTAATTGCTCTTGTAACAACCTCTAGGACAGTGTAAAATAGAGACATCCTCTTCTTTTTGAATTTAGGGAGCAAGTGTTCAGTCTTTCCTCGTCAAAGATACTATTATTCAGTGATTTTTAATATATACACTTCATCAGGTTGAGAAATTTCCCTTTTGTATTTAGTTTTCCAAATGTTTTTGTCATGGGAAGTTTCAGTTCCATTCAGTCTCTCAGTTGTGTCGGACTCTGCGATCACAATGGACTGCAGCACGCCAGGCTTCGCTGTCCATCATGAACTCCTGGAGCTTGCTCAAACTCATGTCCATCAAGTCAGTGATGCCATCCAACCATCTCATCCTCTGTTGTCCCCTTCTCCTCCCACCTTCAGTCTTTCCCAGTATCAGGGTGTTTTCTACTGAGTCAGCTCTTCACATCAGGTAGCCAAAGTATTGGAGTTTCAGGTTCAGCATCAGTCCTTCCAATGAATATTCAGGACTGATTTCCTTTAGGATGGACTGACTTGATCTCCTTTAAGTCCAAGGGACTCTCAAGAGTCTTCTCTGACACCACAGTTAAAAAGCATGAATTCTTCCATTTGTCAAATGGTTTTTCTGCATCTATTGTGATCATCATGTGTTTGAGGTCCTTTATTTTATTAATATGGTGTATACTATTGACTGATTTTTATATGTTAAAGTAGCCTTGCATTTATGGGATAAACCTCACTTGGTGATTGTGTATTATCCTTCGTAATATGTTCCTGATTTAGGCTTGTCAGCATTATCTTGGGCATTCTTATGTACCTCTTTTCATCACAGAAATCCGTGTGTAGTTTTGTTTTCTTTCTTTGTAGTTTTCTTTTCTTATGACACTTTCCTTTAGTCTTGATATCAGGGTAATACTGATCTCATGGAAAGAGCTGAAAAGTGATTGTTTCACTTTATTTTTAGAAGTCTGTGAGTAATTGGAGCTAATTCTTCCTTAAATGTTTCATAGAAATCATTAGTAAAGACATGTCTTCCTGAGCTTTTTTGTGGGAAGTTTTTGATCACTAATAGGTTTCTCAATTGTTATTTACTTATTTGTATTTTCTCTTTATTCTTGAGTTAGTTTGTGCTTTCCCATAATTTTTTTTTTTTCAATTCACCGATATCTCTGATTCTTATCCATTCTTGGACCTAGGCAAAAAGTGAAAAGCTTCCCTTCTTTTCTCCGTTTAAATTCTCCCTTAGTATCATGGAAATTGCTGCTCTTTAGGGCTTAGTTGGAGAAGGACATGGCAACCCACTCCAGTGCTCTTGCCTAGAGAATCCCATGGACAGAGGAGCCTGGTGAGCTACAGTCCATGGGGTCGCAGAGAGTCAGACACGACTGACTGACCTAAGCACGGGGCTTAGTTGTCTGAACAAGTTATTCAATGTGGCCAAACTCATTGCCCAACCAATTTGTTTCATGCAAAGCTGGTTTTAGTTTATAACACTAATAGTTGATCAATCAAATCAAAGCCACATACTCAGCTAGATGTATTTAACAGAATTTGAAATTTGTTCTGTTTTTTTCTCTCTCTCTAAAATAATAAGATGTCATTTTAAACTGATAAATACAGAAGAAATATTTTGACTGGAGAGGTTCCTATTTTTGTTTCAACTTAAGATTCTATATTCAGATAATAGCCTCAAAAGATCCCAAAATAATAAATGCCTGTGTTTTCTAACACATGAGGATGCTAAAGTTTTATTAGTCTGAAAGTCTTGGCTAACAGGGTTCATACACAGAAAACACAGTTTAAACTCATCATACTGGTGACTTAAAGTTATTGATGGAACTCCTGAACATATTCATTCTGACCTATTCTGGTCCACATGGGCTGGATCAAAGCAAACCAGTCTTTGGCAAGGAGACTGTGAGTTCTAACCCAACACAGCACCTTATAATCTGGAGGGAACCCCTAGCTCTCAGTTTCTTCTAAGGAGTAAAGGGTCACTTCCTGCAGTTCTTTCCCCTGGGTCAGTAGAGTGTAGTAGGCAAATATAGCAGCTCTCAGTTTCTCCCTAGATATAGAAGGAATTTCTTTTTCTTTGGGATGCCTTTGGTCATTGACTCCTGAACAATATTATGAACCTCTGTCCATAGTTCTTCAAGCACTCTGTCTACCAGATCTAATCCCTTGAATCTATTTGTCACCTCCATTGTAGAATCATAAGGGATTTGATTTAGGTCATACCTGAATGGCCAAGTGGTTTTCCCTCCTTTCTTTAATTTGACCCTCAATTTTGCAATAAGGAGCTGATGATTTGAGCCACAGTCAGCTACAGATCTTGTTTTTACTGACTGAACAGAACTTCTCCATCTTCAGCTGCAAAGATATAACCAATCTGAATATAATATAAAGAATATAATCAGTCGGTATGGACCTAAGAGAGGCAGAAGAGATTAAGAAGAGGTGGAAAGAATAAAGAGAAGAACTATACAAAACAGATCTTAATGACTGGGATAACCATGATGGTATGGTGACTCACCTAGAGCCAGACATCCTGGAATGTGAAGTCAAGTGGGCCTTAGGAAGCACCAGTACAAACAAAGCTAGTGGAGGTGATGGAATTCCAGTTGAGCTATTTCAAACCCTACAAGATGATGCTGTGAAAGTGCTGCACTCAATATGCCAGCAAATTTGGAAAACTCAACAGTGGTCAGACGACTGGAAAAGGTCAGGTTTTATTCCAATCCCAAAGAAGGGCAGTGCAAAAGAACGTTCAAATTTCCAGACAATTGTGCTCACATTCAAATTTCAAGACAATTGTGCTCATTTTACATGAGAGTAAGGTTATACTCAAAATCCTTCAAGCTAGGCTTCAGTAGTACATGAACCAAGAACTTCCAGATGTACAAGCTGGCTTTAGAAAATGTAGAGGAACCAGAGATCAAATTGCTAACATTTTTTTGGATCATATAGAAAGCAAGGGAATTCCAGAAAAACATCTACTTTTGCTTCTGGACTACTTGAAAGCCTTTGACTGTGTGGATCAGATCAAACCATGGAAAATTCTTACAGTTATGGGAATACCAGACCACCTTACCTGTCTCCTGACAAACCTGTATGCAGGTGAAGAAGCAATAGTTAGAACTGGACATGGTCAATGGACTGGATCAAAATTGGGAAAGGATTATGACAAGGCTGCTTATCATTACCCTGTTTATTTACCTAATATTCAGAGTATATCATGTAAAATGTCGGGTTGGATGAATCACAAGCTGCAATCAAGATTTCTGGAAGAAATATCAACAACCTCAGATATGCAGATAATACCATTCTAATGGCATAAAGTGAAGAGGCACTAAGAGACATCCTCTTTCATGAGGATGAAAGAGAAGAGCAAAAAAGCTGACTTAAAACACAACTTTTTTAAAAAGTTAAGATCATGGCATCTGGTTCCATCACTTCACGGCAAATAGAAGTGGAAAAAATAGAAATAGTGATAGATTTTATTTTGGGGGGCTCCAAAATGACTGCAGACAGTAACTAGAGTAATGAAATTCAAAGACCCTTTTTGGAAGGAAAGCTAAGACAAACATAGACAGCATATTAAAAAGCAAAGACATCACTTTACTGACAAAGGTCCGTATATTCAACGCTATGGTTTTTCAAGTAGTCATGTATGGATGACATTTGGCCCATGAAGAAGGCTGAGCGGTGAAGAACTGATGCCTTTGAATTGTAGTGTTGAAGAAGACTCTTGAGAGCCTTGGATGCAAGGAGATCAAACCAATCCTAAAGGAAATCAACCCAGAATATTCATTGGAAGGACTGATGCTAAAGCTGATGCTCCAATACTTTGGCCACCTGATGCGATGAGCCAACTCATTGGAAAAGATGTTGATGGTGGAAAAGGTTGAAGGGAAAAGAAGAGGGAAGTAGAGGAGGAGATGGTTAGACAGCATCACAGATGCAATGGCCACGAGTTTGAGCAAACTCTGGGAGATAGTGAATGAAAGGGAAGCCTAGTGTGCTGCAGTCCATGGATTTGCAAAGAGTCGGACATGGCTTATCAACTGAACAACTACAAATACAAGGAATTAGACAACATTTCTAGCACCCTAACTTTTCCAGTTGCTACAAGGGGTTTGGCTTCTATCAGGGCTGAGATAATAGAGCTTGACAAAACTTAGTCTCTTGAGACACACTAACAGCAAAGACAGTGGCTTGTATGAGCACAAGGTTTGGGTCATTTTGGCTGGCTGGTGATGTCCATCTCCTGCACTAGCCTGGTTCAGGACTCCAGGCTGTGAAGATTGGCTCTTTTATCTAATACACATAAACCAAAATAGAGGACTCTCAGGACTTCCAAAATTTTATCAGGTTTAAAAATTATTCATTTAACTTCTATTTTGGAAAGGAGAGAGACAAAGGCAGAGATGTCCTTGGAAAACCATAATTCCTAGGATAACATAATTAAGTCACTTCCAAACATAAAAATCTAAATCACCGAGTACTATTAACAATGTAAAATTCTTCCTAATAAGATTATGCCTTAACTTATAAGCAATTTTCAAATCAAGCTAAAGGAAATACACACTCACACCAGACGTGGTAAAAATCAAACACACATTATGCACATGCAGTATGAGACGTGACAGGACCTACGTCCCATTAGGGCCAATTATCTTCTGGTGGGAGCCACTTCCTCAGTGAACCTTCAAACACAGGAAATGAGTTCATTTTGATCCCCTTTTTTCATTTTTAATGCACTCATTTTCTGTTTATATTTTTCTAATTATGAGTTCAATTAGTTTTTGCTACATAAAATGTCATGGAGGACACTGGCAACTCCTACACCTAAAGTCACACTAAGGAGAAAATACCTCTTAGATGGGAGGAAAGAATTTGCTACTGGGATCAACTACCTTTGAGCAATTTGTTGATTCCAGGACTTGGCAACATCAATTACAGGGGGGAAAACAACTACAAATTTTTAGAGTTTTACAGTTTGTTTATATTTCAAGAAAGAATTAATAAAGAAAAGTTTATTGAAAACATTTGATACATCTGGAAGATGATACACTGAAAGAGCCCATATAAAAATCTGGAGTTACACTGAGCTGTTTGTACACTAGAACCAATAGACCCAAGGAAGAACTAGTGAGAATACAACTGATTCATTCACATAAGTAGATTCAAATAATGAAACACCATTAAGTTGTACTATGACTTTATATACTTTTCAGAAATAATTTGTTTCTGGAATATCACACATTAACTATCAAATGGTAAAGAAGGGTGTCTATTTATTTTTTCTGAAATATCATAAACAAAACACATAAAAATGCATCATGGACAGAAATTATAAAATCTGGCAACATTTTTATCTTTACATTAATGACTTTGTATATTATGACTTATGTATAATAGTTGGCTCCATAAATATTATTTGAAGTTAATTTACTTAAGCCCAATAAGTAGGAAAGGAAAGGAAGATAGCTTTAGCAGAATATAGAGAACAAATGAAATTTTCAAATAGAAGAAGGAACTGAATTGCAAAATAAGACACTACCCATCCAGCTGAAAAGTAGCACAAGCTAGATTGCTATATGGAGAGCTTCTCATTTTTTAGATTTTGCCAATTAGATTTTGCCAATGGTGGGAACTTGACCTAGAGGATCAAGCCCATCTGCTTAGCCTCCAAAGCTCTATTTCTTCAACCTCATCCCAAACAGTGTGTCCCTCAGAGCCTGGTGGACCTGCTTGTTCCTCAGGGTGTAGATGACAGGGTTCAGCACTGGGGTCACCACCGTGTTCACAAGGGCGGCCTCCTTGTTGGAGTCCAGCCTGTCCACCTGCTTTGGGTTCAGGTAAATAAACACACAGCTGCCGTACATCAGGGAGAGGACAATGAGGTGAGAGGAGCAGGTGGAGAAAGCTTTCTGTCGCTCCTTGGCTGATGGGAGTCGCAGGATTGTGATGACTATGTTGCTGTAGGCAGTGATGGTTACAACGAGGGATAATAGAATGACAAACGAAGTAACAAAGAAGAAATATATTTCAACAGATCTGGTGTCAGAGCAAGAGAGATGAATTAAGGAGCCAAGGTCACAGAAGAAATGAGAGATGATATTGGGGCCACAGAATGATAACTGGGAAACTGTGAGCATCAGACAAGTGATTAAGATGAAGGACAAAGAATAGCACAAGAAAATCAGTAGGAAACTAACCCTCAGGTTCATGATGGATGCATAGTGCAGAGGCTTGCAGATGGCCAGGTATCGATCCAACGACATCACTGCCATGAGAAAGAAAATCACTGCACCAATAAATAAAAAGAAGAAGGCTTGTGTGAGGCAAGCAGGAAAGGGAATTGTTTGCCTTCCTGAAAGGAAGATGGACAGCAGTTTAGGAATGACTGTGGTGATGAAACAGCATTCGCAGAAGGAGAAAGTACTCAGCAAAACATACATTGGCGTCTGGAGGTGATAGTCAGCCCAGGTGATGAAGATTATGACCACGTTTCCCATGATAGAGGCCAGGTATGCAAGCAGGTGCACCAGGAAGAGGAGGCCCCCCAAGTGCTGGGCAACAGGAAATGCCTCCAGAACGAACTCCTGGACGGTGGACTCGTTTTTCACCCCCACAGTTCTCCCTGATTCTCTGACTCTCATCATTCTCTGATTAACCTGTGGAACGGAAAATACTATCACTGGAAAAAAAAACAATTTAAATGATGACAAGTCTTAAAAAAAATAAAATAATCACTAATTTCAGCTGTATTTGTGAAGCAGGGATCATTTCATATCTTTAAAATATTTTACTATAAATGACATTTTACTATTATAACATTATTATATTATCTATATTAATTATTAATGAATTAAGATTCATTTTTTATTCTTGATAATTATTTTTAATGTGTCACTTAACTCTTCTGGACAATAACATCTGTGAATAATTGGCTACAAAGAAAACAAGGCAAAATAAAAATGATTGTTTATAGACACATCCGCAACTTATGGTTAACAATGAAGGCCGTCATCCTGCAGAAAATGCATCTCAGGGGCTCACAGTGTTCATTTCTATGCTTCAGGTATGACAGGCAGTGTAGGAACCCTCCTACGCACTGAACCAAGCCCTTTGAAAATGTAAAGTGCCAAAGAGCCACTTTCTTATTACCGTGTTCCGAATCAGTTGTTTTCCTAACGTCTCTTCAGGCTGAGTTCTTTCTTCAAGACCCAGTGTGAGCAGTAAAGCGAGTATATTATAATATTATAACGACACAGTCTGTGGTTTAAGGGAAACCATATCTAAAATTGGGGGGAAATGGTTTCATGACTTGTTAATCAGATTCAATGAACACACAGTGAATGGGTGACTCGGCTTCCCTCACACTCTACCTCCCTAGCAGAATAGTAGTGCTCCATTCTGCAATTAGTTATAGATTACTCATCAACATTCCTTTTCTGGTAATAAATTTTTACACTTGAGGTATTCAGTGTGGCAGAATTAAACCTGAATTTCATTGCAATCACTAGATTAACATTTGTCTTTATTAAAAAAAAATGCAAAAGCCTAATTAGAAACTAAGTATATTGCTAGAATCACTGGGGAAGGGGTCTGGGCATCTGCTGTGAATCAGTGCTTGAGTGAATAAGGAATCATAATTTAATTGTATTTTACTTAATTCCTTTTGGCCAAAACTATTACTTTACCTGGTGACCCAGATGGTAAAGAATCCATCCGCCACGCAGGAGACTTGGGTTCGATCTCTGGGTTGGGAAGATCCCATGGCAGACGGAATGGCTACGCACTCTGGTATTCTTGCCTGGAGAACCTCATGGACAGAGGAGCCTGGTGGGCTCCAGTCTATGGTGTCGCCAACTATCGGACATGACTGAGTGACTAGCACTTTTTTTCATTACTTTAACCATGCGGGATCCACATCAGATACTTTAACATACCAGTCTCTGGTTAAAATATCTGACCTGTTAGACTGCAAGCTAGCCCCATGATCAAGTACTCACCACGAAGCAGTTCACAGGAAACTGTGTTTTTGACAAGGTGCTTCTTTCTATTGTTGAAACAAAGCAGGCTAATGTAACATTCTCCTAGGCTAATGGAACAGGGGAAAAACACTCTTACTTGAGATATACCTTTCTTTGACCTAATACAAAATTGACGGATGCCTTATGTTCTACATTAGTAGGAAAATATTAGGACTCCATTAAAAAAATACACTTCCAAACTCTGGAGGATTAACAGTCATAGTTTTTTCAACTGCAATCTGACTGATAAATTCTGGACCGTTAAGACAATACAAACTGCCCCAATCATCCAGTAGCACTTTCTGATGTTACTATTTGGAATACCTGGACATATTTATTTCCATTCTACAATGCATCATGAACAACAAACTTTCTTGATTTTGCATCCATCCCAGAAGAGAATCAAAAAGAAGAGAAAACAAAGGTCAATTTCCTTGTTTAATGACCCTGTTATCAGTCACTGCCCAATCAACCTGTCACCCCACCAAATATAGGTGAGGATCACAGCAGTCCTAAGCGAGAACACATTCAAATGCCCTTATGATATAATTATCACAGGCTTATTTATCATCACCAGTGAGGATGCATTGGGTCCAAAGGACACACCTCTGGAACTTTAAAATTCATTACAGGAGATTTTTTTCTTAATGGGATGGAAGTATAATCAGAACAGAGTCTCAGATGACATTTAATTGCTTCATATTCGGAAATAGGAAATTCCAGCTGACATGTATCATAATTACCCCTTCACTGCATATGGTAAGATACTACTTTCATTTTTAATAGGCTACACAGTCCTCTGATAATCCTCAAAGGTACATTTTGCACAATTTCCTGTTGTTTAGTTGCCTAGGTGTGTCCAACTCTTCTGTGACCCCATAGACCGTAGCCTGCCAGGCTTCTCTTTCCATGCGACTTCCCAGGCAAGAAGACAAGAGTGTGTTGCCATTTCTTCTCCAGGAGATCTTCCCGACCCAGGAATTGAACTCGTGTCTCCTGTCTCCTGTATTGGCAGAAGGATTCTTTACCACTGTGCCACCTCGGAAGACGTGAAGTTGTATAAGAACGTTTTCAACTGTCAAGCAAAGTATTCTTTGTAAAATTCTTGCTAACTTCTAGTTTTTGATATTTTCAACAAAGAATGTAAACCCTATAGGACTTCCCAGGTGGTTCAATGGTTTAAAAAAAAAAAAAAAACCCACCTACAATGAAACAGAAGCAGGTTAAACTTCTGGGCCGGACAGATCCCCTGGAGAAGAAAATGGCAACCCACTCTCATATTCTTGCCTGGGAAATCCCGTGGACAGAGGATCCTGGTGAGCTACAGTTCATGAAGTTGTCAAGAGTCAGATTTGCCTTAGAGACTAAACCACAACCACCACCACCACCATGCTTAGTGAAATAAGTCAGACAGGGAAAGATAAATACTATATGTTATCTCTTGGGCTTCCCTGATGGCTCAGCAGGTAAAGAATCCACCTCCAGTGCAGGAGCCACAGGAGTTGTGGGCTAGATCCCTGGGTATGGAACATCCCCTGGAGGAGGAAATGGCAATCCACTCCAGTATTCTTGCCTGAAAAATCACATGGACAGAGGAGCCTGATGGGCTACAGTCCAAAGGGTTGCAAAGAGTTGGACACGACTGAGCAATTAAGCACCAACAAGCACCCAATTGGTCTCTCTTATATGTGATTTCTAAAAATGAAAGAAACTAGTGAATATTACTTTAAATGATACAATAGACCAGTTAGACCTAATTGATATCTATAAAACATTTCACCCCAAAACAATGAATTTCACCTTTTTCTCAAGTGCACACGGAACCTTCTTCAGGACAGATCACATCCTGGGCCATAAATCTAGCCTTGGTAAATTCAAAATAATTGAAATCATTCCAAGCATCTTTTCTGACCACAATGCAGTAAGATTAGATCTCAATTATGGAAGAAAAACTATTACAAATTCCAACATATGGAGGCTGAACAACACACTGCTGAATAACCAACAAATCACAAAAGAAATTTTAAAAAAATCAAAATATGCATAGAAACGAATGAAAATGAAAACACAACAACCCAAAACCTATGGGACACTGTAAAAGCAGTGCTAAGGGGAAAGTTCATAGCAATACAGGCATACCTCAAGAAACAGGACAAAAGTCAAATAAATAACCTAACTCTACACCTAAAGCAACTAGAAAAGGAAGAAATGAAGAACCCCAGGGTTAGTAGAAGGAAAGAAATTTAAAAATTAGGGCAGAAATAAATGCAAAAGGAACAAAAGAGACCATAGCAAAAATCAACAAAGCCAAAAGCTGGTTCTTTGAAAGGATAGATAAAATTAACAAACCATTAGCCAGACTCATCAAGAAACAAAGGGAGAAAAATCAAATTAATAAAATTAGTAAGGAAAATGGAGAGATCACAACAGACAACACAGAAATACAAAGAATCATAAGAGACTACTATCAGCAATTATATGCCAATAAAATGGACAACGTGGAAGAAATGGACAATTCTTAGAAAAGTACAACTTTCCAAAATGGACCCAGGAAGAAATAGAAAATCTTAACGACGCATCACAAGCATGGAAATTGAAACTGAAATCAGAAATCTTCCAGCAAAAAAAAGCCCAGGTCCAGATGGCTTACAGCTGAATTCTACCAAAAATTTAGAGAAGAGCTGACACCTATCCTACTCAAACTCTTCCAGAAAATTGCACAGGAAGGTAAACTTCCAAACTCATTCTATGAGGCCACCATCACCCTAACACCAAAACCTGACAAAGATGTCACAAAAAAAGAAAACTACAGGCCAATAACACTGATGAACATAGATGCAAAAATCCTTAGCAAAATTCTAGCAATCAGAATCCAACAACACATTAAAAAGATCATACACCATGACCAAGTGGGCTTTATCCCAGGGGTGCAAGGATTCTTCAATATCCGCAAATCAATCAGTGTAATACACCACATTAACAAATTGAAAAATAAAAGCCATATGATTGTCTCAATAGATGCAGAGAAAGTCTTTGACAAAATTCAACATCCATTTATGATAAAAGCTCTCCAGAAAGCAGGAATAGAAGGAACATACCTCCACATAATAGAAGCTATATATGACAAACCCACAGAAACATTATCCTCAATGGTGAAAAATTGAAAGCATTGCCCCTAAAGTCAGGAACAAGACAAGGGTGCCCACTCTCAGCACTACTCCATCAACATAGTTTTGGAAGTTTTGGCCACACCAATCAGAGCAGAAAAAGAAATAAAAGGAATCCAAATTGGAAAAGAAGAAGTAAAACTCTCACTGTTTGCAGATGACATGATCCTCTACATAGAAAACCCTAAAGACTCCACCAGAAAATTACTAGAACTAATCAATGAATATAGTAAAGTTGCAGGATATAAAATCAACACACAGAAATCCCTTGCATTCCTATATACTAACAATGAGAAAATACAAAGAGAAATTAAGGAAAGAATTCCATTCACCATTGCAACGAAAAGAATAAAATACTTAGGAATATATCTTCCTAAAGAAACTAAAGACCTATATATAGAAAACTATAAAACACTAGTGAAAGAAATCAAAGAGGACACTAATA
>NW_011494913.1:6837735-6838765 GCF_000754665.1 Bison bison bison | reverse complement strand
AGAGGGATGGTATGGGGAGGGAGGAGGGAAAAAAAAAAAAAAAAAAGAAAGAAAGAAAAAAAAAAGAATTAAAAATTTAAAGTTCTTTCTTTATTTTTATTGCAGTAGAGGTGATTTACAATATTACATAAATTTCATAGGTACAACATAGTTTTGACTTTAAGAAGTAACTTTCTTTATATTTTATTTATTCATTTTTGTGTTTGGCTATACTAGTCTTCGCTGTATGTGCAGGCTTTGTCTGGTTGCAGTGAGTGGTAGCTACTCTTCACTATAGTGCGTGAGATTCTTATTGCAGTGACTTTTCTTGAGGAGGAGCGCAGGATTAGTTGCTCCGAGGTATGAGGAACCTTCAAGGACCGGGGATCAAAGCTGCGTTCCCTTTGTTGGCAGGCAGATTCTTAACCACTGGAACACCGAGGAAGCCTCAGTGATTCACATTTTAAAAATATTATACACCATTTAGAGTTTTTAGTATTGTACAATGTATCATTTTTTCTGTGTTGTACAATGTATCGTTGTAGTTTATTATTTTATATAATAGTACCTACCTCATTCTTGAACCCTAGTCTTGCCCTTCCCAATTCCCTCTCCCCACTGTAACTACTAGTATTTTTTCCTATGTCTTTGAGTCTATTTTTTTTAGTTTATTTATTTTAATTAGAGGCTAATTACTTTACAACATTGTATTGGTTTTGCCATACATCAACATGAATCCACCACGGGTGTACATGTGTTCCCAATCCTGAATCCCTCTCCCACCTCCCTTCCCATACCGTCCCTCTGGGTCATCCCAGTGCACCAGCCCCAAGCATCCTGTATCCTACATCGAACCTGGACTGCCGATTCATTTCTTATGTGATATTATACATGTTTCAATGCCATTCTCCCAAATCATCACCCCACCCCCCCGCTCCCACAGAGTCCATAAGACTGTTCTGTACATCTGTGTCTCTTTTGGTGTCTCGCATACAGGGTTATCGTTACCATCTTTCTAAATTCCATATATATGCGTTAGTATACTGTATTG
>NW_011494913.1:6837229-6837635 GCF_000754665.1 Bison bison bison | reverse complement strand
AGCAATAAATGCTGGAGAGGATGTGGGGAAAAGGGAACCTTCTTACACTGTTGGTGGGAATGCAAACTAGTACAGCCACTATGGAGAACAGTGTGGAGATTCCTTAAAAAACTGGAAATAGAACTGCCATATGACCCAGCCATCCCACTGCTGGGCATACACACCAAGGAAACCAGAATTGAAAGAGACACGTGTACCCCAATGTTCATCGCAGCACTGTTTATAATAGCCAGAACATGGAAGCAACCTAGGTGTCCATCAGCGGATGAATGGATAAGAAAGCAGTGGTACATATACACAATGGAGTATTACTCAGCCATTAAAAAGAATATGTTTGAATCAGTTCTAATGAGGTGGTTGAAACTGGAGCCTATTATACAGAGTGAAGTAAGCCAGAAGGAAAAAC
>NW_011494913.1:6835883-6837129 GCF_000754665.1 Bison bison bison | reverse complement strand
CCTCATTGTGGTTTTGATTTGCATTTCTCTGATAATGAGTGATGTTGAGCATCTTTTCATGTGTTTGTTAGCCACCTGTATGTCTTCTTTGGAGAAATGTCTATTTAGTTCTTTGGCCCATTTTTCTGGAATTGAGCTTCAGGAGTTGCCTGGAAAATCCCATGGGCGTAGGAGCCTGGTAGGCTGGAGTTCGTGTTGTCGTGAAGAGTCGGACACGACTGAGACACTTCACTTTCATTTTTCACTTTCATGCATTGGAGAAGGAAATGGCAACCCACTCCAGTGTTCTTGCCTGGAGAACCTCAGGGACGGGGGAGCCTGGTGGGCTGCCGTCTATGGGGTTGCACAGAGTCGACCACGACTGAAGTGACTTAGCAGTAGCAGCAATAGCAGTTGCTTGTATATTTTTGAGATTAGTTGTTTGTCAGTTGCTTCATTTGCTATTATTTTCTCCCATTCTGAAGGCTGTCTTTTCACCTTGTTTATAGTTTCTTTTGTTGTGCAGAAGCTTTTAATTTAATTAGATCCTATTTGTTTATTTTTGCTTTTATTTCCAATATTCTGGGAGGCGGGTCCTAGAGGATCCTGCTGTGATTTATGTCGGAGAGCGTTTTACCTATGTTCTCCTCTAAGAGTTTTATAGTTTCTGGTCTTATGTTTAGATCTTTAATGCATTTTTAATTTATTTGTGTGTATGGTGTTAGAAAGTGTTCTAGTTTCATTCTTTTACAAGACGTTGACCAGTTTTCCCAGCACCACTTGTTAAAGAGATGGCTTTTTCTCCGTTGTATATTCTTGCCTTCTTTGTCAAAGATAAGGTGTCTGTGGGTGCGTGGGTTTATCTCTGGGCTTTCTATTTTGTTCTATTGATCTATATTTCTGTCTTTGTGCCAGTACCATACTGTCTTGATGACTGTGGCTTTGTAGTGGAGCCTGAAGTCAGGCAAGCTGATTCCTCCAGTTCCATTCTTCTTTCTCAGGATTGCTTTGGCTATTCGAGGTTTTTTATTTCCATGCAAATTGTGAAATTATTTGTTCTAGCTCTGTTAAAATTACCTTTGGTAGCTTGACAGGGATTGCATTGAATCTATAGATTGCTTTGAGTCACATACTCATTTTCACTATATTGATTCTTCTGATCCATGAACATGGTATATTTCTCCATCTATTAGTGTCCTCTTTGATTTCTTTCACTAGTGTTTTATAGTTTTCTATATATAGGTCTTTAGTTTCTTTTTTTTTTTTT
>NW_011494913.1:6819138-6833954 GCF_000754665.1 Bison bison bison | reverse complement strand
GTCTAGAGAATATCCTTTAGCATTTGTTGGAGAGCTGGTTTGGTGGTGCTGAATTCTCTCAGCTTTTGCTTGTGTGTAAAGCTTTTGCTTTCTCCTTCATATTTGAATGAGATCCTTGCTGGGTACAGTAATCTGGGCTGTAGGTTATTTTCTTTCATCATTTTAAGTATGTCTTGCCATTCCCTCCTGGCTTGAGAGTTTCTATTGAAAGATCAGCTGTTATCCTTATGGGAATCCCTTGTGTGTTATTTGTTGTTTTCCCCTTGCTGCTTTTAATATTTGTTCTTTGTGTTTGATCTTTGTTAATTTGATTAATATGTGTCTTGGGGTGTTTCGCCTTGGGTTTATCCTGTTTGGGACTCTCTGGGTTTCTTGGACTTGGGTGATTATTTCCTTCCCCATTTTAGGGAAGTTTTCAACTATTATCTCCTCAAGTATTTTCTCATGGTCTTTCTTTTTGTCTTCTTTTTCTGGGACTCCTATGATTCGAATGTTGGGGCATTTAACACTGTTCTGGAGGTCTCTGAGATTGTCCTCATTTCTTTTAATTCGTTTTTCTTTTTTCCTCTCTGATTCATTTATTTTTATCATTCTATCTTCTATTTCACTAATCCTATCTCCTGCCTCCGTTATTCTACTATTTGTTGCCTCCAGAGTGTTTTTGATCTCATTTATTGCATTATTCATTATATATTGACTCTTTTTTATTTCTTCTAGGTCCTTGTTAAACCTTTCTTGCATCTTCTCAATCCTTGTCTGCAGGCTATTTATCTGTGATTCTATTTTGATTTCAAGATTTTGGATCAATTTCACTATCATTATTCGGAATTCTTTATCAGGTAGATTCCCTATCTCTTCCTCTTTTGTTTGGTTTGGTGGGCATTTATCCTGTTCCTTTACCTGCTGGGTATTCCTCTGTCTTTTCATCTTGTTTATATTGCTGAGTTTGGGGTGGGCTTTCTGTATTCTGGCAGTTTGTGGAGTTCTCTTTATTATGGAGTTTCCTTGCTGTGGGTGGGGTTGTATCTGTGGCTTGCCAAAGTTTCTTGGTTAGGGAAGCTTGTGTCAGTGTTCTGGTGGGTTGAGCTGGATTTCTGCTCTCTGGAGTGCAATGAAGTGACTAGTAAAGAGTTATGAGATGTCAATGGTTTTGAAGTAATTTTGGGCAGCCTGTATATTGAAGCTTAGGGCTGTGTTCCTGTGTTGCAGGAGAATTTGCATAGTATGTTTTTCTCTGGAACTTGTTGGCCCTTGGGTGGTGCTTGGTTTCAGTGTAGGTATGGAGGCATTTGATGAGCTCCTATCAATTAATGTTCCCTGGAATCAGGAGTTCTCTGATGTTCTCAGAATTTGGACTTAGTCTCCTGCTTCTGGTTTTCAGTCTTATTTTTACAGTAGCCTCAAGACTTCTCCTTATATATAGCACTGTTGATAAAACATCTAGGTTAAAGATGAAAATTTTCTCCACAGTGAGGGACGCCCAGAGAGGTTCACAGAGTTACATGGAGAAGAGAAGAGGGAGGAGGGAGTTAGAGGTGACCCAAATTAGATGAGGTGGAATCAAAAGAGGAGAGAGCAAGCTAGCCAGTAATCATTTCCTTATGTGCACTCCACAGTCTGGACTGCTCAGAGATGTTCATGGAGTTATACAGAGAAGAGAAGAGGGAGGAAGGAGACAGAGGTGGTCAGGAGGATAATAGGGGGGAATGAAAGGAGAGAGACAGATCCAGCCAGTAATCAGTTCCCTAAGTGTCCTCCACCGTCTGGAACACACAGAGATTCAGAGAGCTGGGTAGAGAAGAGAAGGGGGAGGGACGTGACAGAGGCGACCTAGTGGAGAAAAAGGAGAGTCCAAAGGGAGAGAGAACAGTCAAGCCAGTAATCTTGCTCCCAAGTAAAAATGGGTATTGAAGATTGGGTTCCTAAAGGTACAAAATTGATAACAAATACCAAAAAGCAACGATTAAAATTCTAGAGTAGAGGTTGGATTTTAAAAAATACAATATTAAAGAAAAGAAGAAGAAGAAGGAAAAAACAAAGTCACAAAAGTTATTAAAATATATATATATATATGAAGTTTGCTTTAAAAATAGTCTTTTTTTTTAAGTAATAGTAGGTTATAAAAATGAAAATTAAAGGAGTAATAGAGGACTTAAAAATTAAAAAGAAGTTAAAAAAAGAAAGAGAGAGACCAAAAAAAAGAATGATCATAAAAATAGTAAAAATATACCTAGGACTTTCTCTGGTGTTGTTGTGGGCAGTGTGGGGTCAGTTCATTTTTGGCTAGTTCCTTGATCCGGCTTATATTTCTCAAGATCTATAGACCCCTTCCTATGCAGTCGGTACTAACGACAGGGTTTTAATCTATTGCATCAGTCACTTCCAAGGTGGTTCCCTGGGTTTTGGCTTCTGTTTGCTGGTCTCTTCAGTGTCTGATTTCCGCCCTGACACGAGGGGGCTGTTGTGGACACTTGTTTAGGCTCACTTGTTGAGTCGTGCTGTGGGGAGGGAAGGACGCTGCAGACAAATAACACTGGCCTGTGCTCGCAGTGTCTCAGCCACACTGGGCCTGCCCCTGCTCATGGCGCATGTACCCTCCCTGCCCACACTGCTCAGGCTCTAGGTTGCTCTGCTGGGAACCGTCCGAGGCTGGCCCTGGGCTGCGTGCACCTCCCAGGTCTAAGCCACTCAGGTTCAGGCACTCAGGTAGTCCTCAGAGGCACAGATTCCATTGGGCCTGCGTTTTGTGCCCTTCCCAGCTCCAAGCAGCTTGGGTGATGAGGTGTTTGGCGAGCGCGGTCACTGCGACTTATCACCTCTCCCGTCCCTGCCGCTCGGTTTTCTGGGTGTACAACTGGTGCACCTTCTCAGGCAGATGACTGTCCAGAACCGCAATAAGTCTTAGTTAGCAAAGAAGCCTGCTTGCAGTTAGGTAGATAATGTCTCTCTGGGGCTGCGATTGCCCCCTTCCGGCTCTGGCTGCCTGTCACCGGAGGGGGATGGTCTGCAGCCGGCTATCTCTGTTCAGTCCTTTGTTCTGTGCGCGGGCCTGGCAGTTCTTAGGTTAGGGCTGGCTTTTCGCGTGGTAGTTATCCCACAGTCTGGTTTGCTAGCCCAAGTTAGTTCACTCAGATAGTGCTCGGGGCATTCAGGCCCAGTCCTTACTCTAAGCAGTGCAGCCAGCGCCTCCCTGCCCAGGCCCCGCTTGCTAGTGGCAGGTGCAGGCGACTGCACTGCTTCTCCACTGTGGGAGTTACCGTTGGGCTCGTAATCTGTGGGTTTTAATTATTTACTTATTTTTCCTCCCTGTTATGTTGCCCTCTGTGCTTCCAAGGCTCGCCACAGACTTGGCAGTGAGAGTGTTTCCTGGTGTTTGGAAACTTCTCTCTTTTTAAGACTCCCTTCCTGGGACTGAGCTCCGTCCCTACCTCTTTTGTCTCTTTTTTTATCTTTTATATTTTTCCTACCTCCTTTTGAAGACAATGGGCTGCTTTTCTGGATGCCTGATGTCCTCTGCCAGCATTCAGAAGTTGTTCTGTGGATTTTACTCAGCGTTTAAATGTTCTTTTGATGAATTTGTTGGGGAGAAAGTGGTCTCCCCGTCCTATTCCTCCACCATCTTAGGACCCACACACACACCAGTCTTAAACAAGGAGAAGCTGTGAGTTCTAACCTAACACAGCACCTTACAATCTGATCAGAACTCCCAACTTCCAGCTTCTCCTAAGGAGTAAAGGATCACCTCTCACAGCTCTGCCCCCATAGTCAGTACAGTATGAACAGACAAGCATATCAGTTCTTAGTTTCTCCTTGAATATAGAAGGAACTGGACAACATTTCTAGTACCCCAACTTTCCCAGCTGTTAATGGAAGGGTTGGATTCTATCTACCTGTCTTAGGGCTGGGGTAATAGGGGTGACACTCCTCAGTCTCTTGGGACACACTAAAGCAGAGACTGGTTTAGAGGAGGATGAGGTTTGGGTCATTCTGGGTGATCGGTGATGTCCATCTCCTGCACTAGTCTGGGCTAGGCTGTGAAGATTGGTTCTTTTATCTAATGGACAGAAACCAACACAGAGGACTCTCAGGACTTCCCAACTTTTGTCAGATTCAAAAACTACTCATTTAACTTCTATTTTGGAAAAGTGAGAGACAAATGCACAGATGTCCTTGGAAGACTGTAATTCCTAGGACAACTTATCAAATGACACCCAAACATAAAAATCTAAGTCACCCAGTATTCCTGACAATCTAAAACTCTTCCTAATAATACTTTGCCTTAAATGAGAAGTAATTTTAAAATCAGGCTAAAAAAGGAATATGGACTCACATCAGACATAGCAAAAATCAAATGCACGCTATGCACATGCAGTGCTAGATGTGATGGGATCCATGTCCCTTTAGGGCCAATTACCTTCAGGTGGGAGCCACTTCCTCAATGAACCTTCAAACACAGTAAATGACTCCATTTTGATCCCCCTTTTTTATTATTAATGCACTCATTTTCCTTATGATTTCTATCAGTTTTTGCTACACAAAATGTTAACCATAAATGAGCTTAACATAGATGACACTGGCATCTCCTACACCCAATATCACACTAAACTGAAAATACCTTAGATGGGAGGAAAGAATTTGCTACTGGGATTACCTACCTTTGAGCAATTTTTGCTTCTAGGACTTGGCAACATCAATTACAGAAAAAATAAACTTGACATAATTTGAAAGCTTTTCAGTTTGTTTATATTTCAAGAAAGAATGAAAGAAAATGTTACTGATAAAATTTGATACATCTGGAAGATGATACACCGAAAGAGCTCATCTAAAACTCTGGAGTTACACTGAGCTGTTTGTACACTAAAACCAATACACACGAAGAAGAACTAGACATGAATAAGACCTAGTGAGCATTCACATAAGTAGATTCAAATGATAAAACACCAGTAAGTTGTACTATGACTTTATATAATTTTCAGAAGTAATTTGTAACTGTAATTTTCAAACCTTGAGTATCAAATGGTAAGGAGGGTTATCTATCTTTTCTGAGATATCATAAACTTCGAGCATAAAAATGTATCATGGATAGAAATGATAAAATCTTGCAACATTTTTATTATTGCATTAAAGACTTCTTAGCTTATGATTTATGTACAATAGTTGCTTCACAATATTGCTTTAATTGAATTCATTTAAGACCAATCAATAGAAAAAGCAAGCAAAATAGCTTTAGCAGAATATAGAGAACAAGTGAAATTTTCAAATAGAAAAAGGTATTGATTTGCAAAATAAGACAGTACCCATCCAGCTTAAAAGTAGCACAAGATAGATCTCCATATGGAGAACTTCTCGAGAACAGACTTTGCCAATGGTGGAAACTGAACTGGAGGATCAAGAGGATCCACTTAGCCTCCAAACTCTACTTCTGCAACCTCACCCTAGACAGTGTGTCCCTCAGAGCCTGGTGGACCTGCTTGTTCCTCAGGGTGTAGATGACAGGGTTCAGCACTGGGGTCACCACCGTGTTCACAAGGGCAGCCTCCTTGTTGGAGTCCAGCCTGTCCACCTGCTTCGGTTTCACATA
This sequence comes from Bison bison bison, assembly GCF_000754665.1. NCBI lineage: Eukaryota > Metazoa > Chordata > Mammalia > Artiodactyla > Bovidae > Bison > Bison bison. The sequence goes on along the minus strand of NW_011494913.1, from coordinate 6,828,373 downwards.
AATAAACACACAGCTGCCGTACATCAGGGAGAGGACAATGAGGTGAGAGGAGCAGGTAGAGAAAGCTTTCTGTCTCTCCTTGGCTGATGGGAGTCGCAGGATTGTGATGACTATGTTGCTATAGGCAGTGATGGTTACAATGAGGGATAGTAGGATGACAAACGAAGTAACAAAGAAGAAATACGTTTCAACAGAGCTGGTGTCAGAGCAGGACAGATGAATTAAAGAGCCAAGGTCACAGAAGAAATGAGAGATGATATTGGGGCCACAGAATGATAACTGGGAAACTTTGAGCATCAGACCAGTGAAGAAGATGAAGGACAAGGAATAGCACAAGAAAACCAGGAGGAAACTAACCCTCAGGTTCATGATGGATGCATAGTGCAGAGGCTTGCAGATGGCCAGGTATCGATCCAACGACATCACTGCCATGAGAAAGAAAATTCCTGCTCCAATAAATAAAAAGAAAAAGGCTTGTGTGAGGCAAGCAGGAAAGGGAATTGTTTGCCTTCCTGAAAGGAAGATGGACAGCAGTTTAGGAATGACTGTGGTGATGAAACAGCATTCGCAGAAGGAGAAAGTGCTCAGCAAAACATACATTGGCGTCTGGAGGCGATGGTCAGCCCAGGTGATGAGGATTATGACTGTGTTTCCCATGATAGAGGCCAGGTATGCGAGCAGGTGCACCAGGAAGAGGAGGCCCCCCAAGTGCTGGGCAGCAGGAAACGCCTCCAGAACGAACTCCTGGATGGTGGACTCATTTTTCACCCCCACAGTTCTCTCTGTGTCTCTGACTGTCATCATTCTCTGCCTAATCTGTGAAGCAGAAAATACTATCACTGAAGAATAAAGAATTTAAATGATAGCAACTATTAAATAATATAAAAACACTACTTTATGCTACATTTTTGAATGAGATCATTTCATATTTTGAAATATTTTACTATAAATGGTATTCTATTATCATTACATTATTATATTAATAATAATAGTTATTAAATTATAAAATTAAAGATTCATTTTTGTTGTTGCTAATAAATTCTAACGTGTCACTTAACTTTTTTGCAAAATAATATCTGTAAATAACAGTCCACAAGATAAACAACACAAAATGAAAATGATTTTTTGCAGACACATACACAATTAATGGTTTAACAATGAAAGCTATCATCCTGCAGAAATACATCTCATGGACTCAGTTTGTTCATTCTATGCTTCAGCAAGACAAGCAATGTAGGAACCCTCCTGTGCACTGATGCTAGCCCTTTGAAAATAGAAAATGTGAAAGAGCCATTTTCTTATTACCATGTTTCAAATCTGTTATTTTCCTGAAGTCTGTTCAGCCTGAGTTCTTTTTTCAAGGCCCTAGGGTGAGCAATAAAGGTAGTGTATTATACTGTCAGAACCACCTAGTCTGTGGGTTTAGAGAAACCATATCTAAATTTGAGAGGGAAATGGTTTCATGGCTTGCTTATTCAGATTCAATGAACACATATATAATGGGTGAATCAGATTCCCTCACACTCTACCAACTAGCAGAATGGTAGTCTTTCATTCTGCTATTAGTTATAGATTACTCTTCAACATTCCTTTTTCTGGGAATATTTTTTCACATTGTAAGTATTCAGTATGACAGAATTAAACCTGTTTTCATTGCAGTCACAAGAGGAATATTATCTTTTTTTCTTAAAAAAATGCTGGTGCCTAACTAGAATCCAAGTATATTGATATAATCTTTGGGGAAGGGGTCAGTGCTTGAATAAATAAGTAACCATAATTTAATTGTATTTTACTTAATTCCTTTTGGCCAGATCTATTACTTTAACTATGCATGATCCACATTAGAAACTTAAACATAGCCAGTCTCTGGTTAAAATATCTGACCTACTAGATTGCAAGCTAGCCCCATGATCAAGTACTCACCACGAAGCAGCTCACAGGAAACAGTGTTTTGTTAACAATGTGCTTCTCTTCTTAAAACAAACCAGGATGTTTTTCCGAGGCTAATGAAAAAGGGTAAAAAACACTTTTAGTTGAGATATACCTTTCTTGGACCTCATACAAAATTAATGGATGCCTAGTGTCCTAAATTAATGGAAATTACTAAGGCTCCACTTTTTAAAAAGACACATTTCCAAACTCTGGAGTAACCTACATCATAGTTTTTCCCCTTGACGACCTGATAAATTCTGGACCATTAAGACAACAAGCTGCCCCAATCATCCACTTGCACTTTCTGTGTTTGGAATACCTGGACATATTTATTTCCATTCTACAATGCATCGTGAACATCAAACTTCTTTGCATGTGTATCCATCCCAGAAAAGAGTCAAAAAGATGAAACAACAATGGACAATTTCTTGTTTAATGACCCTGTTATCAGTCACTTTTCCATCAACCAGACACCCCAGTTTATATAGGGAAGGATCACAGCAGTCATAAGCGAGAACACATTCAAATGCCCTTATGATATAATTATCACAGGCTTATTAACCATCACTAGTGAGGATGCTCAGCGTCCAATGGACACATCTTTGGAACCTTCAAATTCATTAGAGGGGATTTTTTTTAATAGAATAGGAGCTACAATCACAACAGAGTCCCAGAGGACAGTTAATTGCTTCATATTTGGAAATGGAAAATTCCAGCTGACATATGTTATAATTACCCTTTCACTGCCTATCTACTATCTTTCTCAATAGGCTGCACAGTCCTCTGTGAAAGTCCTTAAATGTAGATTTTGCACAACTGCCCTAGAGTTGTAAAATTTACAGAATCACAAATTACATATATCAAGAAAGGCTTAAACAACAGAAACTCTTTTTTACATTAGAATTATCTTTGCTTTTTTATCTTTTTAACCTGGTATTTTCTTTATTGGGTTTGATCCCTGGGTTGGGAAGATCCCCTGAAGAAAGGAAAGCCTACCCACTCCAGTATTCTGGCCTGGATAATTCCATGGACTGAGCGACTTCCACTTTCTTGGTCATTCTATTTTTAGTTTTTTAAGGAACCTCCATTCTGTTTTTCATAGTTGCTGCTGCTGCTGCTGCTAAGTCGCCTTAGTCGTGTCCGACTCTGTGCGACCCCATAGACCGCAGCCCACCAGGCTCCCCTATCCCTGGGATTCTCCAGGCAAGAACACTGGAGTGGGTTGCCATTTCCTTCTTCAATGCATGAAAATGAAGTCGCTCAGTCGTGTCCAACTCCTAGCAACCCCATGGACTGCAGCCTACCAGGCTCCTCCACCCACAGTATTTTCCAGGCAAAAGTACTGGAGTGGGTTGCCATTGCCTTCTCCATTTTCCATAGTGGATACACCTATTTACAGTCCTACCAACAGTGTATGAGGGTTCCCTTTTCTTCACATCCTTTCCAAAATTTGTTATTTGTAGACCTGACATGTGTGAGCTGATACCTCATTATGGTTTTGAGGCCAGAGGCCACAGAAAAATTGGTCACTCAGGCCACAGTAGCCCAACTGAGGTACCCAGTAAGAAAAGTAGCCTTCCAAGCCAGTGATTACTATGGCAACAACTTCCTGTTGGCTCAAACGACAAAGAACCTGCCTGCAATGCAGGGGAACTGGGTTTTATCCCTGGGTTGGGAAGATCCTCTGAAGAAGGGAATGGCTACCCACTCCAGTATTCTTGCCTGGAGAATCCCATGGACAGAGGAGACTGGCGGGCTACAGTCCCCAGGCTTGCAGAGTCAGGCACAACTGAACAACTAACACTGTCACGCTTTCTCCACCTTGAGTCTTGCATCTCCTTCTCCTTGTCTGTATCTTGAAGAAATTTGAAACCCACTTTACAGATTCTTTAAAAAGGGAGAATCTGGACAGGTTAGATATGTCACAGAAAGCAACTAGTGTTCCCTTTTCTTCCTGAAAGAGGAAGATGTGTGAAAGAGGAAGACATCTTATTTTTTCAAGACAATTCAGGAGGGCAACAAAAATATTCTTCAGATAAAAATAGCCCGTGAAAAGAGTCATAACATCATAACGTTGGCAGAGGCAGGAAGATGGTTGAGAGGGGTAAGTAGACTTCTATCATCTCCTTTCTTAGTAACCAGTATATTTCCCAAAAGCCTTTCTCACATCTCTGTCAATTCAACTCTTTCTCACAATAAAATTTGTTTTTTTTTTTTAAACTCCAATTCTCGGCCTCAGTGTACATACACATCACGTGCAGAAATTTTAGTCTGGAATTCTACTTCACCTCAGTAGCAACATTCAAATTGGGATTTAGGAGCCCTTGGGAAATGAAGTCATGCATTTTCTTTGAAAAAATGTTGGCAGAGAACTCTGAACATATGGGAGCCAGTGTCATTTCAGACCAAAGAAGATAAATATAAGGTTTGTGCAAATAACTAGTACTCTCAGTGGTGACCAACTGGCTGCACCCAGGGCACTGGGCTTGCCTTTACTTCTGGCCCATGTCCTTTCAGCTCCCAGCAAGGGAGCCTGTCCTCACTACTCACTGGCTGAATACATCCTGCTTGGTGACCAAACACAATCTTGTTGGAAAACTATCACAGAGGCCCCAGATGTGCATGTCAGGAGCATCTTGACATTAATGCAGTGGACCAAGCAGGCTTCTGCACATGGAAAGGTGAGCATACGGTGGAGGAGGCCAGTGTAACAGAAGGTGACTTGGAGCAGATATGTCAGCAAAAGGATGTGGTTCAGTATAAGAATCTTTGTCTCAGCATCAGCCGGGGCTGGGTTCAGAAGAAGACCCCTGCTCCTATCAGCTGATACAGGATGAGGCAGCAATGTTGCATGTCAGATGCTCTGTTACCCACTGAGGGAGGCAAGTCTAGACCTACTGTCAGAACCCTAAGTAGTCCCAGAGTCAAGTTCTCACCCAGAATTGTAGGCCATGGAATGTGGTTGTTTTATTCAATTCTGCTCCTTTCTGGGACTTCAGTGGTCAAGGCTCTGTGAAGCCTTGTTGTGGTAGGAAAGAACCTGGGCTTGAGAAATAAGATTTCCTCGGTCAGGGACACTGGGAACATGGGGTGCATATTCACCTCACTCTGTGACAACAGACTGTGACAACTGAGCTTCCTTTCCCTCTACTTTCTGCTCATCCCAGAGCAAGCATGGGATTTTGTGGAAGAGAATCACTGCGGGAGGAGAAAGCCTTACCCCTCGTGAGATGACGAGTATATTCCTGGCCTCAGAGACAGCGGTACCTTGGAGGACCTGCTGCAGTTAATGGAAGACACGCAGTTGCTCCTCCAGACTACCCTGCGGGCACTGCCAGTCTGGGGTGAGCAGTGTGGTTGTACGAGCACCACTTCTCACAACTTGACCCATGAGAGGTTAGAAAGAAAGATTCACTCCATGTTGCAGGATAGAGCCCAACACTCTCAAAATAGATAGAATTTACTGAGGAGACTGGAGAGAGAAAGAGAATGCTCATTGACCATTGATATGAGCGATGCCATACTGGTGCCATGTTCCCAGACCATCCTTCATAAATTGGCCAATCTTGTGAACTGCTGTTACTCTTCATCTCACTTACATGCCAGCAGGAGCCTCAGAACGGCCAAGTCCATCCTGGATTTACAACTTATATCATGCTGTTGATCAACCCCCAATATCTCTGGCCTCCAGTCTCTTCTATAAATTGACCGTTCTGAAGAAGATCATCTCTAAGGCCTGTGTTTTTTGTTGGTCAGCATTAATCAATGATTGGAGAAGGAAATGACAACCCACACCAGTATTCTTGCCTGGAGCACTCCATGAACAGAGGAACCTGGCAGGTTATAGTCCTTGGAGTTGCAAAGAGTCGGACATGACTGAGCGACTAATGCACAATTAATTAATGATACTAACAGGATGATGGAAAATTTAAGATAAATACACCTAAGCTTTCACTTAAGCTTGTAATCATCAACAATATATTTCTTCCTATTTTAAAATATTTTGGTCACAGCCTTTGGAAACAGCAGAAGCTCTGGATTCTAGAAGATAGAGCTAAAATCCCACCTAGGTGACATAACCCCCTGGAACTCTCTTAATTCTCAATTTCTCCTTTTATAGAAGAACAGGTAAGGAAAACATAATACCTAACATGATTATGGTGGATAGAAACAGAAATACTGAATTTTTGCAACCAGCAAAGTATCAGGCAATGGTAAAGTCCTCATCAAATGATGACTTGGACCATAGAGTTTGTTGTATATTTTAAATTGGATATTTAAAGGAAGTGTTACTATTACTGTTGCATTTATTTATAAACTGATAATACTGTACAACATACAAAGTGGTTTTAAAATATCCAATGTCAATAAGGGCTTCCCTGGTGGCTCATACGGTAAAGAATCGCCTGCAGTGCAGGAAATCTGGGTTCAGTCCCTGGAAGTGAAGTGAAGTGAAGTGAAGTCGCTCAGTAGTGTCCAACTCTTTGCAACCCCATGGACAGTCCCTGGGTTGGATAATAAATAAATGTCAAGAAGTCCATCTACTGATCCAACTATATTTAAGAGTCTAATAATGACCCTAATTGGAGAAGGCAATGGCAACCCACTCCAGTACTCTTGTCTGGAAAATCCCATGGACGGAGGAGCCTGGCAGGCTGCAGTCCATGGGGTCACTAAGAGTCGAATATTGAAATTGGACATTAAGGGACACGTAGGAAATGTGGACATTACATGTCAAGTGAGTTACATGTTTTATCTTAATTCTTTTAAGAACATGAACAAGCATCAGAAGGTGAAAATGAAGTCCACAAGAGAACAAACATTCCAAAGCTGATCTGTCTCTACAAAGGTGGACTCAGTATTGAAATAGTATGGAACTCAGCTTCTTCCAGGTCAAGAGTCCATTCACTGAGCCACGCTGCTATGTGCCTAACTCCTTGCTGAGGAGCCAAATACTTGTTCTTATGCTTCTCTAAAACTTTTGAGCTCATTGTAATGTCTTTACTTTAGGTTAGGATCAGCAGGTGATGCTGAGTGGGAAAAGATGTCCATGGAAATGAGGAATGGGACAAATGTCCAAGAATTCACCTTGGAGGGCTTCCCTGCTGTCCAGCACCTGGGCAAAATCCTCTACCTGGTGCACTTTCTGGTGTACCTGGTGTCCATTGCAGGCAATGCAGTCATAGTCACCACCACCTGTGCTGATTCAAGGCTACAGACACGTGTGTACTTTTTCCTAAGTATTTTCTCTTTCTTTGAGTGTTGCTTCACAAGTGCTATTATTCTTAAATTGCTGGTCATCTTTCTTTTAGGAAAGCAAATGATTTCCTTTGCTGCCTGTTTCTTACAAGCCTGTGTCTTTGTATTTCTGGGAGCAGTGTGTTTCCTCCTCATAGCAGTGATGTCTCTGGATCAGTACCTGGCCATTTGCAAGCCTCTTCATTACACGACCATCATGAACCCGAGGGCTTGCTGCCTCCTGGTCATGCCTGCTCGGCTTTGGGCTTCACTCTCATTGCTGGTCTGGTGGTGATGGTGTCCCAGTTATGCTTCTGTGGCCCCCATGTCATACCTCACTTCTTCTGTGACCTCGGACCCCGAACCATCTCTCCTGCTCTGACAGCAGGTCTGTTGAAACATTGCTCGTTGTCCTTGCTTTGTGTGTCCTTTTGACTCCCCTCATCATAACCATAACTGCATGCAGAACATAGTCATCACAATCCTGCGACTCCCACGAGCCAAGGAGCAACAGAAAGCTTTCTCCACCTGCTCCTCTCACCTCATTGTCCTTTCTCTGATGTATGGCAGTTGTGTGTTTATATACATGAAACCAAAGCAGGTGAACAGACTGGACTCCAACAAGGAGGCTGCCCTTGTGAACACGGTGGTGACTCCCCTGCTAAACCCTGTCACCTACACTCTGAGGAACAAGCAGGCCCACCAGGCTCTGAGGGAGACCATGAGCAGAATGAAACTATCAAGACTTAAAAAAAAAAAAAAAAAAAAAAAAAAAAAAAAAACACCTAGCCTTGGAGCGGAAGGCTTCAAAAAACCATCCATCTTCATTCCAGAGTTCAAAATTGAGAGTCTCTTGGGGGCAGTCCTAAGATGACGGAGGAATAGGATGGGTAGACCACTTTCTCCCCCACAAATACATCAAAGAACATTTAAACGCTGAGCAGATTCCACAAAACAACTTCTGAATGCAGGCAGAGGACATCAGGCACCCAGAAAAGCAGCCCATTGTCTTCGAAAGGAGAGAGAACAAATCCAGCTCCTCCTACCAGAACACCAACACAAGCTTCCCTAACCAGGAAACCTTGACAGATCAGATCAGATTAGTCAGTCAGTCATGTCCGACTCTTTGCAACCCCATGAATCCCAGCACACCAGGCTTCCCTGTCCATCACCAACTCCCGGAGTTCACTCAGACTCACGTCCATCGAGTCAGTGATGCCATCCAGCCATCTCATCCTCTGTCGTCCCCTTCTCCTCCTGCCCCCAATCCCTCCCAGCATCAGAGTCCTTTCCAATGAGTCAACTCTTCGCATGAGGTGGCCAAAGTACTGGAGTTTCAGCTTTAGCATCATTCCTTCCAAAGAAATCCCAGGGCTGATCTCCTTCAGAATGGACTGGTTAGATTTCCTTGCAGTCCAAGGGACTCTCAAGAGTCTTCTCCAACACCACAGTTCAAAAGCATCAATTCTTCGGTGCTCAGCCTTCTTCACAGTCCAACTCTCACATCCATACATGACTACAGGAAAAACCATAGCCTTGACTAGACGAATCTTTGTTGGCAAAGTAGTGTCTCTGCTTTTGAATATGCTATCTAGGTTGGTCATAACTTTCCTTCAAAGGAGTAAGCGTCTTTTAATTTCATGGCTGCAGTCAACATCTGTAGTGATTTTGAGGCCCAGAAAAATAAAGTCTAACACTGTTTCCACTGTTTCCCCATCTATTTCCCATGAAGTGATGGGACTGGATGCCATGATCTTCGTTTTCTGAATGTTGAGCTTTAAGCCAACTTTTTCACTCTTCACTTTCACTTTCATCAAGAGGCTTTTTAGTTCCTCTTCACTTTCTGTCATAAGGGTGGTGTCATCTGCATATCTGAGATTATTAATATTTCTCCTGGAAATCTTGATTCCAGCTTGTGCTTCTTCCAGTCCAGCATTTCTCATGATGTACTCTGCATATAAGTTAAATAAACAGGGTGACAATATATAGCCTTGAAGAACTCCTTTTCCTATTTGGAACCAGTCTGTTGTTCCTTGTCCAGTTCTAACTGTTGCTTCCTGACCTG
>NW_011494913.1:6818306-6818595 GCF_000754665.1 Bison bison bison | reverse complement strand
CTCTGATTTTCTTGAAGAGATCCCTAGTCTTTCCCATTCTGTTGTTTTCCTTTATTTCTTTGCATTGATTGCTGAAGAAGGCTTTCTATCTCTTCTTGCAATTCTTTGGAACTCTGCATTCAGATGTTTATATCTTTCCATATCTCCAATATGCTACTGGAGATCAGTGGAGAAATAACTCCAGAAAGAATGAAGGGATGGAGCCAAAGCAAAAACAATACCCAGCTGTGGATGTGACTGGTGATAGAAGCAAGGTCCGATGCTGTAAAGAGCAATATTGCATCAGTTC
>NW_011494913.1:6815727-6817892 GCF_000754665.1 Bison bison bison | reverse complement strand
GCTGAAGAAGCTGAAGTTGAACGGTTCTATGAAGACTTACAAGACCTTTTAGAACTAACACCCAAAAAAGATGTCCTTTTCATTATAGGGGACTGGAATGCAAAAGTAGGAAGTCAAGAAGCATCTGGAGTAACAGGCAAATTTGGCCTTGGAATATGGAATGAAGCAGGGCAAAGACTAATAGAGTTTTGCCAAGAAAATGCACTGGTCATAACAAACACTCTTTTCCAGCAACACAAGAGAAGACTCTATACATAGACATCACCAGATGGTCAACAGCGAAATCAGATTGATTATATTCTTTGCAGCCAAAGATGGAGAAGCTCTATACAGTCAACAAAAACAAGACCAGGAGCTGACTGTGGCTCAGATCATGAACTCCTTATTGCCAAATTCAGACTTAAATTGAAGAAAGTAGGGAAAACCACTAGACCATTCAGGTATGACCTAAATCAAATCCCTTATGATTATACAGTGGAACTGAGAAATAGATTTAAGGGCCTAGATCTGATAGATAGAGTGCCTGATGAACTATGGAATGAGGTTCGTGACATTGTACAGGAGACAGGGATCAAGACCATTCCCATAGAAAAAAAATGCAAAAAAGCAAAATGGTTTCTGGGGAGGCCTTACAAATAGCTGTGAAAAGAAGATAAGCAAAAAGCAAAGGAGAAAAGGAGAGATATAAACCTTGACAAGCCACCTGTAAAACCCCACCCACAGCGAGGAAACTCCACAATAAAGAGAACTCCACAAACTGCCAGAATATAGAAAGGACCCCCAAAACTCAGGAATATAAACAAGATGAAGAGACAGAGAAATATGCAACAGGTAAAGGAACAGGATAAATGCCCACCAAACCAAACAAAAGAGGAAGCGATAGGGAATCTACTTGATAAAGAATTCTGAATAATGACAGTGAAAATGATCCAAAATCTTGAAATCAAAATGGAATCACAGATAAATAGCCTGGAGACAAGGATTGAGAAGATACAAGAAAGGTTTAACAAGGACCTAGAAGAAATAAAAAAAGAGTCAATATATAATGAATAATGCAATAAATGAAATTAAAAACACTCTGGAGGCAACAAATAGTAGAATAACAGAGGCAGAAGGTAGGATTAGTGAATTAGAAGATAGAATGGCAGAAATAAATGAATCAGAGAGGATAAAAGAAAAACAAATTAAAATAAATGAAGACAATCTCAGAGACCTCCAGGATAATATTAAACGCTACAACATTCGAATCATAGGAGTCCCAGAAGAAGAAGACAAAAAGAAAGACCATGAGAATATAACTTAAGGAAATAATAGTTGAAAACTTCCCTAAAATGGGGAAGGAAATAATCACCCAAGTCCAAGAAACCCAGAGAATCCAAAACAGAATAAACCCAAGGTGAAACACCCCAAGACACATATTAATCAAATTAACAAAGATCAAACACAAAGAACAAATATTAAAAGCAGCAAGGGGAAAACAACAAATAACACACAAGGGATTCCCATAAGGATAACAGCTGATCTTTCAATAGAAACTCTCAAGCCAGGAGGGAATGGCAAGACATACTTAAAGTGATGAAAGAAAATAACCTACAGCCCAGATTACTGTACCCAGCAAGGATCTCATTCAAATATGAAGGAGAAAGCAAAAGCTTTACACACAAGCAAAAGCTGAGAGAATTCAGCACCACCAAACCAGCTCTCCAACAAATGCTAAAGGATATTCTCTAGACAGGAGACACAAAAACGGTATATAAACTCGAACCCAAAACAAAAAAGCAAATGGCAATGGGATCATACTTATCAATAATTACCTTAAACGTAAATGGGTTGAATGCTCCAACCAAAAGACAAAGACTGGCTGAATGGATACAAAAACAAGATCCCTATATATGTTGTCTACAAGAGACCCACCTCAAAACAGGGGACATATACAGACTGAAAGTGAAAGGCTCGAAAAAGATTTTCCATGCAAATAGAGACCAAAAGAAAGCAGGAGTAGCAATACTCATATCAGATAAAATAGACTTTAAAACAAAGGCTGTGAAAAGAGACAAAGAAGGACACTACATAATGATCAAAGGATCAATCCAAGAAGAAGATATAACAATTATAAATATATATGCACCCAACAGAGGAGCACCACAATATGTAAGACAAATGCT
>NW_011494913.1:6814274-6815627 GCF_000754665.1 Bison bison bison | reverse complement strand
TGCAGTAAGATTAGATCTCAATTACAGGGGAAAACTATTAAAAATTCCAACATATGGAGGCTGAACAACACGCTGCTGAATAACCAACACATCACAGAAGGAATCAAAAAGAAATCAAAATATGCATAGATACAAATGAAAACACAACAACCCAAAACCTATGGGACACTGTAAAAGCAGTGCTAAGGGGAAAGTTCATAGCAATACAGGCATACCTCAAGAAACAGGACAAAAGTCAAATAAATAACCTAACTCCACACCTAAAGCAACTAGAAAAGGAAGAAATGAAGAACCCCAGGGTTAGTAGAAGGAAAGAAATTTAAAAATTAGGGCAGAAATAAATGCAAAAGGAACAAAGGAGACCATAGCAAAAATCAACAAAGCCAAAAGCTGGTTCTCTGAAAGGATAAATAAAATTGACAAACCATTAGCCAGACTCATCAAGAAACAAAGGAAGAAAAATCAAATCAATGAAATTAGAAAGGAAAATGGAGAGATCACAACAGACAACACAGAAATACAAAGGATCATAAGAGACTACTCTCAGCAATTATATGCCAATAAAATGGACAACGTGGAAGAAATGGACAAATTCTTAAAAGAGTAAAACTCTCCAAAACTGAACCAGGAATAAATAGAAAATCTTAACAGATGCATCACAAGCATGGAAATTGAAACTGTAATCAGAAAGCTTCCAGCAAACAAAAGCCCAGGTCCAGACGGCTTCACAGCTGAATTCTACCAAAAATTTAGAGAAGAGCTGCACCTATCCTACTCAAACTCTTCCAGAAAATTGCACAGGAAGGTAAACTTCCAAACTCATTCTATGAGGCCACCATCACCCTAATACCAAAACTTGACAAAGATGTCACAAAAAAAGAAAACTACAGGCCAATATCACTGATGAACATAGATGCAAAAATCCTTAACAAAATTCTAACAATCAGAATCCAACAACACATTAAAAAGATCATACACCATGACCAAGTGGGCTTTATCCCAGGGATGCAAGGATTCTTCAATATCCGCAAATCAATCAATGTAATACACCACATTAACAAATTGAAAAATAAAAGCCATATGATTATCTCAATAGATGCAGAGAAAGCCTTTGATAAATATCCATTTATGATAAAAATGACAAACATCCATTTATGATTAAAAAAAAAAAAAACTCCAGAAAGCAGGAATAGAAGGAACATACCTCCACATAATAAAAGCTATATATGACAAACCCATAGCAAACATTATCCTCAATGGTGAAAAATTGAAAGCATTTCCCCTAAAGTCAGGAGCAAGACAAGGGTGCCCACTTTCACCACTACTATTCAACATAGTTTTGGAAGTTTTGGC
>NW_011494913.1:6813274-6814139 GCF_000754665.1 Bison bison bison | reverse complement strand
AAGGGTGCCCACTTTCACCACTACTATTCAACATAGTTTTGGAAGTTTTGGCCACAGCAATCAGAGTAGAAAAAGAAATAAAAAGAATCCAAATTGGAAAGGAAGAAGTAAAACTCTCACTGTTTGCAGATGACATGATCCTCTGCATAGAAAACCCTAAAGACTCCACCAGATTTTACTAGAGCTAATCAATGAATATAGTAAACTTTCAGGATATAAAATCAACACACAGAAATCCCTTGCATTCCTATACACTAACAATGAGAAAATACAAAGAGAAATTAAGGAAACAATTCCATTCAGCATTGCAATGAAAAGAATAAAATACTTAGGAATATATCTACCTAAAGAAACTAAAGACCTATATATAGAAAACTATAAAACACTGGTGAAAGAAATCAAAGCGGACACTAATAGATGGAGAAATATACCATGTTCATGGATCGGAAGAATCAATATAGTGAAAATGAGTATACGACTCAAAGCAATCTATAGATTCAATGCAATCCCTATCAAGCTACCAATGGTATTTTTCACAGAGCTAGAACAAATAACTTCACAATTTGTATGGAAGTACAAAAAACCTCGAATAGCCAAAGCAATCTTGAGAAAGAAGAATGGAACTGGAGGAATCAGCCTGCCTGACTTCAGGCTCTACTACAAAGCCACAGTCATCAAGACAGTATGGTACTGGCACAAAGACAGAAATATAGATCAATAGAACAAAATAGAAAGCCCAGAGATAAACCCACACACCCACAGACACCTTATCTTTGACAAAGGAGGCAAGAATATGCAATGGAGAAAAGACAATCTCTTTAACAAGTGGTGCTGGGAAAACTGGTCAACCACTTGTAAAAGAATG
>NW_011494913.1:6812281-6812516 GCF_000754665.1 Bison bison bison | reverse complement strand
CACATATAGATGGCTAACAAACACATGAAAAGATGCTCAACATCACTCATTATCAGAGAAATGCAAATCAAAACCACTATGAGGTATCATTTCATGGCAGTCAGAATGGCTGGGATCCAAAAGTCTACAAGCAATAAATGCTGGAGAGGGTGTGCAGAAAAGGGAACCCTCTTACATTGTTGGTGGGAATGCAAACTAGTAAAGTCGCTATGGAGAACAGTGTGGAGATTCCTTA
>NW_011494913.1:6789402-6812181 GCF_000754665.1 Bison bison bison | reverse complement strand
ATTTGGGAGAATGGCATTGAAACATGTATAATATCATATATGAAACGAATTGCCAATCCAGGTTTGATGCATGATACAGGATGCTTGGGGCTGGTGCACTGGGATGACCCAGAGAGATGGTACGGGGAGGGAGGTGGGAGAGGGGTTCACAATGGGGAACTCATGTACACCCGTGGTGGATTCATGTTGATGTATGGCAAAACCAATACAATACTGTTAAATAATTAACCTCCAATTAAAATAAATAAATTTATTAAAAAAAAAAAAAAAAGAACTAAGCTTCATTAAGTCCTAATCAGAGTTTTGGCTGGGTTTGAATCCCATCTGAGTTCTTTGGTTTTGAAGGAGGAAACAGACAGAGCTGGACTCCATCTTAGGCCAGGCTGCAAACATTAGGCTACACGCATGGTCACCCTCCCAATTGACTGTGAACTTTGTGCCCGGTGTCTATAGAAATGGCATACCAATGGAAAACCAGACCACCCCCCAATAAAAGAGCCTCAGGACTTGTACTTGGACTCTCCGTTGCCTTAAAAAATATGCTAATTGTCTCTGTAACGGAACAAAGTCCTAAATTCCATTATGTTTATCGGGATATGACCACAGTCCTATTGATTAATGTCCACTGTTTATCTAGTCTTGTGACACATGAATCATGGGTTAACTTTGATCATATCTCTCTTTTACCTTGTCCAGACTAGTTTCAAGAAATTTGGGGAGGTGGGTTTGAGCAAGTACACTTAAGGTATATAAGGTTTTCACAAAAACTGGTCGGGGTCCTTGGCCAAGAGGAGACTCTGCCTTGGGCCCGCTGGTATAATAAACTGCACTCCACTTAAAAAAAAAAAAAAAAAGAGTCTCTTGCAGACCTCACTTAATCTGTTCACTCGTCCTCAGGAAAATGGAAATCTCTGTGTTCTCAAGACCACATTTATCATGGTATTTCTTCCCATATATACAACATATTGATGACAGCTGATTTTAATTGCCAAATCCTTTAATTAATTTTCACTCTTCCCTCTGTTATAAACCATGTGCTTGAAATTTCCAAAAGTTGGTCATTTTTGCCAGGGTAGAAATGTGCCTATTTTCCCTTCAGAAGAAACACCACAAAAAAGATTGATATATTTTTCTTTTGTTTTTTAAATCAATGTCTGAACTTAGATCATCACAAATACATTTTACGAAATACATCCCACATCATGATTGGATCATACTCATCTTGAAGGTCCTGTTACAGAATTTATATTTCATCTTATTGACAATCAAAAAGTACTAAACTTTCTCTTAAAAAATCACATGTGTTGTAATTAGCTACATATTATATGCTATAGCTATGGATGTTGTATTAAAAAGAGATTGGAAATGACAAGCTCAAAGTAGAAAAGTGGGTACAGAGAGTGTTACAGAAATTGGGAGAAAGAGAATGATAGTTTAGGAAGTAACAGTGGGAATGGAATACACAGAGACCATTAGTAAATTCTGAATCATTAACTTTGGACAAGCCTGGATTCTAAGCTTCCTACTAACTCATCAAGTTCCCAAAACTCATCAGGTACCTTATCCATCAAATGTGAAGTTTGAGCTAGATAATCTCTAGAGTCCATTTGAAAATATCCTGAAGGTAGATTCCAGATGCTGCAAGAATCTGGAAATTATTAATAAGTGCCACTGTGAGAGGTGAATTACTGGAAAATGTATTGAAGTTGTCGAGGTCTAGTATTTTAGGAACAAATCATGATAAATCTATTGAAAAGGGGGTAAGCCAAGATTTTAATCAAGATTTTATAATAATTTACTTAATTTAATCAGTTGTACTTTTCATTTACTTGAGACAGACCTATGATTGAAGGATGAACCTGACAAATAGAAAATTGAAGAACTGAAATTTCAAATTGAATTTATGGATCCAGGCTGGTCATGGCCCACCACAGGTAATAAATACCCAGTGAAGGACGAATTCTAATATGAGGATTAATACATTAGATTCTGGGGATGTAAAATATTTTCTTGAGACAGATTCCTGAGTTAATTTTACACCAAAAAAAATTCCAATAATAATTTTAAAACATTAAAACATTTCACGGAGATAAGATTAAAACACGAAAAGCTGTAGATATTTAATGTATGCAACTTGATGTGTTTGGAGACAAGGATGCACTTGTGAAACTGTCATCACTGTAATGCCATAAACCTATCTATCGCCTCTGAGAGTTTCATCCTCTTGCCTTGGCTGTTGTTTTTTCCTCATATGGTAACAGCACTTAATATACGATCTACCCTCTTAGAAAAATTTTAAATAGACAACAAAGCATTGTTAACGATGGGCTCTATGTCATACAGCTGTCCAGAACCCCTTTATTTCGTGTAACTGAAACTTTGTTCCTCTACTAATACCTCTCTATTTTCTCCTTCCCCCTGCTTCTGAAAACCAACACTCAATTTTCTGCTTCTATGTGTTTGATTAGATTCCACATATATCTGAGATCAAATAGCGTTTGTCTTTTTGCAGCTGGAATATTTTACTTAGATAATATCCCCCAGTTACATCCATGTAGTGGCAAATAACAGGAGTTTTTTTCTATTTTTAAGGCTTAAAAATATCACACTATATATATATATATATATATATATATATGCCACAAATTGTTTATCTGTTCCTCTGTAGATGGACATTTAGGTTACTTATATAGCTTAGCTATTAAAAAATGCTGCACTGAACAACAGTACAGTTATCTCTTTGAAACCCACGTTTCAATTTCTTTAAATATACACCATTGCAGTCAGAAAGGGAAACTCAAGTGACATATGGAATTTCTATCAATGTTGATGCAACAGAGACTATGAGCAAACCTTAAAGATACCTAGGTAGGTCTCATTAGTTTACAAATACAGTTGGATAGATGCTGCACATACTACGCAAGTCTAAGGAAGTTCATTGGTTGCTGTTGGAAGCAAAACACTGTCATATTAACAGAGAATGGATTGCATGAATTGTGAATGAAAACAGTAATATGTGCTCTCAAAGTCTATATTATCCTTGTAGCATCTTCAAATAAAATTAGTCATAATTACCCTAGGGTGTACAAAGTACCACACAGCACCATGTGTGTGAAAGTACAATTAGACAGTTTCATATGAACAAAATATCACAAAGAAAAAGTAAAGAAAAAAATCCCATTTAAAATTACACAAAAAAATACCTAGGAATAAACTTAACCGAGAAGGTAAAAGACTTATAAGCTGAAAACTGTAAAAATTGATAAAGAAAATTGAAGATTATTCAAGGAAATGGAGAGATGCCCCATCCTCTTGGATTCAGTTCAGTTCAGTTCAGTCACTCAGTCGTGTCT
The DNA here is from genome assembly GCF_000754665.1 of Bison bison bison. NCBI lineage: Eukaryota > Metazoa > Chordata > Mammalia > Artiodactyla > Bovidae > Bison > Bison bison. The sequence continues at coordinate 6,808,828 of NW_011494913.1, read as the reverse complement.
GACTCTTTGCAACCCCATGAACCGCAGCACGCCAGGCCTCCCTATCCATCACCAACCCTGGAGTTTACCCAAACTCATGTCCATTGAATCAGTGATGCCATCCAACCATCTCATCCCCTTCTGTCACCCCTTTACTGTCCTCTGTCATCCCCTTCTCCTCCTGCCCTCTATCTTTCCCACGCATCAGGGTCTTTTCAAATGAGTCAGCTCTTCACATCAGGTGGCCAAAGTATTGGAGTTTCAGCTTCAACATCAGTCCCTCCAATGAACACCCAGGACTGATTTCCTTTAGGATGGACAGGTTGGATCTCCTTGCAGCCAAGGGACTCTCAAGAGTCTTCTCCAACACCACAGTTCAAAAGCATCAATTCTTCTGCACTCAGCTTTATTTATAGTCCAACTCTCACATCCATACATGACTACTGGAAAAACCATAGCCTTGACTAGATGGACCTTTGTTGGCAAAGTAATGTCTCTGCTTTTTAATATGCTGTCTAGGTTGGTCATAACTTCTTCCAAGGACCAAACTTCACTGATGCTCTTTTCAACTTAAATGAATGATTTTTGTATGTGTTTTATTTTTAAATTTTTTTATAATTACATTCTCAAATTTGCTATTCTGTCATCTGTAATGTCCAATATGCTGTTCATCCCATCCAATAAAATTTTCATCTGAGGCATGTTGTTTTGACTAAAAGAAGGTGCACTTTGCATTTTAAAAGCCCCCATATTGAGGTATGATTGACATATTAAAATCTGTGCATACTTAATGTGTACAATTTGATGACATTGGAGATAAGTATGCACTCATGAAACCATCATCACAATCAAGGCCATAAATCTATACATCACCTCCAAAAGTTTCTCCCAATCCCTTTAGTTTTGTTTGCTTTTGTAGTTTAGAACACAACATAAGATCTGCCCACTAACCAAAAATTTAACAACACAGTACAGTATCATAACACTATGCCCCATGTTGTACGGTAGAGTCTGAAACCTACTCATCTTGCAGTGCTGAAATTTGTATATTTTGACTGACACCTACCTCCCCCTGTCTGGCTCACTTCTGCTGCTGCTGCTGCTAAGTCGCTTCAGTCATGTCCGACTCTGTGCAACCCCAGAGATGGCAGCCCACCAGGCTCCCCCATCCCTGGGATTCTCCAAGAAAGAACACTGGAGTGGGTTGCCATTTCCTTCTCCAATGCATGAAAGTGAAAAGTGAAAGTGAAATCGCTCAGTTGTATCTGACTCTTAGTGACCCCATGGACTGCAGCCCACCAGGCTCCTCTGTCCATGGGATTTTCCAGGCAAGAGTACTGGAGTGGGGTGCCATTGCCTTCTCTGCTGGCTCACCTCAGACCCTCTTAAACCACTGTTCTACTCTCTGTCCTTTGAGTTTGGATATTTCAGATTCCTCGTTAAAAAAGAGACCATATTTGTCTTTCTGGGTCCGGCTTGTTTTATTCAGTACTGTGTTCTCTAGGTCCATTCATGTTGTCACGTATTTTAGGATTTCCTTCTTTTACAGTTCAATAACATTCTACTGATGTATATACCAAGTGTTTTTATCCATTCATCCTTCAATGGGCAGAAGTTGTTTCTATATCATGACTATTACGAATAATGTTGCAAGGAATCTGGGAGTGCAGATGTCTTTTCAATATCGGGATTTCAATTTCTTATTTATTTACTCTTGGCTGCACTGAGTCTTCATTGCTGTGTGTGAACTTTTTCTAGTTGCAAAGAGCAGGAGCTACTCTTCATTGCAACGTGAGGGCTTCTCATTGCGGTGGCCTCTCATTGCAGAGCACAGGCTCTAGGCACACGGGCTTCAATAGTTGTGGTACATGGGCTCAGTTACTCAGCAGCATGTAGGATCTTCCCAGAGCAGAGATTGAAACCATGTCTGCAGGCAGATTCTTGATCACTAAACCACCAGGGAAGCGCCTGGATTTCAATTTCTTGAATACATACCCACAAGAGGATTTGGAAATCATATGGTAGTTCTATTTTTTATTTTTTAATGAACTTCCCTACTACTTTCCACACTGGCTTCACCAGTTTACATCTCCATCAAAAGTGTACAGCAGGGGCTTCCCTGGTGGCTCAGTGGTAAAGAATTCACCTGCCAGCACAGGAAATACATGTTTGATCCATGACCTGGGAAGACTCATGTGCCTCAGAGCAACTAAGCCCATGCACCACAACCAGTGAACCTGTGCTCTAGAGCACATGAGCTGCAGCTACTGAGCCCAGGTACTTCAACCACTGAAGCCTGCACACCCTAGAGCCCATCTTCCATAACAATAAAGCCACTGCAACGAGAAGCCTGCATACCACATCCAGAGAGCAGCCTCTGCTACCTGCAGCTAGAGAAATCCTGTGAAGCAACAAAGACCCAGCACAGCCAAAATAAATACATAAAATTACTTTTTATAAGTGCACAGCAGTTCCCCTTTCTCAATATCCTAATCAACACTCCTTGTCCTTTGATATTTTTGTAGCAGACATCTTCACAGGGGTGAGATGAGATCTAACCATAGTTCTGATTTGCATTTCCCTTTTGATTAGCGATGCTGAGCATTATTTCATGTACCTGTTAGTCATTGATGTGTCTTCTTTGCGAAAATGTCTACTTAGGTCTTTTACAAAACCCTTATTTTACCAGGGTTATTTCTGGGGGTTGTCACTGATTTGCATGTTTTCTTTATGTATTTGGGGCACTAAAGGCTGTGTACGGCCCCAGCATTGCCTCCTTTCATCGCCCTGCACACAAGGCTCATGAGCTCGCCCCTCCTAGCTGTGCCCCCGCATGCCCTCAATCCCTCCAGCCCCCTCTGCCACATGCCCTCATGTGAGGAGATCCTGCTGTCAGTAACTACACAGTTACCGTTGCTGATTTTTCTGGGAAAAATCATTGTTGACACAATACCTCAAGCCAAAGGAGCATCCCAAGTGTGAGACAAAGAGAGATGCCTACACACAAAAATACAGGGATCTTTGCATACGTGTGTGTGTTTAGTTGCTCAGTCATGTCTGACTCTTTGTGACCCCATGGACCATAGCCCACTAGGCTCCTCTGTCCATGGGGACTCTCCAGGCAAGAATACTGGAGTGGGTTGCCATGGCCAACCAGGGATCTTCCCAACCCAGGGACTGAACCCAGGTCTCCCGCACTGCAGGCAGATTCTTTACCATCTGAGCCACCAGGGAGGCCAGTGCATATGCATAGATTGGACAAAAATGTGTTCTGTAAGCTGAGCAAATCTGTTCTTCAAATTCTTACACAGTCATGTACCAAAAGTCTTCACCACATGGGATTTCATTATGTCTGCAGTCACAGAATAATGTGGTCAGAGAAGCATTGTGGCTATCATCCAACCAAGCTAGGTAAATTCCAGTTCCAGGGTTTTTCTCACTGTTTTGTCCCCAAATCTATCATTTCCTATCAAAATCTTGACTAATTAAATTACAGTTGTAATTCTTTCATTAAAACATCCTATCATCTCTCTGCCATGCTCACATTGTATTTCTGTTATAGCATGCTGCATGTGTCATATCAGGAAGAAATAGTGTTATTTCACATTAGAACTAACAATGGACACCCAGAGGTTATTGTATCAAATCTCTCATTCATAAATATAGATCCTTGTTATAGATTTATTTGATGAGATTTTCAATTACAGTTAGACTTATTTCCATCTATGATTAAACTTCTTTAAATGTTCTGTAGCTTCCCTTCCTGTGTTCCTTCTTCTTCAGGTCTTCTGTAATGAAATCAACCTAGCAAAACAGTAAACCAATGGGAACTTTCAATTTCAACTACAGACATATAAATTTTCATCATAGTGGGAACTAGAGTTGTAAAGATTTATATTCTACTTATATACAACATATTCAACATTGAAATAATTTTACTGAGTCATTTTAAGTAATTTTATTGCCATTATGACAGTTATGTACATATGTGTACTTCAAAACTCAATATAGTGACTATGTCACATCTATCCCTGAACCAATTTGATATTCTTAATATTTGCAAATTTTGCTCTCCATCCCCCTACACTCATCACAAGTAGATACTTAAAGCCACATTTTCCCAACATTGAGATTCCACATGCATCAAATGGATTTATGTATGTTGGATTCTTCATTAAAATTTATTGAATGCTAGTGATCTAAAACAAATGAATAGGACTTCCCTGGTGGTCCAGTTGTTCAGAATCCCCCTGCCAATGCAGGGGACACAGATCTGATATCTGACCCAGGAAAATCCCACATGCTGCAGGGCATCTAAGCTCATGTGCCACAGCCAGTGAGGCTGCACTCTAGGACGCGCGAGCTGCAAGTTCTGAGCTCACGTGCCCCGGCTGCTGACGCCTGCACACTCTAGAGTTCGTGTTCTGCAACAGCCACAAGGAGAGGCCCACACCACAACCAGAGAGCAGCCCCCACTCGCCATAACTGGAGAAGGTCTGCATGAAGCAATGAAGACCCAGCAGAGCCAAAATTAAAGTTAATTCATTTCAAAACTAATGAATAGAAGAAGGTCCAGAAAGATTTTTCATCCCAATATAAAGAAGAATATTAGTAATTTCAAATAGTGGACATTCATAAGACAAACTAGTCCCTATTATAAGAAGAAATAAGCAGAACCTTAAAAAACATATTTGCAAGTCTATATGAGATTCCAGAAATAGGAGGGAGATTGCATTAGGTGGAAAAGGTGGATTTGCCTTCCAAGAGGCTGTGGTTCTATTTCTGTAATCGCACCCTGGTCAGGGCATTCCTCAGAGCCTGATGGACCTGCTTGTTCCTCAGGGTGTAGATGACAGGGTTCAGCAGTGGGGTCACCACTGTGTTCACAAGGGCAGCCCCCTTGTTGGAGTCGAGTTGATTTGTTCCCTTTGGTTTCATGTATATAAAGACACAGCTGCCATACATCAGAGAGAGGACAATGAAGTGAGAGGAGCAGGTGGAGAAAGCTTTCTGTCGCTCCTTGGCTGATGGGAGATGCAGGATTGTGACGACTATGTTGCTGTATGAAATGATGGTTATAATGAAGGATGTCGAAAGGATAAACAAAGCAAGGCCAAAGGCCAACATTTCAATAGACCTGATATCAGAACAAGAGAGATTAATCAAGGGCCCCAAATCACAGAAGAAGTGAGGAATGACACGGGAGCCACAGAAGGATAACTGAGAAAGCTTTGTAACTGGAACCACCATGAGGGAGAACCCCAAAACTAGGCAGGCAGAGACCAGAAGGGAACACATCCTTGGGTTCATGATGGTTGGATAATAAAGAGGCTTGCAAATGGCCATGTACCGATCCAAGGATAATACAGCCATTAGGAAGAAAACAGTTGCTCCCAGGAAAAGAAAGACAAAGGCTTGTGTGATGCAGGCAGCAAAGGAAATTTTTTGCCTCCCCAACAGAAAGATGGCCAGCAATTTAGGAATAACGGTGGTTGTAAAACAGCATTCTAAAAAGGAAAAACTGCTGAGGAAGAAGTACATGGGGGTCTGGAGGTGATGGTCAGCCCAGGTGATGGTGATGATGAGTGTGTTTCCTGCGATGGAGGCCAGATACATCAGCAGGTGCACCGAGAAGAGGACCTTCCCCAGGTGCTGGACAGCAGGAAACCCCTCGAGCATGAATTCCGGAGCTGCTGTCCTGTTTCTTGCATCCCCATTCATGACTTTTCCATTTCTTCGATAAACTTTGTGCTATGCAGTGTCAAGACTAAGGAATGGGGAACCTTGTTTTATTACATATGTAAAATAATGTAGGCATGGTGACTAGATGTGTTTATTATTTTAAACATTATATTTTATGTATAGTTTTGTCCATTAATAAGTAAATATAAGTGATTTCTATCTTTGATTATGTTTACAGAGACACAGCCTAAAATCTTGGATAAACAAGAACTGCATGTAGCTACAAGTTTTCATAAAATCATTTTAACAGTGCTAGCCATTTTCCTAAATAGTCTATTGCTAAGAAGAAAAAAGTCTTTTTAGTTGTGTATCTACTTATGCAACATATTCCTGGTAAGATATCTCTCATTTCATGCATTTACAAGGTGAATATGGCAAAAGGAAAATTATAGCCTTAAAAAAACTTACGGTCATGGAGTCTGTCACTGCACACAAAAAATCCCCCCTTGATATACTTAGGATTTGACATCTTTATTTACAGCATCACTTGCAGGAAAAGTTCTGGTGGTCCGAGTTGCAGTTTTCTAAAGTGAGTCAGATTAAAAGAGTTAACAGACAGACTCTGATCAGATTGTTGGAGACCCAACCAAGGCCGATTTTCTACGAAGCCCAAGACTAGCTGGTAAAGAGGAGAATTTTTCCTTTGCCCTCTGCAGGCTTCCCAGGGGACGCTAATGGTAAAGAACTCACCTGCCAACGCAGGGGGTGTAAGAGACGCAGGTTTCCTGAATCCCTGAATCCCGAAATCAGGAGGACCCTCTGGAGGAGGGCATGGCAACCCTAGAGAATCCCACGGACAGTGAAACCCTGCAGGCTACAGTCCATAGGGTGGCAAAGAGTCAGACACAACTGAAGCGACCTAACATGCACACAGTGGTCAGTCTAGGGGAGATTCAATATTTCTTGACCCTTTCAGTTTATATATTTGGGGAAACTGGGGCTTCCCTGGTGGCTCATGTGGTAAAAAAAAATTAATAAATAAACCTGCCTGCAATGCAGGGGACCCAGATTTGATCCCTGGGTTGGGAAGATCTCTGGGGAAGGACATAGCAACCCACTGCAGTTTCTTGCCTAAAGAATTCCATGGATAGAGGAGTCTAGCAGGCTACAGTCTGTGGGGGTCACAAAGAGTCAAACATGACTGAGTGACTAACACTTTCACTCAGGGTGAGGACAAAAAGAGAGTGCATGTTTTGACTCTGGCAATTATTTTCTGATTCATCTTCTCTCCAATTGTCTACCTAAATAAAATAATACCTTTCACTCTTTAATCCATAAATTTCTTTACATGAGCCTTCCTCATGCAATTAGTGTTCATCTTTGATCTCTGAACTAGCCATCTGATACAGCCCAGTATCTAAGGTCAGCTTAAAGAGAAGCAGACTTCTCTTTAGTTTAAAATAAATAAATTACAGAATCATCCAATCACACTAAGGTCACATACTCAACAACATGTAACAGTAACCAGAGACTTGTCCTCTACTCTTGTAACAAAGGAAGATGCTGGTTTAGGCAGAAGGAAGGGAGGAAAGGAAAAGAAAGAAAGGCATAAAGGAAGGAAGGAAAGAGCAAGAGAGAAGAAAGGAAGGAAAGAGACTAGAAAGGAAGGAGGGAGGGAAGAAGAAAGGGAAACACCTGTATTTGAAATAACCCTAATTTGCCCCAGAGAAAATTTCAACATGTGTATCATGTCTGCTAAGCATTCTTCTTCATATGAATCCAGTTTTCCACAATTGGAATAAACCAAAGTGACAGTTCCATGGCAATCTTTCCTGATGAAATTCTGGGAAAGAAAGAAGAGCACATATTGCCCTTGACACTCTCCTGGAATCTGGGAGTGAGTTCTCTAGGAATTTCAAAAAGCTATCATACTCTCCTTGCAGGCTCCCAGTTTCCCAGACTCCCATTCTGCTCCTACCTCAGCTACCACCAGCAGGAGATGTCACTTGCTGGGAAACGTTACGGGGCATTGTGGGAGACAGTAGCCTCCTCTCAAACTGGTCCCTGGTACACACACTTCTCTAAAATTTCTAGAAAATGACTTGCAGGGCAGGTAAAATGCATTACCACTCCCCACCTCTCCAGTTTTAGGAAAATGCACATGTCTCTGGGAGCAGCAATGAAAGTGAAATGAATTTTCCCATCTATATTTTAGCACTGGACTGTCTCTTGACACCACTTAGGATCCACTAGGACCAGTGAGCACACCTGACCTCATTAGAAGAAGACAGACCAAAACCTTCTAGAGATCAAGGCTGCTCCAGGATCCCTGGTGACTGCTAATTGGGCATTGCTGGAAATATAAAATTATAGAAAGCACATTATAGTTAGTCTTTCATTATGTATGCAAATATAACAATATTGACTCACAAAGGTCTGGATGTCCCTCCATGAAAATCTTCAGTGGTGGACTACATATAATCCTCCTGGAGTTTATAAAGTCCCATTGCATTATGTTACTAATGTGGAGTTGTAAAGTCAAATGGAGAATTTGGATCCATACGTGGCCGTAATAAGGTAAAATTCCCCCTTATTCTGTCATAGCAGTGTCAAAGACACCAAATAAAACAAAACATTTCAGTAAGAGCCAGGGTCTCACAACTTAATACCAAAAAATGTCTAGGTTTCAGTTGATAGTAACTAGTCATAACAAGAACAAGGACAATTTCAACTCAAAAGAAAAAAGACAACACCAGTATCAAGATGACAGAGATACTAGAATTACATGACAAAGACTTTAAAGTGGCATTATGAGAAATGCTTCAACAATAAATTAAAAACATACTTGAAACAACTTTTTAGAAAATTTCAGTCAGGAAATGGAAGGCATAAAGAGTAACCAAATGAAAATTTTGGAACTGAAAAATACAGCAGCTAAAATTTTAAAAAATTCAATGGATGGGCTCAACAGCACAATGGAAGGGAAAGAGGAGGGAATCAGTGAAATGATAGAACAGTAGAAATTATTCAGTAGGAGCGATAAAAAGAAAATAGACTGAAAAAAATCTAAATACAGCCACATGGGCCTGTGGAACTATTTTTAAAAGATCTAACGATTTTATCTTTGAAGTCTAAAAATATGAGAAAAGGAGTGAGGAATTTCTGTACACCAGCAAGGAACATGTGGACATCGAAACTCGAAGTACAAAGCACTTACCATCACTCAGGAGAAATGAAACGCTTCTGTGTGAATCCAATAAAACATGTAGAACTTGTGTCATGAAAACCACAAGCTACTGAAAAGGAAAGAAGGTCAAAATAATAAAGAGATACAATATGTTCGTGCATTTGAAAACTAGAGAGGAGAGATCAAGGTGCGGAGTAAGAACACCTGGAGCTCACTTCCCTCCACGAGCACATCAAGAATATATCGCTGTGCACAATAATTCCCAGGGAAAAGTAACTGGAAACGAGCAGAAGGGCTCCTACACAACCAACACTGAAAGAAAGAGACACACGTCACTGGGCAGGAGAAGAAGAAAAGACAGTCGGGACCTCTGTTCCCGGGAGGGGACTCAGAAGAAAGCGAGATTGTATCTGCACTGGGGACTGGGCAGGTCAAGCACCAGACTGCGCACCCCAGTCCTGGGGTCCCACCCGGACGAGACAAACCCTCCTGGCTGCTTGGAGGACCACTGGGGCAGGTGGAAGAGCTAGAGAAGCCTAGACTCAGCTCATGAGGAGTGTAGGGTGGAGAGACATCTGCCCTAGCGGTCCCTAGGTTTCCCACGCTCCCTCACCACATGACCCAGCCCAAGCTGAGGAAACACTCTGGCCAAGCTCACTCCATGTATTGAATCTGAGGTGGCCAGTGCCAGGGGAAAGGCTTAGCCTTAGAATGCAGAGGTGATCCATTCCCAGAAAAGAGCCTGTGTGACAGTGATCACTGGTGGTGCTTTCTCAAGCTGGGTAACCAGTAACCACCAGTTTTGTTTTCGTTGGTGGCCGCACCAATGTACATTTCCACCAACATTGTACAAAGGTTCCCTTTTCTCCACATCCTTACCAACATTTGTTATTTGTGTTCTTTTTGATGATCACCATTTTGACAGGTGTGAGATGATATCTCATTGTGGTTCTGATTTGCATTTCCCTGATGATTAGCAAGGTTGCCCATCTTTTCATGAGCCTATTTTTCATCAAATAGGCTGCTGCTGCTGCTGCTGCTAAGTCGCTTCAGTCGTGTCCGACTCTGTGCCACCCCAGAGACAGCAGTCCACCTGGCTCCCCGGTCCCTGGGATTCTCCAGGCAAGAACACTGGAATGGGTTGCCATTTCCTTCTCCAATGTAGGAAGGTGAAAAGTGAAAGTGAAGTCACTCAGTCGTGTCCAACTCCTAGCAACCCCATGGACTGCAGCCTACCAGGCTCCTCCGTCCATGGGATTTTCCAGGCAAGAGTACTGGAGTGGGGTGCCATTGCCTTCTCCATCAAATAGGCAATTTGTCATCAAATAGGCTATTTGTCATTTCCCCTTTGGAAAAATGTCTATTCAGTTCTGATTAGCAAGGTTGCCCATCTTTTCACGAGCCTATTTGTTATCAGATAGGCCTATTTGTCATTTCCCCTTTGGAAAGATGTCTACTCAGTTCTGCCAGTTTATTAATCAGGCTGTTTAATTTTCTAATGTTGAGTTGTATGAGCTGGTTATATGCCGGGGTCCAGCCCCGGTGGATCCAGGGAAATTTGAAGGAGAGACGGCGTCGGCGAATACACTGGCTTTAATTAGATATTAATTAGAGATATAAAGAGTAATAGAATAAGGATAGCTCAGCAGGAAAATTCAGTGGAGAAAAGAGGCTGAGTAGCTTGGTTTACGCAGGAAACCAATAAAACTTCAAGACAAGAAGCTTGCACCATTTACGTAGGCCGCAGGTGTCCTTCCATTCTCCCGAAGGAGAGGAGACACTGAGGCCTCTCCGGTCGGATCTTAGAAGCCCAGGCAAAATTAGTAAGCTTGGCGGGCTCCGCGCTCCAGATGGAAACTCAGCCAGAGTTTGAGAGAGAGAACGACATGGGGAGACCAGTATTTCGAGGAACTGATCCCAATTTTTTATTTTCCAGGGTCTGTTTTTATACACTGAGGTGTTATACAAAAAGTCACATGGGAACAGCAGTCCTGACTTTCATTAAAGTCAGGTGCTTCATACAAATGTATACAGAGGTCTTAGGGGTGTTACATCATCTTCTGGCCAGGGGGCCTGCTGACAATTTATGACCCTCTCCTTGTGACAACAGTCAGTCAATACTTATTTCTCCAGGGGTGATTATCCTTAAAATAGACGCCACCTTCCGAAGGTACCAGATAAAATTGCATTCCTATAGGGTGAGGGTGTAGTGGGTTTTAATTAAGGAAAGAATTTGCTTAGCCTAAGGTCTAATGTGATTAATATCAAAGGTTAATACTTATTTCTTCTATATATTCATTAATGTGTATAAGGGCAGGGGATGTGGAGACTTAGCAGTAAACATTGGCTCAACAAATGAAAAACCCGTCACCAACACAATTTCTAATCAGCCCACTATACTTATGCTAATAGTTTTCTAACTTCTCTAAAGAACCTGTTTTTAGAAGGTTTAAAGCATCTCGTGCCTCTCACGGTTGGGAGGCTGTGAGCAATCACATGTGGCCAGACAAGCCTGTCAGGCAGGCTAGAGAACCTTCAGAGGAGTTTGTAGGTTGAAACACTCCTATCACACCCAGGAATTATTATTAACTGGAGCTCTAAGTTAACTCCTTCTCTGAAAGAGGTGGTGGGGGACAGCCCCCCGTAAAGTAAGAGGTGTAGGTGAGAGCACAAAGTAGTAAAGTAGGCAGACTCTGGTTTTGGGGGTAGATACTCGAAAATTTCCAGGGGGACTCCTGAGACTCGATCCTGCCTTTGCGTATGTCGAGCCTCCTTCCTCATGACCTTTGCCACGGGTGGAGGTCCTCATGCCAGCTCCCGGCAGTTATATATGTTGGATATCAGTTATATAATTTGCAAGTGTCTTCTTCCATTCGGTAGGTTGTCTTTTCATTTTTTCAATTGTTTCCTCTACTATGCAAAAGTTTTTATTTAGGTCCCACATGTTTATTTTTGTTTCCTTTACTTTTGGAGATGGATCAAAAAATATTGCTATTTATGTCAGAAGAGTGTTTTGCCTATGTTTTCCTCTAAGAGTTACATAGTGTTCAGTCTTACATTTAGGTCTTTAATTCATTTTGGGTTTATTTTTGTATATGATATTAGAGAATGTTCCAATTTCATTCTTTTACATGTAGCTGTCCCATTTTCCCAGCTCCACTTATTGAAAAAACTTTCTTTTCTCCATTATAAATTCCTTCTTTTGTTGTAGACTCTTGTCCAATTGCTAAGTTATGTCCAACTCTTTTCGACCCCATAAACTGCAGCATGCCAGGCTTCCCTGTCCTTCACTATCTCCCGGAGTTTGCTCAAACTCATGTTCATTGAGTCAGTGATGCCATCCAACTATCTTATCCTCAGTCACTCCCTTCTCCTCCTGCCCTCAATCTTTCCCAGCATTAGGGTCTTTTCTAATGAGTTGGCTCTTTGCATCTGGTAGCCAAAGTAGTAGAGCTTCAGCTTCAGCATCAGTCCTTCCAATGAATATTCAGGGTTTATTTCCTTTTGGGTTGACTGCTTTGATCTCCTTGCTGCCCAAGGGACTCTTAAGAGTCTTCTCCAGCATCACAATTCAGAACCATCAATTTCCCATCACTCAGCCTTCTTTATGGTCCAACTCTCACATCCATACGTGACTATTGGAAAAGCCATAGCTTTGACTACATGGACCTTTGCCAGCAAAGTGATGTCTCTGCTTTCTAATATGCTGTCTAGATTTGTCACAGCTTTTCCTCCAAGGAGCAAGAGTCTTAATTTTTGTGGTTGCAGTCACCATCTGCAGTAATTTTGGAGTCCAAGAAAATAAAATCTGCCACTGTTTCCACTTTTTCCCCATCTATTTGCCATGGAATGATGGAACTGAATGCCATAATCTTAGTTTTCTGAATGTTGAGTGTTGAGCCAGCTTTTTCACTCTCCTCTTTCACTCTCATCAAGAGACTCTTTAGTTCCTCTTTGATTTCTGTCATTAGAGTAGTATCATCTGTGAATCTGAGGTTGTTGATATTTCTCCCAGGAATCTTGATTCCAGCTTGTGAGTCATCCAGCCCTGAATTTTACATGATGTACCACACATATAAGTTAAAGGAGTAGGTGACAATAAAGCCTTGATGTACTTTCCCAATTCTGAGCCAGGCTGTTGTTTGATGTCTGGTTCTAACTGTTGTAGATTAATTGACCATAAGTGCATGGATCTATTTATGGGTTCTCTATCATATTACATTCATCTGTATGTCTGTTTTTGTGTCAGTACCATACTCTTTTGGTTATTGTAGCTTTGTAGAACAACCTGAGGTCAGGGAGCGTGATTTCTCCAGCTCTGTTCTTCCCTTTTGAGATTTTTTTTTTTTTTTTGGTTAATCTGGGTCTTTGTGTTTCCATACAAAATTTAAAATTCTTTTTTCTAGGTCTGTGAAAAATGCCATCGGTATTTTGATAAAGATTACATGAATCTGTAGATTGCCTTAGGTTGTATGGCCATTTTAACAATGTTGATTCTTCCAGTCTAAGAACATGATATATCTTTCTGTCTGTGTTGTATTCAATTTCTCTCATCAGTGTCTTATAATTTTCAGAGTACAGGTCTTTTGCCTCCTTAGGGAGGTTCATTCCTAGGTATTTTATTATTTTTGATGTGATGGTAAACATAATCATTTCCTTAATTTTTCTTTCTAATATTTCATTGTTAGTGTATAGAAATGCAACAGATTTCTGTATATTAATTTTGTATTCTGAAAATTTATAGAATTCATTGATAAGCTCTAGTTTTCTGTTGGTGTCTTCAGGATTTTCTATGTATAGTATCATGTCATCTGCCAACAGTGACAGTTTTACTTGTTCCTTTCTAATTTGGATTTATTTTATTTCTTTTGCTTCTCTGATTGCTATGTTATGGATTTCCAAGACTATATTAAAAATAGTGCCAAGTGAAAAAAGAAATGAGAAAAATAAAACAATATCATTTACACAAATTAATAATATATACATAAAAAACAAATATATCTTTTCACAAGAACACAAATTTTTTTTTAATCTATATTAAAATCGTTGTATATGGAAGAGAGAAAGGACGCACTAAAAGGGGATAAAACTGAGTATATTGATAAATAAAAAATGTAACAGAGTTTTTGCATGGATGAATAATGATAATGCTTCATGAACTGAAGAAGATGTTAACTCTCTGCATTCAAGGAAGAGAAAGAAATAAGGAAAGGAAGAAGGGAAGGAAAGAAGGAAAAGAGTCTCTGTGGATTATAATTCATTACAATTCAGGAAAATGAAGCATTCTAAAAGTCCTCTATTTTCTGACTAGTCAATCATAGTCTGAGCACAAGTGTTTAAAAAGGAAAACACAGCATATAGGAGCACACAGAGGCAGATGAACTCGATGTCACACCACCAACATGTTGAAATTCAGATGCATGGAATAACAGCATGCTAAAAGCAGGAGGCTTGCTCACCCCTCAAAAGGAACAAAGCAAGACAGAATCACGACTTAGTTCTTGAATGTGACATGGAGCCAGTGTAAAGAATGTTGTTCTCAGGAGCCCAAATCCCCTCCTCCAAGTATGATTCTCTAAAAATACCAGGAGCGCTCTAGCCAGGCTGCCAGGATAGTACAATCCAGCTGTGGTGGATGGGTAGAGCTCTCCTCTGAGGGGAGTACTGGGCTCACCCTAGCTGGCAGTGGTGGATTAAGGTCTGGCCATTCTTCTGGGTTTTGTCCGCTTCCAGGAAGAGTGGGCCAAATACCTTCTGCTTGCCTTTGATAAAAGTAACCCCTCCAGCCTCCTTTTCCAAGAGAAGAGGGGTTCTCAGAGTAAATGGAAAAGACAAACTAAGAATGTTTCATGCAATGAAAATTAATTGTGATAGGACTTCTCCAGTCTTGTGGAGTGCCCTTTCTCTGTAAACAAATGCCTGCTCCTGCTGCACAGAGCCCTAAGAAACCCACATTTGGGAAAGTGGCTCAGGTATGTTGTCTCTGTTAATTGAGTGGCAGACAGCACTGTACCAACTCAATACATCTGACAAAAGCTAGTAGGCTCTAAATCTTGTGTCCTTTGCAGAGGCTAGTGTAGTAGCATTTTCCAAAAACTTTCAAAAAGGTTGCTCTTCCAGGACCATTGGTCAGGTTGGCCAGGAGCTTCAACAGGTTTGTCACTTTTTAACAGCTTATTGTGAGAACCAAGGACAGTACCAGAAGCTGGAGTCCGTGGTAAGCTATAATATATGTTGGTGGTTAGGAGCTTATGCTCTTAATTCATGGAGCTTCCTTTCAAATCGTATCTCCAACATCCATTCATTTTGTGACTTGGCCACGCTACCTAGCCTCTTACAGCATTGCTGGAAAACCAGAGACAAATTGTGGGAGAACCTCATCCCAGATCAGACATACAGAGACTCTCATATGAGTTGGCTGCAGTCGTCACTGTGGCAAAAGCAGCACAGCAGCAGTCACGAATCTTTCCAGTGTGAGAGGGGACATCTCTGGTTGGCTGTAGTTCAGTGGTTCTCACCCAGGGACAATTTTTCTTCCTCCCCGCTCACCTCCCAAGGAGATTTGGCATCTCAAAAGACACTCTTGATTGTCTTAAACTGGGGTTTGTCTTACTGGCATCTAGGTGGTAGAGGCCGTTTGTTGCTAAAAATCCTACAATGCACAGGACAACCACCACAGCAATTGTCCAGCTCAAATGCCCATCGTGTTGAGGCTGACAAACCCCAAAGAAAAATGAAAGCCAGCCTAAAGCACAACCATGCGCCTACCATATTGTCTTGGCTCAGAGGTCAGGAATGTGGCTAAGACTGAAGTTCATGCTGAAGCAGCCTCCACAGAGAGGGGGCTGGATGCACCACAGGCCCATATCTTATTTTCATCAGCAGACCCTCCTTTTGTGGTTGCTGGTGCTGGTAGACCGATTCCTATCACTTGAGTCAGGGAAACCAAAAAGGCAAGGGCTCGTGGTTGGTGAATCATTTTAAAGAAGGACGTGGTCTCCTTTTCCCCTGACTGATGTTTATCACTGAAGACAAAAAGCAGAGAAAAGAGAAGAAGTGAAATGTCTATCAGTTCCTTTCTCTGACTCTTCAAAGGACTGATACTGTGAAATCATAGAAAGGGCTTGCCTGCTGGATGCCTGTGGGATCATGAGTTTATCTGCATCAAATCACGAAGACTAATAATTTTAAGAGACAACACATGAAAACGAGAACCTCTTCTCTGTATCAGCTAAGTGAGGTACATCGGTGTCGTGCACGTGTGCTAAGTTGCTTCAGTCATGTCCGACTTTTTGCGACCCTCTGGACCAGAGCCAGACAGGCTCCTCTGTCCATGGGATTCTCCAGGCAAGGATACTGGAGTGGGTTGCAATGCCCTCCTCCAGGGGATCTTCCTGACTCAGGGATTGAACCCATGTCTCCTGCATTGGCAGGTGGGTCCTTTACCACTGGCGCCACCTGGGAAGCTCTCACATTGGTGCCAGTTCTCACAAAAAGAACAAAGTCTCAGTTGCAAGGTCAGTTTAAAAAAAAGAAGAAGAAGAATCATTTGTTCTGAGAAGGCAAATTCCAAGCAAGACAACACTCAGCAGGGAGGGATGCGCTACCTGTACCAGAAGGGCTATAGAGAGAAGGATCAGTTGCTCAGACAGGTAAGATAACAGAACCTAAGACAGAGGACTCAACTCAACAGGAAAGTGAAAAGTTTTCCTGAAAACAAAAAATGGACCTGTTGAATTTAAAGAGCAGGGAAAAAAAAAAAAAAAAACTGGGTCTGAAAGAAAATGGACTTTGGGAGCTGGGAGAGAATCTAGGACTAAAGAAAGGTTGCTGATCCATCTCCATCAAGGAACTCCATTTTTTGGCCTTTCCTGAGTAGAGGTGGTGTCCCTCAGGAGCCTGAGTCTTCCTGAGATAAACAGGATCCACTTTACATCGGGGACCACTGAATGATTTCTCATTCTTCCATCCCAACTGCTTCTCCTCACCAGGTCATTTTTACAGTCAAATCCTCTGCAGGCCCAGTGGCCCCTTTCTGTCTGGTCCCACACCACTTAGCCCCCACTCACTCTTTCCAGCTAACCACTGCAAACATCACTCTGAGACAGGCAGGGCCGAGGAGCTGTGACATCCAGACTTCCTTGGCCGCTCCTATCCTTGGTGATCATTCATCAATAGCAACATTTTAAACTCACATAGCACTTAATACCTTTGGCTTAAGTTCTCTCATTCAGTCTCGGCTCCATCTCTAGGTTGACTTATTGTCCTCATTATTCTTACAAGTAAACTAGAGCTCAGATGGACTGAGTGATCTGAAAGAGCCTGAATATGAACCCAAATCTTCTTCCTCCCAGGTCAGGGCTCTTCCTACACGACACACATCTCTGTGCATCTTCAGCACCATTACACTACACCCTGTAATGCAGCTCTCTTCACGCCTTTTCTTTTTATACTCATCAATATGGGTACTAGTGTCTTCTTAATTAGGTTACCAGTTTTCTAAGGATGTAAGTCAGGTCTCATATTGCTGTTTTGTCAAATGAGTAATGCTCTGTTAAACACTCAATAAGTGTCTAAGCATTTAATTTGCTTTTTAATCCATTACAAAATGTAGGAAATAAGCAACCAAGATGAAAAACACAACATATGTTCTTTGATGTGTACTGAAAATCAGTGAACACCCTGAGGCATTAGTGGTAGTTTTCAAGGCCCGATTCATTGCAAAGTCTCTGAAACCACTGAGGGCCTGAACATGCTATTTGGGTGTCAGAATTCCATTAGAGGTGATTAGACTCAGTCCCTACCAACCTACGTACCAATGCCTCAGTCGGCCTATGGTTCATCAAATTCTTGAATTTCATGCCCCACGTCACTGTGCTTCTGTTGAATGCCAATGAGAATACTGGATGAAGAATCATGGACAACTCATTCCTTATAAATCAACATCAAATTCTACTCTCAGTCTCCATACACAATAGCAAAAAATATGTGTTTTTCTTCAATCCCAAGGATTCAGCTAAATAGTCATGACTTGCTCCTATCATTTTTAATGGGTCACAAAAAAGAGAATCGATCTTTCAGTCCCATTAGACACAGAGGATTTGTCCACGCAGTAGTATTCTGCAACAATAGGAGGGTAGCATTGCCTTCTTGCAAAGCTGTGTAACTTTTAAAGCTAAACCATAGCAGTAGTCCCCACTCCAGGTCAATGAGGTATGTCAGGTATTCATGATTTGAGAACAAAGACAAGAAGGAATAAGAAATCACAGGCATTTTTCTAAATGTTTAGCTCAGATTTTAAAGCTGAAATTTCTACATTCAAAACAAAGTAGAGATTGTGTGTGTCATACTCATCAAACTGCATGCATTGTAGTGTGCACCATTTTTGTATATAAATTATACCTCAGCAAAGCTGTCGAAACAAAGTGATGATCCTAATAGTATGTTTCACTTTGAGTGTTACTGAGAAGAAAAGGGAGAAACAAAAACGACAGCAACAGTTTTCATTAGAATCAGAAACTGTTTTAAAGTCTAATTGGCTCCAGAGGAAATACTTGGGGTGAGATAGCAGGAGTAGGTTTCTTAGGAGCAGGTGGTCACCTTTAAGAAATTCTTCAGCCTGGAAATTCTCCAAGTGCCAGAAGGCCCACATGCGCTGCCCAACTCTTTTAAGGTCCACACACCTAAAGTTTTGGTGTCGTTGCAAGATTTACAGTCTGAACATGGTACAAACAAAAGAAAAAGAAAAAGGAAAACATTTCCATACAGCTGTAATTCTACAAGACAAGGCGCCTTCTCTTCTCCCAGAAATCTTAGTTTCCCTGCCAACTTAGTAACGACATTACTTCGGGGTCAGATCATGAGACCCCACATACTGGAGGCTCACATCCAACCACAGTCTTCATGTCAGCCAGCCTAAGGGCCCCAGAATTTGAAGCTCATCCATTCTTTTGGGTAGAAGAGACAAATTTACTTACTTTCCAGGCCAGAAGCTCACTCACCAGACCCTTCATAGAAAGGTCAATTCTCACTTAAACTGCAGTCTCAAAGAAGAGCTTCAAAAGACACAGGTTAATTTCTGAAGAAGGGGAAAAGCTTCCTGAGAGCTGCTTTGACCTCCTTGTTTCTCAAAGTGTAGATGAGGGGGTTGAGAGTAGGACTCAACATAGTGTATAGCACACCAGCCAACTTGCTCTTCTCCGCGCTGTAGCTGGAGACAGGGCTTATGTAGGCGCAGAAGACGGCAGCGTAGTACATGCACACCACAACAAGGTGCGAGGAGCAGGTGGAAAAGGCTTTCTTCTTCCCCTCCGCTGTCCGCATCTTTAGGATGCTGGAGATGATGAAGCCATATGACACGATGGTCATCAGGAAGTTCAGTATACCATAAAAGGCATCAGCCAGGACAATCATGATGCTGTTCACATAGGTGGAGCTACAGGAGAGAAGTAGCAGAGGAGGGACCTCACAGAAGAAATGGGCGACAACATTGGGGCCACAGAAATCCAAGCGCAGCATCAGCCCAGCGTGGATGGCCGTGTTGAAGGCACACAGTGCCCAGACACCCGCGGCCAGCGT
>NW_011494913.1:6781976-6789302 GCF_000754665.1 Bison bison bison | reverse complement strand
CAGCGTGCCACAGAATGCCTTGCTCATCGCGGTGCTATAGTGCAGCGGGTGGCAGATGGCTGCACACCGGTCATAGGCCATGACCGAGAGGAGGAGCAGCTCGGAAGATGCAGCCCACGTGAGGAAGTAAAGCTGGGCCACGCAGCCCCCATAGGAGATGGAGTTCTCCTCTAATACTAGACCCTCCAGTGCCTTGGGCATGATGGAAGATGTACAGATAATATCCATAGTTGCCAAGTTGAAGAGGAAAAAGTACATGGGGGTACGGAGCCTGGGGTTGAAGGCAATAGCCAAAATGATAAGAATATTTCCTGTGAGTGCCACAGAGTAGAGGGAGAGGAAACAGCTGAACAAGAGCACACGGTACTCTGGGTGCTCTGAGAAACCCTGCAGGACAAACTTTGTTACCAGGGTTTGGTTACTCATGGTCCTTAGGCTGAAAGAGGTTTCTGGGACTATGAGGTGAATCTCCAACCACAGCTTCATGTGATTTCGGGGCTAGAGAGAGAAGCAAGGTGTCCTGAGGAAAGCTGCTATCCCGTTTCATTCATACCCAACATGATGCACAGCAATATTAAATAGATGTATTAAGACTCAGTTAAGATAAACACAAAAATATAACAATAGGCAAAGGGTAGAACATTCAATTCATAAAAATCAGGTAAAAATGTCCAACTGAACTCGTGAAGCATCACTCAACCTCAAAGAAATGCATGCCAAATAAATAGTCCACTCTTTATCAGCCATGATTTGGCAAAATTAGAAATGCATGATACTGACTACCATTAGCACAGGTGCCAAGATATAGGCCTCTTACAATTCATATTTCATTTGAGCCACAACATTCACTTCTGGGAATTTATCCTGAAGAAATAAGAGGATCTTCAAGTTGTCATTACAGCATTATTTATAATAGCGAACATTTTAAAGTAGCCTATACTCTTAAAGATGAGTCTGTATGATACATTGATATAATATATTGCAGTGTGCTTATCAGAATGAAGGTTTAGAATGCTTATGAAACTCTGATGCTTGTGAAAATAAACGAAAATGGTTCAAAATAAGTGTGTACAACTTTTGATCATTTTGAGTCTTAAAAAAGCATGTCTGTATACGTACCTGTAGGAAAAAACGGCTGGTGATGATGGACTCGGATTTCAACAGTGAGGATGGATTGCAGTTGATTTCCTGTCGTTTTTGCTGCTCTGTATTTTCTGATTTTTCCATTTACTAACCTTTCTAAAAGGCATGTATATCATGGAATTCTCTTTCTAACAATTCTTCTGTAGCTCCCCGTCACTGACAGAGGAAAGGCTCCCACCTGCTACTCCTGGATCCACCTCCTCTCCAGCCAATGTCTTCCTAGTGGTCTCACCCCTCAAAGCCCAACCACGCCCACAGCTCCCAGTCTTGTCAACGCATGAACCACACCAGGCTTTTGTGCATTCATCCTTGCAACCCACTCAGCCAGGAATGCCCTCCTTCTCAGGAGCCAGCTCTTTTACCAGCACCCCACACTTTTCAAATATCCCTTCCCTAGAAACAAAGGACCATTTTCTCCTTCGTAGCCCTTCAGAATCCAGAACTCACTTCTATTGTAGAGTCCATTACAAGTCACTTTGTGATCAAGGTATCCAAATATCTGCCCTATGGTAGGTATATCTGCCTCATTTCTCTCTGGGCATCCTTTTGGGGCACTCAACCCAATGCCTGGCATGGAACAGGTGGGCCCTCTGATATGTTTGTTGAAATAATGTTGAAGAATAGTCTAGTATGGAGAAGGAAATGGCAACCCAGTCCAGTATTCTTGCCTGGAAAATCCTATGGACAGGGAAGCCTGGTAGGCTACAGGCATGGGGTTGCAAAGAGTTAGCCACAACTGAGTGAGCACATAGTCAAGTATAAGCAAAAGCAGAATCCTTTCTATTCTCAACATTGGGTACATTCTGTATTGTTTAACATGAAATGTATAACCACATTTGTTTCTTCCTTATTTTCAACTTTTTATTCATTAAAATATTTAATTAAAGGAAGATGCTCACTTTCAATTCAATGTTCTGTTTTTTTATCAAAATTCAATGAATGCAATTATCTCTGAAGCATTAAAAGGTTTACACGAAATGACTAAATTTCACCTACAGTTGAATCATATCACCATCTTTGTAAGGTGAAAACTGCTTTTTTCAAGATGAGAATAAAATTCCTCTGACTCAGGGCAATAGGCTAAGTTAGTGTGGAGTCTGTTCAAAGCAGATGCAAATGATGGAGCACCACCCTCTTCTTCTCTGCAGCAAAGTACCCTGTCAGTTAACCAGCTTGGTGGATATAATAAACACAATGTGATTCAGCTTACTTCATTTTTTCTTGGGACAAAAAAATAATATATACTACTTTTGCCCAGTTTGTGTTGAGGATCTGGAGATAATATTTGCTTCCTCTGAAACTGTTTTTGCTCTGCACCAATCTGGTGAGCGATTCCTGTTTAAGTCCAGGGACTCCTACGAGCCCGAAAAGCTGATCCAGGCTGAAAAGGAACAGCGCTGGGTTTGCCCCCATGAATGTCACTAGACAAGGTTTCTGCATTTCCCACTAGTGTCTTCCCTAGGATTCTAACCATCTGATGCCTCCAATTATCACTTTCAGTCACTCCACAGTACAGACCACAAACCAGAGACTCAAGATGCTGTGGCCACACCTAGGGGGAGACAGACACGGAGCAGCAGTGTGCAGGCCTATCACACACCGTCAGTGGAGCACCAAGAGAGCCAATCATGAAGGAAACTTTAAACCTGTTCCTTCTCTGAACTCGGCTCCAGAATCAAGATTTCAAAAATTTAAATAAACTACAATATAAATGGAAGTTTTGAACAGGTACTGAGTACAAGGAAGTTTCAAAAAAACTGATTCACATTCAAAGAACGAATGACCTCTCAGATAATTGCCCTCTTACTGTAATTTCCAAGGCAGGTGGACACCTCTCCATCCAACTGATTAACAGAAAGATCAAAGAGTCAGAGCACCAAGACTCTCTCTGTGAGAATGACCTTAAAATCTCTGTTGGACCTCAGCCGGTCATTTCCTATCCTGGAAACTTTTCTCTCCTGAGGTTCATAGGGCATTGGCTTTAATTCTCATCAAGCATCACAAGATTATTACAAAGATGCAAGGGGAAAAGCAGATTTCAGGTACCAGCAGTCAAGTTTTCACACATTCTACATTCAGACAGCATGGGTCCCCAGACGCAAGGTGATAGGGCTTTTAAACAGTGGTCATTTTCCACACTCACCAGGCCACTTGGCACTCCATTTTCAATGAAAATATAAATTCATCTTGGATGATTTAATCACTTTAAAGAAACAGTATGCAGTGTCCTCAGAATTCCTGAAATTAAAAACTTACTTCACTGAGGTTTTTTTGGGGGGTGCAGGGGTTAGCAAAAAGGTAGATTGAATTTTCTGTGGAAGGCAATTTATTTTTAGTGAACTTTTAGTTTCAGTTTACTATTTTTAATTTTACAAATGGAGAGTTATTACTGTTTTAAGATATTTAACTAACAACGAGTAAATTGACTATTTCCATCATTTTCATCTCTGAAGGAGTTTAAAGATGTTCACAGATACCATATAATTAATCTAATGTCCTATTACATAGGAAGGTAAATATTCTTATTATAAACGTATTCCAAGAACAGAAACTAAAAATCAGAAAATGTCAAAATCTCACATGTTCAGGTTTAAATCTGAAAGCTAGTTTGAAGATGACCCAGTTCAACCTATTTATTATAAAATCACAAAGGCGTCTAAGTGACGTATCCTAGTCACACAGAGTAGCAGTGATGAAGTTGATATCCAGTACAGGGCTTTGGAATTCTAGCCTAGAATTTTTTGCTATATAATTTGTTAGTTGCCCTGCTGAATCCAATCTTGCCAAATGTCAAAAAAAAGTCAAGAAAAATCAACCAACCATGTATATGACAATTTATTATGAGCAAGGCATGGAAATGCAAACCCTAAACGCTCAGCAAGTTTTGTCAAACTATTTGCTCCATTATTTCACTTATTGATTCAGTGGTATTTATACACAGCGAGAAATCCACAAATGTTACTGACTCTGGATCAGCTGAACAAAAAATTAGATCTTTTACATTGTTAATGATTCAAACTAAGCAGACTTACTATGAGGAGAATGAACCACCTTCAGAATATTGTGAATTATTGTGAAAAAATTCTTTCAGCTTTGTGGATTTTAAGTACAGGTGTCCCTTCTCTGTCAACCGCAATCAAGGTTGGAAACATGGTAACCCTGAGGCAGTGTGTAATCTAAGTCAAGGGCAGTCTAGACAGGATGAAAGCTTTCTTTCCCTACTTAAGCTGATATTGGCAAGACTTTGTGACTCATTAGCAAAGTTTGTCACTGCCTGTGGGAGACACTGGAGACAGATGTTCCCAGTTATTTCTCTAAGTGGACCCTGAAGGAGCAATTACATTAAGTGTCTCTTTGCTGGGTACTTGGCTGTCATCACTGTTCATACAAGGGCCAATTCAGACTTCTGATTCAAATGTTCGAAAAGAGATAATAATAATAATCAAGATATATAAACAAAGAATCCCTTTTCTATGATGTTACTGATATACTACCATTCAGGAATAAATGTGTATTAGTTAAAGGGTAAACTGCTACAATGAAGAGACCCAAATATGTGGTGGCCTAACTTTTTCTCTTTCACTCAACAATCTGAAGTGTGCATGAATGATGGGGTGGTTTCCAGACTGATGGGGTAGCCTTGCTCGATTAAGTCATTAAGGCACCCACAGGTCAATAATTCTTAACCTCTTAAGCTGTTATCCCCTTCACTATAATGAAAGTTGCCATAACCTCTACAAGTCAGCTTGAAGTAAGGGAAAAGATAGGCAGCCTAGGGAAAGTAATTTATTTTAAGCAAGTAAGGAAGATGTTGCACTCATAACTTCTGGCCACATTCTACTGGCAGAAATTTAGTACCGTTGCTCATCTAGCTGCAAGGGTAGCTGGGAAATGTAGTCAAAGTTAGGAAGTCATATGTACACACACAAAAAAAAGGAGACTAAATTTTCGTATAAAATAAACAATTGCCACAAATAAGCAAGAGGAGATGGAAAATAGCAAATTTATCAAACAGACTGGCAGTCAGAGTGAATTTTATGTTACTCTCTAAACAGAGGTTCAAAACAGGAAAAACGAATGATTAGACAGTCACTCAGGAAGGAAGGCAAAAGTGAAGAAAGTAGAGAAGCAATGGATCCACAATGAAAGTTAGAAGAGGAGAGTAAGAAAGTGAATGCAGTAGTTCTAACATCCTTATGCAGAATCCAGAACAAGTCCTAGGGTGATGAAACGTGAAGCAGGACCTCCTGAAGTTGCCATCTGATAGAGAAGAGTGTCAAGCAGAAGTGCGGCATGTCTAACTAAATGAGAACAGGATCTGTGCTATGAGACAGTAGCCAGGGGAACCTTCTGACCAAGTAGACGTGTAGAAACTCATGCACACTTAGGGATCTACAGAACATCATGAGCAGTCCTGCCTGGCAATACCACTGCCTAACCTCAGATTGGACCAGCTCTTAAAACAATACAATTTTTAATTTTTGGTTGATTCTTTATCACCCAGCCATAGCCCTGAGCGCCTTTCATGCTCTTCAAGTCCTTCCTCTTCTGCTTTCCCCTCCCATACAACTACTGGCCTTGCCTCATATTGTCCTGAGAAGAGAAATTCCATCCCAGCAGAGACTCCTTCCCACCTCAAAATCCTTCTGCATTTTCATCCTCAGTCTTTGTTGAATCCTGTCCTCTGTCAAGGTTCTATGAAAAACCAGCTGAAGAACCAAGAAAGGAAAATTTTCCCCTAGAACAAAACTACGAATATTGTTATTTTTCAAAGATTTCCATAGAATCTTAAAATAATTCTCATCTAAGTCATAATTTGCATACCAAATACTCCAAGAAGTAGGGAAATGTACCCATTGCTGAAATGGAGCAGGACTCTATGGTCCTTGCCCTCCATGTCTTCCGCCTGTCTTTTGTCTGTGGAAAAACTTTAGCCAAAGAATGAGTTTAATCAGAGAAGTAAGAAAATGCAGAAACTAAGGAAAACAGTCCAACAAAACTAAATAATAATAGCTTAGTCATTAACCGTAGTTAAGGACATGTAGTCCTTTCTCAAGGGGCTGTAGATAATATTCTGAGCCATATCCTGTGAGCTGTCTTGTAGAGACTGAAACACCCACCAGGTGGAAGAAGTTAGCTACATGGTGCCCAGATCACAGCCATGACATCAGCTGCCACAATTCCAACTGGCCTCAAGGAAATGGGAACAAACTGACCCAGGAACTGAATATTAACTGTATTTAAAACAATTACAATGACACGGATCAGACCATCGATGACTAACTTCAAGATGACTGTCAGAACTGACTATGCTGTTTCTGCAGGTAGCCCCCTCCCTCAGCCTATAAAAGGTCTTGTCCACTGATTGTAGTAGCAGGGAGTCAGTCTTTGGAGAGGTGTCCACCCATCCCCCCAGAGAAGGCAATGGCACCCCACTCCAGTACTCTCGCCTGGAAAATCCCATGGACAGAGGAGCCTGGTGGGCTGCAATCCATGGGGTCGAGAAGAGTCAGACACGACTGAGGGACTTCACTTTCACTTTTCACTTTCATGCCTTGGAGAAGGAAATGGCAACCCACTCCAGTGTTCTTGCCTGGAGAATCCCAGGGACGGGGGAGCCTGTGGGCCGCTATCTATGGGGTCGCACAGAGTCGGACATGACTGAAGCGACTCAGCAGCAGCAGCCACCCATCCCCCGGTTGCTGGCATCTAAAATGAAGCAAACTTTCCCTTCCACCAACCTAGCCTCTTTATCGGCTTTTGAGAAATGAGCGGCCAGACCCCACTTTTGGTTACATAGTAAAGAAAACATACCAAAATCAGTTCAGAAATGACAAAAATTAGTAGACAAAGATATTAAAACAATTAAAAGTACATTCCATATGTTCAAGAAGCTAGAGAAAAGCATACCATCTGGAGACAAAGATGTAAAAAAAGACACAAATTTAATTTCCAGAGATGTAAACTAAAATATCAGAAATCAATAATACAATGAATAGAATTGACAGCATAGTAGGTATTACGGGAGAAAAGATTAGTGAACTGAAAAAATTAGCAGTAGAATCTACCAAAATTAAGCACAAATCGGGGAGGGGAGGGACTAAGATTAGTGCAACAGTTAGTTATTTAAAAAAAAAAAAAAAAAAAACTTCACACAAACTAATATGTATTTGATTAAACCCC
>NW_011494913.1:6774561-6781876 GCF_000754665.1 Bison bison bison | reverse complement strand
GTGGGCTGCAATCCATGGGGTCGAGAAGAGTCAGACACGACTGAGGGACTTCACTTTCACTTTTCACTTTCATGCCTTGGAGAAGGAAATGGCAACCCACTCCAGTGTTCTTGCCTGGAGAATCCCATGGATGGAGGAGCCTGGTGGGCTCCAGTCCATGGGGTCGCAATAAGTCGGACACGACTGAGCAACTTCCCATAAGTAGATGAAAAGTAGGATAGAATGTAAAAAACTTGAATTAATAATGGCTACATTTTCTCCAAACTTAATGAAAAATATAAAGTCACAGACCTAATATGTTCAATAAACCCAAAGCACAATAGGTATAACAATTTTAAGTAAAATAAAAGTTTAGTCAATCAAATACTACTAATATATTAAACGTATGGTACATCATGACCAGGTAGGGTTTATCCCAGAAACACAGGATTGTCCTAACAAATAAAAATTAATCAGTGTCATTCACCATATAAGCAAATTAAAAAAGAAAAACCATGACCATCTCAATAGATGCAGGAAAAAAAATGGACAAAATCCAATATATGAAGCATCCACTTGTGATGAAAACTCGCAGCAAACAAGGAATAGAAGGAAACACCCTCATTCTGATAAAGGAATTCTATGAAATTCCTACAACTAATATCACACTTAATGGTGAAAGACTATATACTTTCCTCTGAAGACCAGGAAAAAGACAAAAACATATGTGCCTTCACAAACAAGTTGGCTGCATGTGGAAACAATCCTACAGATCTAAAAGCAAATAAAAACCCTTCTAGAATGAATAAGTGAGTTTAGGGGTGTTGCAGGTACCAGATCGGTATATACAAATTAATTGTATTTCTATGTGCTAGCCATGAACAGCTAGAAATTAAAATTAATAATTTTCCTAAATATATAAAATAATAGAAATCAATCTGACAAAAGGCATGCAATATATATATACACCAAAATACAAAATATTGCTTAAAATATAAAACAAAGAGATATGCTATTTGTGGATTAAAAAAGATTCCGTAGTGTTGATTCATTCTCTGCAAAGTGATCTACAGATTAAAATAATCCCAATCAAAGGTCCAGCAGGCTGTTTTTGTAGATATTTCTCAATAAGATCTAAAATGTACACGAATCTACAAACAATCTAGGATTGCCAGAGAATTTTGAAAAGGAACAAAGTTAGAGAACTACCACCACCTTACTTCAAGACTTATTGTAAAGCTTCAGCAACTTAGAAAATGTGCTATTGGTGAAAAGATAAATACATAAATCAATAGAATGGAAGAACTATACCACATATACAGATGATTGACTTTGGCCAAATGTGCAAAGGCAGTTTAGTAGAGAAAGGATAGTCATTTCAATCAAGTGGTATGGATAACCTGGACATCTATAGGCAAAGAAATGAACTTTGATTCATACCACACTTTATATATAAAAATCAACTCAAAATGAATCAGAGACTCAAATGTATAAAAACCTAAAACTATACAACTTCTAGAAGAAAATACAGGAAAATGGTTTTTAATTTTTTTGATTAGACAAAGATTTCTTAAATGCAATATCAAAAGTATGATCCATAAAAGAAAAAGAATTAATAAATTGTGCTTCATCAAAACTATGTAAGTTTTGCTCTTTGAAAAACAAAAAACTGTTAAATCCCAGACTGAGATAAAATATGTTTAAATCACATTCCTGGTAAAGGATTTTTATACAGAATGGAAAAGAATACACAAATCTCAATAGTAGGACAAAAAACTATCGAATTAAAAAAAAAATGAACAAGAGATTTGATCAGATACTTCACCAGAGAAAATATACGAATAAGCCTATGAAAACATGTAAATGTCATTAGGAAAAAGCAGATTAAAATCACAATGAGATAACCATACACACCTAAATGGCTAACATTAAAACAACTATACTAAGTGTTAAAAATACACTGCTGATAAAAATGAAGATGGTATAATCACTTTGGAAGACAGTTAGTTTGTCAGTTTCTTAAACACTTACCATCCCATTCAAGTGGGCATTTACCCAAGAGAAATGAGAATGTACGTCCTTACAAAAACTTGTATATAGATGTTCATGCAGCTTCATTTTACTAGCCAAAAACTGGAACAAAAATTAAATGTTTAAGGGCGGGTGGAAGAGATAATTAGGGAGTTTGAAATTGACATTACACACTGCTATACTTGAAACCGATAACCAACAAGGACCTTTGTATAGCACAGGGAACTCTGCTTTATATTATATAACAACTAAATGAGAAAAGAATTTGAAGAAGAATAGATATATGTATATGTGTAACTGAATCACCTTGCTGTACACCTGAAACTATCACAACATTGTCATCAACTATACTCCAATATAAAATTAAAAGTTCTATACATCAGTGTCTCTTTTGCTGTCTCGTATACAGGGTTATCATTACCATCTTTCTAAATTCCATATATATGCATTAGTATACTGTATTGGTGTTTTTCTTTTGGACTCTGTGGGAGAGGGAGAGGGTGGGATGATTTGGGAGAATGGCATTGAAACATGTATAATATCATATATGAAATGAGTAGCCAGTCCAGGT
Organism: Bison bison bison; assembly: GCF_000754665.1. Taxonomy (NCBI): domain Eukaryota; kingdom Metazoa; phylum Chordata; class Mammalia; order Artiodactyla; family Bovidae; genus Bison; species Bison bison. Next base: position 6,779,295 of record NW_011494913.1, on the reverse strand, counting down.
TCGATGCACGATACTGGATGCTTCGGGCTGGTGCACTGGGACGACCCAGAGGAATGGTACGGGGAGGGAGGAGGGAGGAGGGTTCAGGAGGGAACACGTGTATACCCATGGTGTATTCATGTTAATATATGGCAAAACCAATACAATATTGTAAAGTTAAAAAATTAAATTAAATTAAAAGTTAAAAAATAAATAATAAAATACTTTATTGCTAAAAATGCTAACCATCAAAAAAACTACAATGTTTATCAACATGCAAATGGATAAACAACAGTGATACAATTGAAAACCTCTCAAAAATAAAAAGAATGTACAATCAGTCAGTCAGTCAGTTCAGTCACTCAGTCGTGTCTGACTCTTTGCGACCCCATGAATCGCAGCACACCAGGCCTCCCTGTCCATCACCAACTCCCAGAGTTCACCCAGACTCACGTCCATCGAGTCAGTGATGCCATCCAGCCATCTCATCCTCTTGTCGTCCCTTTCTCCTCCTGCCCCCAATCCCTCCCAGCATCAGAGTCTTTTCCAATGAGACAACTCTTCCCATGAGGTGGCCAAAGTACTGGAGTTTCAGCTTTAGCATCATTCCTTCCAAAGAAATCCCAGGGCTGATCTCCTTCAGAATGGACTGGTTGGATCTCATTGCAGTCCAAGGGACTCTCAAGAGTCTTCTCCAACACCACAGTTCAAAAGCATCAATTCTTCGGCAGTCAGCTTTCTTCACGGTCCAACTCTCACATCCATACATGACCACTGGAAAAACCATAGCCTTGACAAGACAGACTTTTGTGGGCAAAGTAATGTCTCTGCTTTTGAATATGCTATCTAGGTTGGTCATAACTTTCCTTCCAAGGAGTAAGCGTCTTTTAATTTCATGGCTGCAGTCACCATCTGCAGTGATTTTGGAACCCCCCAAAATAAAGACTGGCACTGTCCCCACTGTTTCCCCATCTATTTGCCATGAAGTGATGGGAACAGATGCCATGATCTTAGTTTTCTGAATGTTGAGCTTTAGGCCAACTTTTTCACTCTCCTCTTTCACTTTAACCAAGAGGCATTTTAGTTCCTCTTTACTTTCTGCCAAAAGGGTGGTGTCATCTGCATATCTGAGGTTATTGATATTTCTTCCGGCAATCTTGATACCAGCTTGTGCTTCTTCCAGCCCAGAGTTTCTCATGATGTACTCTGCATAGAAGTTAAAGAAGCAGGGTGACAATATACAGCCTTGACGTACTCCTTTTCCTATTTGGAATCAGTCTGTTGTTTCATGTCCAGTTCTAACTGCTTGCTTCCTGACCTGCATATAGGTTTCTCAAGAGGCAGGTCAGGTGCATATGCAGTTATATGGCTGAAACTCAAAGTAACCAGAGTGAGTGAAGAAAAAAGGGTACATGCTACATGATTCCATCTATATACAAATTCTAGAAAAATGTATACTATTCTGTAGTAACAGAAAGCAGATCAATGGTTGCCTGGGGAAGGAATGAGGAATGATTAGGAGAAAGCATAGGGCAACTTTTGATAGTGATAAATACATTTGTTAATTTTCTTGTTTCTGGTGATGGTTTCACCTGTGCCTGAGCTTTTCATATTGTAAATTTTAAATATGCGAAGTTTGTTGTATGTCAATTATATTTCAATACAGTTGTTAAGAATTTATTTTACCAACAACAACAACAACAAAAACACCCTACCTGACAGCAAGTTGCAGTTGTCTAGGAATGAATCAAAATAAAGGATTCAGAATGAAGAAGCTGTGGCAAAAAAAGAAAAAATACGAAGAGTAAGGATGAAATTCATTTAAATATAAAATCATCACTAAGCAGCTGTGGAATCTGTGGTTACAGGACAATAAATATAGCAATATAAGACAAATGTTAAGAACTAAAATTCTATGACAAGGAGTTTTGATACATATTGCCTAATTGCCAAGCAAGGAAATGTTTTTACAAGTACACCCATACTATTTTGGTATTTCATCTTTGCTAAGTGAAAAAATATGTTCTTGCTTTATATTCTATTTCTTTAATTAGAAAGGTTGAACAGCTTTTCATACATATTCAATTTGCATAGCTATTATTTTTCCCAATTATTTGCATGGAGTCTTGCTATATTTAGAAGTTATTATCTACCGCATACTACAAATAGCTTTTGTTTAGTGTGTGTATATCTATGTGTGTATCTGTGTGTATAAAAATTTTGAACTTTTCATGTAGTCAAATTAAAAAATATTTCCTGTTGTGAGTTTTGGCTCTTCTCTCTTGCTGGGAAAAGCATTCTTTACTCTAGAATGTTAAAAAATAGTGTTTCTACTTAACAATTTTGAGGTCTACTATTTTATACCTAAAACTGTAAGTCAGCAGTTCCTCAAAACTTTAGCATAGAATTATCATGCGATTCAGCAATTCCACTTCTGGGTATATACTCAAAAGAAGCAAAACCAAACATTCAAACAGATACTTGTACACACAAGACCATAGCAACATTATTCACAATAGCCAAAAGCTGAAAGCATGCCAGGTGTCCATTTATAGATGACTGGATAAACATTTGATGCATATGTACATGGAATATTACTAGTTTTAGAAATGAAGGGAATTCTGGCACGTGCTGCAACATCAATGAACTTTAAAAACATTATGCTGGCTGAAGTAAACCAGTCACAGAAGGACAAATACTCTATGATTCCCCTTATATAAAGTACCTAGAGTAGCCACCTTCATAAAAATAGAAAGGAAAACTGTTGTAATCAAGTTCTATGCTAAGTCACTTCAGTCGTGTCCGACTCTGTGCGACCCCATAGAAGGCAGCCCACCAGGCTCCCCTGTCCCTGGGATTCTCCAGGCAAGAACACTGGAGTGGGTTGCCATCTCCTTCTCCAATGCGTGAAAGTGAAGTCGCTCAGTCATGTCTGACTCTTAGCGACCCCATGGACTGCAGCCTACTAGGCTCCTCCATCCATGGGGTTTTCCAGGCAAGAGTACTGGAGTGGGGTGCCATTGCCTTCTCTGAATCAAGTTCTAGGAGAAGGGAATGGAGAGTTATTTTTTAATGGGTATGAAGTTTCAGGTTGGGGAGACAAAAAAGTTCTGGACATGGATGGTGACAGTGGCTGCATACAGTGTTGATGAACTTAATGTGACTGAATGATATAGTCACAAATGGCTAAGAGGGTACGCATATACATAATGTATATTTTACCAAATTTTTTTTTAAAGTGTGATTCAGCCAAGCATTAAGATCGGAAGATGGTAGCCATTATTCTAACCATTTATTGAAAAAAAATCATCTTTTCACTACTGCTTTGAAATGCAGTATTTATCTTCCTTCACATTTCCACCATTATATTGAAATTCTCAATTCTTATCTGCCTGTTTCCCCTTTATTATCAAACTTTTATTTATCGTATTGAAATGATATGCACTGACATAGTATCCAGAATGTTTTGGCTCTTACTTTATCTTTACCCAGCAGGAACTTTAAAATCACCTAGTGTAGTTTCAAATACAACCTCGGTAGCTTTACCGATGTTACACTTATGAATCCATTTAAAAGGATTAGACATTTTCACAGTATCGATCCTCCTCTCTAAGAGTTAACCATTAACCATGTCTTTCCATTTTAATCTCCTGTTTCATATTTCTTAGTAAAAGATTAAAGATTTTTGACGTATAAATCTTGAACACGTATTACCAGGTGTATTTCTAGTTATTTTATCTTTCTTGTAACTTTTATAAATACTCTATCATCATTCTTACTTAATTTTGCAAAATTTTATATTTCTTGATTCATTTATTGTTTCTAAAAGAAATGAGTTGAATTTATCTGTTTGCATTTATATTTCCTGCAGTTTTATCGTACGAAATTTGGTGTTATATTAGTATATGGTATTATTCAGCTATGGCTGTCATATAAAATACCATAGATTGGGCAGCTTAAAGAACAGAAATGAAAAATCTTCTCACAGATCTAGAGTCTAGAAAATCCAAGATCAAATACCAGTCAATTCCATTTCTGGTTAGAACCCTTCCATCATGACTGCCTCATGGAATAGACTTACAGGGGAAGTCACTTCACCCTTCTGAACTTCTTCCCAGTTGTCAGCTGAGAGCAACAACAAGAATTCACCTCTGCCACCTCTCAAAGCCATCATGAGAAGCACAATGAAGTCCTGTTATATGAAAATGCTCTGTATTATATGAAGTGTTACGCAAATGTTAGTTGAAACTATTATCATTAGTCTTGTTGATCAAAAAAATTTAAACTCTAAATCTAATCCTTTGAAGGAAAATATTATTTTTCATTCATTTTATAAATTACACCTACCTTCTCACCCACATCTTTGGTTAAGAACTAGGATCCTGTGGTTAGATGCCAAGATTCAAATCCCAGCTCCATCACTCACTAGCTATGTGACCCCGGGAATGCTCTTTGGTCCCTCTTCACCTCAGTTTTGCCATCCGTAAAATGAGGGTCAGAATAGTACCTGCCTGAATAAGATGCTCAGCACAGTGCCTGGCAGCATGCAACCCCAAGTAAGGGTTAGCTGACATAACACATGATTGACACTTTCAGGTACTGGGTTTTTAATCATACAGGATGGTTTTTCTTCTTTACGATTTCTTGGAACTTTCTTGAATACTGATTGCACTTCTCCCATACTTGAGACATTTAAATCACACACATCCATATATATACAAACATACACACACTGCTATTCAGGGGATATTTTAA
>NW_011494913.1:6773464-6774461 GCF_000754665.1 Bison bison bison | reverse complement strand
GAGTAATTTATTTACTTGCTGGGGAGGCAAGGGAGGGGGGGCGGGTAAAAGAATACTGAAGCTAGAGTATGTAAAATTTCTTAGCACAGAGTACCTAAAAAATTATTAGTTCCCTTTTTCCCTACCTACTTATCACTACAAGTCATCATGGGGATCACATGTATGAAAGTGAACAGAACTGTTAAGATTCCACATTGCTCAGCCTCTAGTGGGACATACAGAAGACAGTGTTAAGTAAGTGCAATGAAGAAAGTTCATAAGGGTGTTAAGAGATAAAGACAGCCTGTGGTCCATTCAGATGGCATTAGGGCAGGACTCTGAGAAAAGAGAGAGGTGCTCAGATTTTTGGAGTAAATTATTTCTCTTATGCTTGTCAATCCGAGCTCATAGACATAGTCTTCTGTGATTACCTAATCTTGGGATTTAAAAAAAAAATTAGAAACATTTCAGTCTGAGAATTTGACTTGTTCTTTTTTGAAAAACACGCTAATCACAATTTGAATTATTCTCCTGTTTGAAAAAACACACTAATCACAAATTCTAATTGAATCTTGTCCTTCATGGGTCAAAATGTATCTTTGTACTTAGTCGAGAAGTTCCGAAGGAAGAAACCTTCATTAGCTTCTCCTTCTCAGCATATAAATAAAGTAGCTAAACTGAGCTGCACATAGTAAACCTCCTCTAATCTTAGGAAAGGAGAGCATAAGGCAAGGGAATGCAGTGTGGGTTTCCCCACCCTGCTTCTTACTTAACAGCCTTGATGGAGAGGAGAGGGACCAATCACCTAGAGTCTGGTCCTATTCTGAAAAGCACAAAGAGGGAGAAAGTGAGGGAAGGGGAGTTCAGTTCAGTTCAGTTCAGTCACTCAGTCGTGTCCCACTCTTTGCAACCCCATGAATCGCAGCACGCCAGGCCTCCCTGTCCATCACCAACTCCCGGAGTTCACTCAGACTCATGTCCATCGAGTCAGTAATGCCATCCAGCCATCTCATCCTCT
>NW_011494913.1:6771719-6773364 GCF_000754665.1 Bison bison bison | reverse complement strand
GACTCTCAAGAGTCTTCTCCAACACCACAGTTCAAAAGCATCAATTCTTCGGCGCTCAGCCTTCTTCACAGTCCAACTCTCACATCCATACATGACCACAGGAAAAACCATAGCCTTGACTAGACGGAACTTTGTTGGCAAAGTAATGTCTCTGCTTTTGAATATGCTATCTAGGTTGGTCATAACTTTCCTTCCAAGGAGTAAGCATCTTTTAATTTCATGGCTGCAGTCACCATCTGCAGTGATTTTGGCGCCCCCCAAAAATAAAGACTGACACTGTTTCCACTGTTTTCCCATCTATTTGCCATGAAGTGATGGGACCGGATGCCATGATCTTCACTTTCTGAATGTTGAGCTTTAAGCCAACTTTTTCACTCTCCACTTTCACTTTCATCAAGAGGATTTTGAGTTCCTCTTCACTTTCTACCATAAGGGTGGTGCCATCTGCATATCTGAGGTCATTGATATTTCTCCCGGCAATCTTGATTCCAGCTTGTGCTTCTTCCAGCCCAGCGTTTCTCCTTATGTACTCTGCATAGAAGTTAAATAAACAGGGTGACAATATACAGCCTTGATGTACTCCTTTTCCTATTAGGAACCAGTCTAATGTTCCATGTCCAGTTCTAACTGTTGCTTCCTGACCTGCATACAAATTTCTCAAGAGGCAGGTCAGGTGGTCTGTTATTCCCATCTCTTTCAGAATTTTCCACAATTTATTGTGATCCACACAGTCAAAGGTTTTGGCATAGTCAATAAAGCAGAAATAGATGTTTTTCTGGATCTCTCTTGCTTTTTCTTTTTTTTTAATTTTATTTTATTTATCTTTACAATATTGTATTGGTTTTGCCATATATCAAAATGAATCTGCCACAGGTATACATGTGTTCCCCATCCTGAATCCTCCTCCCTCCTCCCTCCCCATACCATCCCTCTGGGTCGTCCCAGTACACCAGCCCCAAGCATCCAGTATCATGCATCGAACCTGGACTGGTGATTCGTTTCATATATGATATTATCCATATTTCTATGCCATTCTCCAAAATCATCCCACCCTCTCCCTCTCCCACAGAGTCCAAAAGACTGTTCTATACATCAGTGTCTCTTTTGCTGTCTCATATACAGGGTTATTGTTACGATCTTTATAAATTCCATATATATGCGTTAGTATAGTGTATTGGTGTTTTTCTTTCTGGCTTACTTCACTCTGTATAATAGGCTCCAGTTTCATCCACCTCATTAGGACTGATTCAAATGTATTCTTTTTAATCTCTGAGTAATACTCCATTGTGTATATGTACCACAGCTTTCTTATCCATTCATCTGCTGATGGACATCTAGGTTGCTTCCATGTCCTGGCTATTATAAACAGTGCTGCAATGAACATTGGGGTACATGTGTCTCTTTCAATTCTGGTTTCCTCAGTGTGTATGCCTAGCAGTGGGACTGCTGGGTCATAAGGCAGTTCTATTTCCAGTTTTTTAAGGAATCTCCACACTGTTCTCCATAGTGGCTGTACTAGTTTGCATTCCCACCAACAGTGTAAGAGGGTTCCCTTTTCTCCACACCCTCTCCAGCATTTATTGCTTGTAGACTTTTGGATTGCAGCCATTCTGACTGGCGTGAAATGGTACCTCATAGTGGTTTT
>NW_011494913.1:6769378-6770116 GCF_000754665.1 Bison bison bison | reverse complement strand
ATCTATGTTCATGAGTGATATTGGCCTGTAGTTTTCTTTTTTGTGGGATCTTTGTCAGGTTTTGGTATTGGGGTGATGGTGGCCTCATAGAATGAGTTTGGAAGTTTCCCTCCCTCTGCAATTTTCTGGAAGAGTTTGAGCAGGAGAGGTGTTAGCTCTTCTCTAAATTTTGGTAGAATTCAGCTGCAAAGCCGTCTGGACCTGGGCTTTTGTTTGCTGGGAGATTTTTGATTACAGTTTCAATTTCCATGCTTGTGATGGGTCTGTTAAGATTTTCTATTTCTTCCTGGTCAAGTTTTGGAAAGTTGTACTTTTCTAAGAATTTGTCCATTTCTTCCACATTGTCCATTTTATTGGCATATAATTGCTGAGAGTAGTCTCTTATGATCCTTTGTATTTCTGTGTTGTCTGTTGTGATCTCTCCATTTTCATTTCTAATTTCTGTGTTGTCTGTTGTGATCTCTCCATTTTCATTTCTAGATTTGATTTTTCTGCCTTTGTTTCTCGATGAGTCTGGCTAATGGTTTGTCAATTTTATTTATCCTTTCAGAGAACCAGCTTTTGGCTTTGTTGATTTTTGCTATGGTCTCTTTGGTTTCTTTTGCATTTATTTATGCCCTAATTTTTAAGATTTCTTTCCTTCTACTAACCCTGGGGTTCTTCATTTCTTCCTTTTCTAGTTGTTTTAGGTGTAGAGTTAGGTTATTTATTTGACTTTTTTCTTGTTTCTTGAGGTAT
>NW_011494913.1:6766386-6769278 GCF_000754665.1 Bison bison bison | reverse complement strand
TTACAATGTCCCACAGGTTTTGGGTTGTTGTGTTTTCATTTTCATTCATTTCTATGCAAATTTTGATTTCTTTTTTGATTTCTTCTGTGATTTGTTGGTTATTCAGCAGCGTGTTGTTCAGCCTCCATATGTTGGAATTTTTAATAGTTTTTCTCCTGTAATTGAGATCTAATCTTACTGCATTGTGGTCAGAAAATAAGCTTGGAATGATTTCAATTATTTTGAATTTACCAAGGCTAGATTTATGGCCCAGGAAGTGATCTATCCTGGAGAAGGTTCCGTGTGTGCTTGAGAAAAAGGTGAAATTCATTGTTTTGGGATAAAATGTCCTATAGATAACAATTAGGTCTAACTGGTCTATTGTATCGTTTAAAGTTTGTGCTTCCTTGTTAATTTTCTGTTTAGTTGATCTATCCATAGGTGTTAGTGGGGTATTAAAGTCTCCCACTATTATTGTGTTATTGTTAATTTCTCCTTTCATACTTGTTAGTATTTGTCTTATATATTGCAGTGCTCCTATGTTGGGTGCATATATATTTATAATTGTTACATCTTCTTCTTGGATTGATCCTTTGATCATTATGTAGTTACCTTCTTTGTCTCTTTTCACAGCCTTTGTTTTAAAGTCTATTTTATCTGATATGAGTATTGCTACTCCTGCTTTCTTTTGGTCTCTATTTGCATGGAAAATCTTTTTCCAGCCCTTCACTTTCAGTCTGTATGTGTCCCCTGTTTTGAGGTGGGTCTCTTGTAGACAACATATGTAAGGGTCTTATTTTTGTATCCATTCAGCCAGTCTTTGTTTTTTGGTTGGGGCATCCAACCCATTTACGTTTAAGGTAATTATTGATAAGTATGATCTCATTGCCACTTAATTTATTGTTTTGGGTTTGAATTTATACACCATTTTTGTGTTTCCTGTCTAGAGAATATCCTTTAGTATTTGTTAGAGAGCTGGTTTGGTGGTGCTGAATGAGATCCTTGCTGGGTACAATAATCTGGGCTGTAGGTTATTTTCTTTCATCACTTTAAGTATGTCTTGCCATTCCCTCCTGGAGAGGGAGGAGACAGAGGTGGCCAGGAGGATAAAAGGAGGGAATGAAAAGGACAGAGACAGATCCAGCCAGTAATCAGTTCCCTAAGTGTTCTCCACCATCTGGAACACACAGAAATTCACGGAGTTGGGTAGAGTAGAGAAGGGTTAGGGAGGAGACACAGGCGACCTGGTGGGGAAAAAAGGAGAGTCCGAAGAGGAAGAGAGCAGTCAAGCCAGTAATCTCACTCCCTAGTAAAAAATGAGTACTGAAGATTGGGTTCTTAAAGGTACAAAATTGGTAACTAATACCTAAAAGCAAAAATTTAAAATCTAGACTAGAGTTTGGAATTTCAAAAATACAATGTTAAAGAAAAGAAGAAGAAAAAGAAGGAGAAAAAAAAGTCACAAAAATTATAAAGAAAATATAGCTATAAAATTGATAACAAATACCAAAAAACTAAAATTAAAAATCTAGAGCAGAGTTTGCAACTTCAAAAATACAATGTTAAAGAAAAGAAGAAGAAAAAAAAACAAGGTCACAAAAGTTATAAAAAATATATATATGAAGTTTGCTTTTTAAAAAAAAAAAGTGTCTTTTTTTTTTTTGCAAAGTAATAGTAGGTTATAAAAGTGAAAACTAAAGGAGTAATAGAGGACTTAAATTTTTTTTTTAATTAAAAAAAAAAGAAAGAATGAATGATCGTAAAATTATATCTAGGACTTTCTATGATGTTGTTGTGGGTATTGTGGCTTCAGTTCATTTTCAGCTAGTTCCTTGTTCCTGCTTATATTTCTCAAGATCTATAAGCCCCTTCCTATGTAGTTGGTACTAACCACGGGGTTTTAATCTATTGCCTGTCGCTTCCAAGGCGGTTCCGTCTGTTATAGCTTCTTCTGTTTGCTGCTCTCTTCAGTGTCTGGTTTCCACCCTCATACAAAGGGGGCGGTGGTGGACACCTTTTTTTTTTTTTTAAGGCTCACTTGTTCAGTCACGCTGTGAGGAGGGAGGGATGCTGCAAATAAATAAGACTGGTGTGTGCTCGCAGTGCCTCAGCCACACTGGGCCTGCCCCCGCTCATAGCGCGTGTAGCCTCCCTGCCCACGCTGCTCAGGCTCTAGGTTGTTCCACCAGGAGCCATCCGAGGCCGGCCCTGGGCTGCCTGCACCTCCCAGGTCCAAGCTGCTCAGGTTCAGGCACTCGGGTAGTCCTCAGAGGTGCAGACTCGGTTGGGCCTGCATTTTGTGCCCTTCCCAGGTCCGAGCAGCTCAGGTGATGAGGTGTTTGGCGAGCACAGTTGCTGCGACTTATGGCCTCCCCGCCGCTCGGTTATCTGGGTGTACAACCGGCGCATCTTCTCACGCGGATGTTGACTGTCCAGAACCCCAAGAAGTTTTAGTTAGCAAAGAAGCCTGCTTACAGTTTTGTAAATAATGTCTCTCTGGGGCTGCGATTGCCCCCTTCCGGCTCTGGCTGCCTGTCACCGGAGGGGGATGGTCTGCAGCCGGCTATCTCTGTACAGTCCTTTGTTCCATACGCGGGCCTGGCAGTGTCTTAGGTTAGGGCTGGCTTTTCGCATGATAGATATACCACAGTCTGGTTTGCTAGCCCAAATTATTTTGCTCAGGTAGCGCTCAGGGTTTTCAGGCCAGATCCTTACTCTAAGCGATGCAGCCCGCGCTGCGCCTCCCTGCCCAGCCCCCGCTTGCTAATGGCGGATGCAGGCATCTGCGCTGCTTCTCCACTGGGGGAGTTACCGTAGGGCTCGTAATCTGTGGGGTTTAATTTTTTGTTTATTTTTCCTCCCTGTTATGTTGCTCTCTGTGCTTCCAAGGCTCAGCACAGACTTGGCAGTGAG
>NW_011494913.1:6763192-6764749 GCF_000754665.1 Bison bison bison | reverse complement strand
GTTACTCCAGGTATTTCTTGACTTCCTACTTTTGCATTCCAGTCCCCTATAATGAAAAGGACATCTTTTTTGGGTGTTAGTTCTAAAAGGTCTTGTAAGTCTTCATAGAACCGTTCAACTTCAGCTTCTTCAGCATTACTGGTTGGGGCATAGACTTGGATTACTGTGATATTGAATGGTTTGCCTTGGAAATGAACAGAGATCATTCTGTCGTTTTTGAGATTGCATCCAAGTAATGCATTTCGGACTCTTTTGTTGACCATGATGGCTACTCCATTTCTTCTGAGGGATTCCTGCCTGCAGTAATAGATATAATGGTCATCTGAGTTAAATTCACCCATTCCAGTCCATTTTAGTTCACTGATTCCTAGTATGTTGACATTCACTCTTGCCATCTCTTGTTTGACCACTTCCAATTTGCCTTGATTCATGGACCTGACATTCCAGGTTCCTATGCAATATTGCTGTTTACAGCATTGGATCTTGCTTCTATCACCAGTCACATCCACAGCTGGGTATTCTTTTTGCTTTGGCTCCATCCCTTCATTCTTTCTGGAGGATCCTTTCAGCAGGATCCTTACAAAGAAAGACACTCATGAGTCTTAAGACTTAGTTTTATCCCTCTTATTCTTCCTGGGATAGAACAAATGGCAACAAATAAACAATGAGGCTTGGAGGAGTTGATAATATCTACCCTGAGGGGAAGTTGGTCAGAATTTTGGAGACATCTATCCTAAGACTCTGGTGCGGGGATGATGTCTGGACAAGACTTCTTTTTTTTTCTTTCTCTAAATCCCCAATAAATGAGCATTTCTTTTTAGTGCTTAGTGATAAACAATGTTTAATTCTGTTTAACTATTCTGTTTAACAGCAAATGGGTCAGGAGGAATTGAAATGAGCTATAAACATTTGGAGCCAGAAGACAGAGTGGTCCTACAAAACATCCTCCAGAGAAAAAGGACTGCTCAAAGGACCCGAGCCCAGTGATGCTCTTGGCCAGCTAGAGCACCAGGGCTGTTGTCCTGCAGGAATGCCGTCACTGCAGGGCTTCCTGTGGATGTGTCACCGGTTCCACTCCATGACTCATGGCATCATGTGATCAACTAGAGGGGAAGTTAGAGTTATTCTCTTGAGTTTAGGTTCATGCTGCCTGTCTGCTCTGCCAACCACAAAAACCATACTTTCCAAAACTTTCCTGGTGGTCCAGTGGTTAAGACTTCACACTTCCAACACAGGGGATGTAGGTTCAATCCCTGGGTGGAGAACTAAGATCCCACATGCTGCACATCATGGGGGAAAAAAAACAACATACTTTCTTAGCAAATTTCAGGCTCTCCAGTAAGAGCCTACATAGGAATTATTTACATTTTCTCTATGACTGGCATTGTGCTAGAGACCAAGACATGAATAAGACAATCCCTGCCCTCAAATACTTCAGAATATGTTAAAGGAGATGGTGGCTGCTGCTGCTGCTAAGTCACTTCAGTTGTGTCCGACTCTGTGCGACCCCATAGACAGCAGCCCACCAGGCTCCGCCATCCCTGGGATTCTCCAGGC
>NW_011494913.1:6758825-6763092 GCF_000754665.1 Bison bison bison | reverse complement strand
TTGCCATTTCCTTCTCCAATGCGTGAAAGTGAAGTCGCTCAGTCGTGTCTGACTCTTAGCGACCCCATGAACTGCAGCCCACCAGGCTTCTCCATCCATGGGATTTTCCAGGCAAGAGTGCTGTAGTGGGGTGCCATTGCCTTCTCCGAAAGGAGATGGAGACAATAGCAAATACTGACAAGATGGAGAGGCAATACGCCAGATTATGGCAAGAGCCAAAGTCGTGAGAACTCAGAATACGTGCAGTTAATTCTGCCTGGGGAAGTCAAGAAGGGATCCATGGAAAAGGCAACATTAGTGCGTTTTTGGAGGAGGAAATCCAGAGACAAAGAAGAATAGGAGTATTTCCTACCAAGGGAAGGAAATGTGCCAGAATTTCATGGGACAAGAAAATGTAGAGTGTTCAAGAAAGAACAGAACAGGTGAAGCAGACTAGGCCAGCTTTATTCATCAACGTGGCTGGGCTACAGTACTCAGTTACTCAATCATAGGTGTTTCTACGAAGATATTTTGAAGACATAATTAATATCTACAATCAACTGACTTTATGTCAGAAAACATTATCCTGGATTATCTGGATGGAACTGATTCAGTCCTTTGAAAGGCTTTAAGTACAGAAATGAGTTTTCCCTGAGAAAACAGAAATTCCAGCAGCATCAGCACCTGCCTGAGAGTTTCCAGCCTGCCTTCCTGATAGCGTGACCCACAAGAGTCAAGCTCACCCAGCTCTTAGAATCACATAAGCCCATCTTTGTAATAAATCTCTTCATTTGTACACATATCCTTCTGGCTCTGTTTCTCTGAAGGAATTCCTTCAGATACACATGGAAATGTAAAGCAGTGAGTGAATGAAGGCAGGCAGGAAGAGAGAGTGAAGGGCCAATGCACAAAGTAGATACTTTATCTTAAAGGCAGATGATTCTCAAAGTGTTTGCACTTGCATAAATGACCTAGAGGACAAGAGTGAGGGGAAGGGATGAAATAAGAGAAAAGCCAAGAACATTAGTTCACTTTATATTCAACCAGATTCTCTGCTCTTTTATCTGTTTCCTTATAGGATTTCATTTAGGGGGGGGGGGGCGAGAAAGGAATTCACTCTTCAGATTATGGCAGTAAGGATGCAAAATAAAATTTTAAAAAATATATATTTTTTTTTAAAAAAGAAATATTTCCAGAACAACAACATGAAGAGCTCCACAAACATTCTCCAGAGTGAAACAATCATAACTGGTGATAATTAAAAACAAAACAAAAAATATTAAAGTGAGTGGAAATTGTCCTAAAGGCATTTAGCAAATGAAGACACATTTATCCAAGAAAATCTTGACCTCAGTAAGAGAAGTGAGAGTCTGTGGCATTTAAGCCTTGACCTGCTTTCTTCCTCCTTTCCACCCAGCCCAGTGAAACCAAAATTCTACTCTGGCAATGTGTGGCCAAGAAGATAGGGCTGCCCTATTACCCGGTTCCCAGACTAGAGTTACAGTTTCACCCTGAGGGACAATCAACATTTCTCATCTCATCTGGCTCTACATTACAAAAGGTCTGTTCCAGGCAAGCTTGGCAGAAAAGTCTTGAAGCTTCTTTTTTCCACTCAACCTCTACTCTTAGAACACAAACTCTATCCCAGGTGCAGCAAATGAGAAGAATGGACCTTGAATGATCTCACCCTGGATCACTCATAGGGTGGAAATTCCATGCCAAAAGAAATGGTTCCATACCTGAAGATGCAGAAGAACAAGGGGTACTGCCTTATTCATAAATAAGGAAATCCATCTGAGAAAAGTACGCCACTGTCTCCAACCCAGGTCAAGAGCAGTGGCATGGAGAATCTGCTCACAGAGAAGTAGGACAACAAAGACTTCCATGCATCTCCCTAGTGGGGCTAACTTTATTTGGAAGAGAGCGTGGGGGAAGTTCAACCCTATTCTGTTCAAAAACAGGGGAGATTTTGGTGGTAAGCAATTAAGAAGAGGATGACAGCTTTATGAGAACAACAGTCGAAACCATAAACCAACTAGACATGTGTAAGAGAAACTACGTAAGGAGACAGTTAAGGAGAGACTTCCTAGGTTTAAACAAAATTCAAAGGCAGGTTTCAAAGACTACTCCTGTAAGTTCAGCTCAGTTCATTCACTCAGCCGTGTCCGAGTCTTTGCGACCCCATGGACCACAGCACAGTAGACTGGGTCACCTCAGGCCAAACAACTACAGGGAGGAAGTGCAATCCCGTCCCTCAGCAGATAATTGGATTAAAGCTCTACTGAGCAAGGCCCTGCCCACCAGAGCACGACCCAGTTTTTCCCATCACCAGTCCATCCCATCAAGAAGATTAGCCTCTTAGCCTCATCTGTCAGAGGGCAGCCAGAAGAAGCAAGAAGCACAGTCTCACAGCGGCTAAAACAAAAACCATTTTACAGAAAGTTAATCATGATGAAAAAGGCAGAAAGTTATGTCCCAGAGAAAGGGACAAGATAAAACCCCAGAAAAACAGCTAAATGAAGTGAAGACAGGCAACTTTCCAGAAAAAATTCAGAATAATTACAGTGAACATGACCCAGGATCTCGGGAAAAGAATGGAGGTAAAGATTGAGAAGATGCAAGAAATGTTTACCAAAGACCTAGAAGACCTAAAGAACAAACAGAGGAATAATACACTAGAAGGAATCAATAGCATAACAACTGAGACAGAAGAACAGGAAAATGACCTGGAGGACAGAATGGTGGAAATCACTGCCACAGAACACAATATAGAAAAAATAATGAAATGAAGACAGCCTAAGAGAGCTCTGGGACAACATTAAATGCACCAACATTCACATTATAGGGGTCCCAGACAGCGGAGAGAGAGGGGGGGCCTGAGAAAATGTTTGAAGAGGTAATAGCTGAAAACTTCCTGAACATGGGAAAGGAAATAGTCAACCAAGTCCAGGAAGCACAGAGAGTCCCAGAAAGGATAAACCCAAGGAGCAACACATTGAGAACACAGTAATAAAACTGACAAAAATTAAAGACAGAGATAAAATATTAAAAGCAACAAAGGAAAAATGACAAATAACATATAAGGGAACTCCCATCAGGCTATCGGCTGATTTCTCAACACTCTATAAGCCAGAAGGAAATGGCATGATATATTTAAAGTAATGAAAAGAAAGAGCCTACTACCAAGAATACTCTACCCAGCAAGACCCTCCTTCAGATTTGATGGAGAAATGAAGAGCTTTCCAGACAAAAGTTAAGAGAACTCAGCACCACCCAACCAGCTTTACAACAAATGCTAAAGGAACTTCTCTAGACAGAAAACGCAAGAGAAGGAAAAGACCTACAGAAAATAAACCCCAAACAATTAAGAAAACAGTAATAGGATCATACATATCAATAATTATCTTAAACGTAAATGGATTAAATGCACCAACCAAATAACATAGACTGACTGGGTGGATGGAAAAAGATACATGTATGCACTTCCACTTACCACATCACTCTGCTTGACTGCCCCCTCCACGTTGTATGCAATTATCCTAAATCGTTAACCATGTTCCTGTTACGGCTTGCAATTGTAATTTTCTTTTATTTTTGTCTGGCTATTGATTGTGAAACTGATAAACATGATTATATCACTATTACTCACTAATACCATTGTATCGTGATTGGTCAACAGAAAAATAATAGAACTCTATATCAACAAAACTAGGATCTAAGAGGAAAACCTGTAATCACTTTTTAAAATCTAGATACATATCAGAATTATCCTGAAATTTTTGAAAAATACAATGCCCAGTTATTGCTTTTCTTCACCAGAGCTCCAGATGTTTCTAATGAGCAGTCATGTCTTAAAACAACTGGACTATATGATGATCTTTTACTTTTATCTAGTTTGTTTCACTTTTTCTATTTCATATTTAGTGCTCCCCTTCCATTTAGTTTATGTTCTCCAATTTCTCCATCTCTTTTTTTTAAATGTTCGTTCTCAATCTTTTATCAAGTGTAGTAGAAAGCTTTCCTACACAAATATATGTATCAGTTCATTTCAGTTCAGTCACTCAGTCGTGTCTGACTCTTTGCAACCCCATGGACTGAAGCATGCCAGGCCTCCCTGTCCATCACAAATCCGGAGTTCACTCAAACTCATGTCCATTGAGTCGGTGATGCCATCCAACCATCTTATCCTCTGTCATCCCCTTCTCCTCCTGCCCTCAATCTTTCCCAGCATCAGGGTCTTTTCAAATGAGTCAACTCTTCGCATGAGGTGGCCAAAGTATTAGAGTTT
>NW_011494913.1:6747294-6758725 GCF_000754665.1 Bison bison bison | reverse complement strand
ACTGGCTGGATTTCCTTGCAGTCCAAGGGACTCTCAAGAGTCTTCTCCAACATCACAGTTCAAAAGCATCAATTCTTTGGTGCTCAGCTTTCTTCACAGTCCAACTCTTACATCCATACATGACCACTGGAAAAACCATAGCCTTGACTAGACGGACCTTTGTTGATAAAGTAATGTCTCTGCTTTTGAATATGCTATCTAGGTTGGTCATAACTTTCTTCCCAAGGAGTAAGCGTCTTTTAATTTCATGGCTGCAGTCACCATCTGAAGTGGTTTTGGATCCCAAGAAAATAAAGTCTCTCACTGTTTCCACTGTTTCCCCATCTATTTGCCATGAAGTGCTGAAAGAGATGGGAATACCAGACCACCTGATCTGCCTCTTGAGAAATTTGTATGCAGGTCAGGAAGCAACAGTTAGAACTGGACATGGAACAACAGACTGGTTCCAAATAGGAAAAGGAGTACGTCAAGGCTGTATATTGTCACCCCGCTTATTTAACTTCTATGCAGAGTACATCATGAGAAACGCTGGACTGGAAGAAACACAAGCTGGAATCAAGATTTCTGGGAGAAATATCAATAACCTCAGATATGCAGATGACACCACCCTTTTGGCAGAAATTGAAGAGGAACTAAAAAGCCTCTTGATGAAAGTGAAAGTGGAGAGTGAAAAAGTTGGCTTAAAGCTCAACATTCAGAAAACGAAGATCATGGCATCCGGTCCCATCACTTCATGGCAAATAGATGAGGAAACAGTGGAAACAGTGTCAGACTTTATTTTTCTGGGCTCCAAAATCACTACAGATGGTGACTGCAGCCATGAAATTAAAAGACACTTACTCCTTGGAAGGAAAGTTATGACCAACCTGGATAGCATATTCAAAAGCAGAGACATTACTTTGCCAACAAAGGTCCATCTAGTCAAGGGTATGGTTTTTCCTGTGGTCATGTATGGATGTGAGAGTT
Source organism: Bison bison bison (assembly GCF_000754665.1). Taxonomy (NCBI): domain Eukaryota; kingdom Metazoa; phylum Chordata; class Mammalia; order Artiodactyla; family Bovidae; genus Bison; species Bison bison. Next base: position 6,757,759 of record NW_011494913.1, on the reverse strand, counting down.
GGACTGTGAAGAAGGCTGAGCCCCGAAGAATTGATGCTTTTGAACTGTGGTGTTGGAGAAGACTCTTGAGAGTCCCTTGGACTGCAAGGAGATCCAACCAGTCCATTCTGAAGGAGATCAGCCCTGGGATTTCTTTGGAAGGAATGATGCTAAAGCTGAAACTCCAGTACTTTGGCCACCTCATTCGAAGAGTTGACTGATTGGAAAAGACTCTGATGCTGGGAGGGATTGGGGGCAGGAGGAGAAGGGGACGACAGAGGATGAGATGGCTGGATGGCATCAGTGACTCGATGGACATGAGTCTGAGTGAACTCCGGGAGTTGGTGATGGACAGGGAGGCCTGGTGTGCTGCGATTCATGGGGTCACAAAGAGTCGGACATGACTGAGCTACTGGTCTGATCTGATCTGATCTGATAGGACCGGATGCCATGATCTTCGTTTTCTGAATGTTGAGCTTTAAGCCAATTTTCTCACTCTCCTCTTTCACTTTCATCAAGAGGCTCTTCAGTTCTTCTTCACTTTCTGGCATAAAGGTGGTGTCATCTGCATATCTGAAGTTATTGATATTTCTCCTAGCAATCTTGATTCCAGCTTGTGCTTCATCCAGCCCAGCATTTCTCATGATGTTCTCTGCATATAAGTTAAATAACCAGGGTGACAATATACAGCCTTGACGTACTCCTTTTCCTATTTGGAACTAGTTTGTTGTTCCATGTCCAGTTCTAACTGTTGCTTTCTGACCTGCATACAGATTTCTCAGGGGGCAGGTCAGCTGGTCTGTTATTTCCATCTCCTGAAGAATTTTCCACAGTTTATTGTGATCCACACAGTCAAAGGCTTGGCATAGTCATAAAGCAGAAATAGATGTTTTTCTGGAACTCTCTTGCTTTTTTGATGATCCAGAGGATGTTGGCAATTTGATCTCTGGTTCCTCTTCTTTTTTCTAAATCCAGCTTGAACATCTGAAAGTTCGCAGTTTGTGTATTGTTGAAGCCTGGCTTGGAGAATTTTGAGCATTACTTTACTAGCATGTGAGATGAGTGCAATTCTGCAGTAGTTTGAGCATTCTTTGGCATTGCCTTTCTTTGGGATTGGAATGAAAACTGACCTTTTCCAGTCCTGTGGCCACTGCTGAGTTTTCCAAATTTGCTGGCATATTGAGTGCAGCACTTTCACAGCATCATCTTACAGGATTTGAAATAGCTCAACTGGAATTCCATCACCTCCACTAGCTTTGTTCATAGTGATGCTTCCTAAGGCCCACTTGACTTCACATTCCAGGATGTCTGGTTCTAGGTGAGTGATCACACCAACATGATCATCTGGGTCATGAAGATATATATTTTAGAAAACTTATGAATTTTTACCTAACTAAAAAAATTATGACATTTTGATTCTACTTGTTTGATTTAGTATGAATAGAATGCTGGATTTCTAATTAAAAAATAGATATGCAACAAAGGTTTGCTATATAGCATAGGAAACTATAGTCAATATCTTGTAATAACCTATGATGGAAAATAATTTCAAAAATAATACATGTGCATTTGTGTAACCGAATCACCTTGCTGTGCACCTGAAACACTGTGATCAACTATACTTAAATAAAATGTATATATTAAAAAATACAACCACAGGAAAAATCAGCACACAAAAATCTGTTGCATATCCAAGAAATAATGAACTATCTAAAAAGGAAATTAAGAAAGCAATGCCATTTACCATAACATCAATAAGAATAAAATACTTGGAAATAAGATTAACCAATGAGATAAAAGACTGGTACACAGAAAACTACAAAAAAAATAGAGACAGCTGAAAAAAAAATAGAGACACATAAATGAAATAAACATCTCATGTTAATCTTGTTAAGATGACAATACTACCCAAAACAATGTACACATTCAATCCAATCCCTATTAAAATCCTCACAATGTTTTTTTGTTTTTTTTTTTAACAGAAACAGAAAGTCCATCCCAAAATTCATGTGGAATGGCAAGGGACCTTGAATAGCCAAATAATCTTGCAAAAGAAAAATAAAGCTGGAAGCACCACAATTCTTGATTTAAATTCTTATTCCAAAGTAATCAAAACAGTGTGATATCAGCATATGTTGAAAACTTATCCTACACCACACACAAAAATTAAATCAAAATGGATCAAAGACACATAGGAAACAAACTTGTAGTTTCCAAAGGGTCAGTGTGGAGAGGGATAAATCGGGAGTATGGGATTAACAGATGCATATGGCTATATATAAAATAAACAACATGGATTTACGGCTAGCACAGGAAACGATACTCTATCTTGTAATAAACTAAAAGGAAAAGAATTCAAAAAGAATATAGATATATACGTATACATGTACAATCAAATCACTTCACTGTACACATGAAACTAACACAGTATTATAAATCAAAAAATGAAAAAAAGAGGATCAAAGACCAAAATTCAAGACTTTAAACTATAAAACTCTTATACGAAAACAGAGAAAATCTTCAAGACATTGGATCTGACAAATGATTTATTGAATATGACAACAAAAGCATAAGCAACAAAAGAAAAAATAGAGATAGATAAATAGATAAAATTCAAAACTTCTGTGTATCAAAGAATGTTTTTAACACAGTGATAAGACAACCCATGAAATGAAAGAATTCTTTACACATCATATATATGATAAGGAATTAATATCCAGAATAAAGAACTCCTACAACTTAACAATAAAAAAAAATTAACAATGCAATTCAAAGTAGAGCAAAGAACGTAAATGGAAATTTCTCTCAAGACATACAGATGGCCAACAAGCACAGGAAAACATGTTTAACATCACAATTTCCTTTCCTTTCCTAGCAATTTCTAATCACTAGGAAAATACAAATCAAATCCACAGTGAAACACCACCTCTCACCTACGAAACCAGCTGTTGGTGAGGATATGCAGAAACCAGAACCCTGTGCATTGTGGGTAGAAATGTAAAAACTTTCAGCCACTGTTAAAAACAGTAGTGATTCCTCAAAAAAGTTAAACACAGAATTACCATATGATCCAGCAACTCCACTCTGGGTATACATCCCAAAAAACTGAAAGCAGGGATTGGAACAGATATTTTACACCAATGTCCATAGCAGCATTATTCACAATAGCCGAAAGGTAAAAACAACCCAAATGTTCATCAACAGTGAATGGATAAACAAAACACGGTGTACTGGAATATCGCTCAGCCTTAAAAAAAGGGATGAACTGACACATGCTGCAACACACGTTAGACATTGTGCTGAGTGCAGCCAGCCAGACACAAAAGGACAACTACTGTATGATTTGCTTCCAGGAGGTACTTAGAATACCTCAAATTGGTGACTGCCAGGGGCCACAGACAGGAGGGATAGAGAGTAACTGTTTCATAGATACAGTTTCCATTTGGAAAGCTAAAAAAGTTCTGGAGAGGGAGGCAAAACATCATAATGTACTTACGGCCACTGACTGTACACCTAAAAATTATGCAAATGATAGTAAATTTTATGTTATATGTGTTTTATGACAATAAAAAGAAACTTTCATAAAATAAAAAAATTTTTATTATAAATTTAGTTTATGTATTTATACAGAATAATAAAAAGAATCATATATCTAGCAAAACTACATTCCAAAGATGAAGGTGAAATAAAGACATTCACAGAGAGACTTCATAGGTAGCAGGCTAACCCTAAAAGAAACAGTAAAACAAGTTTTTCAGGAAGAAGTAAGTGACGTCAGACAATAATTTGAACCCACCCATAAAAACCAAGAGAACCAGTAAATTTAGTTATGTAGGTAATTATAAAATACAGTTTAATTCAGTACAAGCATATATTTTTTCCTTTCTTCTTTTAACTGATTTAAAAGACACATGTATTAAATCAGGAACAAGACAAGGGTGCTTGCTTTCAATACTTAAATTCTGTCTTGTGCTGGAGATTCTGGCCAAGGCACTTAGGCAAGAAAAAAGAATAAAAGGCATTCAGAAAGATAAATAAGAAGCAAAGTATCTCTACTCTCACATGACACAATCTTGAATAAAAATAATATGCACATACTCACATGCAAAGCCATTTGAATCAATAAACAAGTTTGGTAAGTTTGCAGAATACAAAATTAATACACATCAATCAAATGCTTTTCTATAAACTAGCAACAAACAATCTGAAAATAAAATTATAAACCAATTCCATTTACAGTGATGCCAAAAGAGAAAAAATACCTACTAATAAATTTAACCAAGGAGGCAAAAGATTACCACAAACTGTAAGATTATAATAAAAAAAATTGAAGACACAAAAAAATGGAAAGATATTCTATGTTCTCAGATTTAAAGAATTAAAATTGTGAAGATTTATATACATACATATATCTGATAAGGGACTAACTTCCAACCTACACAAAATAATGTACAGATTCAAGGCAATCCCTATCAAAATTGCAATAGGATTTTTCACAGAAATAAAGAAAATAATCCAAAAATTCATATGGAACCACAAACAGCCAAAGCAATCTTGAGAAAGAGGAGCAAATATGGAGGTATTTTTGGTATCAAATTATATTACAAAGTTATAGTAATCAGAACAGTATGATACTGGCATGAAAACAGACACAGATCAATGGAACAGAGTAGACAGTTCAGAAATAGTGTGTGTGTGTGTGTGTGTATATATGTATATACATGTCAACTAACCCATAAAAAGGGTAGAAAGAACACACAATGGGGAAGGAATAGCCTCTTCATTAAATGATATTGGGAAAACTGGATATCCACAAGCAAAATGAAGTCAGATCCTTATCTTACACTATATGCAAAATCAAGTCAAGACGGATTAAAGACTTAAATGTAAGATGTGAAGTCACAAAACTGTAGAAGAAAACATGGTGGGAAAGCATAGGGGAAATTGGTCTCGGCAATGATTTCTGGATATGACACACACAGGACAACAGAGGTGAAAATAAAATAGGACCATATCAAACTAAAAGCTTCTGCACAGCAAAGGAAACAGTTAACCAAATGAAATGGCAACCTACCGAATGGGAGAAATATTTGTAAACCATATATCTGATAAGAGGGGCTTCCCTGGTGGCTCAGATGGTAAAGAATCTGCCCACAGTGCAGAAGATCTGGCTTCGATCCCTGGGTTGAGAAGATTCCCTGGAAAAGGTAAAGGCAACTCACTCCAGTATTCTCACCTGGAGAATTCCATGGGCAGAGGAGCCTGTCGGGCTACAGTCCATCTCGTTAACCTTTAAGTTATACAAGGGACAAGGAACTCATACAACTCTGTAGAAAAACAAAACAAAACAAAATGTCCAATTTAAAAATAGGCAAAGGATCTGAAGCTGCACAAAGATGAATAAACGGTCAACAGGTACATGAAAAGATGCTCAGCATCACTTAGCAGAGAAATGCAAATCAAAGCCACGATGAGATACCACCTCACACTTGTTAGGATTATCAAAAAGATAAGTGTTGGTCAGGATGTGGAGTAAAGGGAATCCTTGTATATTGCTGGTATGTAAATTGGTGTAGAAACTATAGAAAACAGTAGAGAGGTCCCTCAAAAAATTAAAAATAGAATTACCATATCATCCAGCAATCCCACTTCTGGGTATATATCCAAAGGAAATGAAAGGATCTTGAAGAGATATCTGCACTTCAACGTTCACTGAAGCACTATTCACAATAGCAAGATACAGAAACAACCTGAGTTTTGACAAATGAATGAACGAATAAAGAAAATGTGATATATGCATACATGTGTGTGTGTGTGTGAGACCCAATGGAATAGCGTTCAGCCATAAAAAAGGAAATTCTGCCAGTTGTGACAACATGGATGAACCCAGAGAACATCATGATAAGTAGAACAAACTAAACACAGAAAGCAAATGCTGTATGATTTCACTTCTATGTGGAATCTTAAAAAGTCACATTAAAGCCAGAGAGTACAGCAGTAGTTACCCAGGGCAGTGGTAGGGAAAATCAGGAAAGGTTGGTCAAAGGGTACAAACTTTCAGTTATAAGATGTATAAGTTCTAGACATCTAATGCACAGCATGGTGACTATGCTTAATAATACTGCTTTGTATACTTGAAATGTGCTAACAGAGTAAACCTTAAGTGTTCTTGCCGCAGCAAAAAAAAAAGTAACTAATGAAGTAAGGGATGTGTTTACTGGCTTGACTGTGGTAATCATGTTACAGTTTGCTTTTATTTTTTGCAGAAATTTACAAGTTGATCCTATAATTTATATGAAAATGCAATGGACACAAAGCAGGCAAAACATTCTTGGAAAATAAAGAACAAGGGCAGATTCGCACTTCTCAATTTAAAGCTCACTATGCAGTTACAGTAACCAACACAGTGTGGCAGTGGCAGAGGCACACATATTGGCCAAGGGAATAAAATTAATGGTCTACAAAGAAACCCTTACATTTATGCTGAATTCACTTTCTACAAAGATGCCAAGGCAATTCAGTGGAGAAAGAATCTTCTCAACAGTCCAGGACAACTGTATAGTCATATGCAAAAGAATGAATTTGGATCCCTACATTACACCATACATAAAAATTAGCAAAATGGACCATAGGCCTAAATGAAGACTCAGATGATACAATTGTTAGAAGAAAACAAAGGAGTAAATTTTTGTGACTTTAGCATAGGCAACAGTCTCTTGGATATGGCACTAAAGTCACAAACAACAAATGAAAGTATATATAACTTGGGCTTACTTAAAATTAAAAACTTTTGTGCTTCAAATACAACCATTTAAAAAACTGAAAAGAAAGCAACAAAGTGTCTATATAAGAGTTGATAAGGGGCTTCTATCCACAATGTATGAACACATACAACTCAATAATGAAAAGATAAACAAGCTAAACATTTTAATGAGTCAAAGATCTAAATATGTATTTCTCAAAAGAATATATACTAGTGACCAATAGCATGAGATAAAGTGCTCATCATCATTCGCAATTAGGAAAGTGCAAATCAAAACCACAATGAGATACCCCTTCACCAAGAATATAATGTGTTGATGAGGATATGGAGAGAATGGAACTTTGTATATTGCTGATGAAAACACAGAATGGTACAACCACTTTGGAGAACAACCGGGCATTTCCTCAAAATGATACACACATCAAGTTATTTGGACCCCCTGGGTCAAGGGGAATGGTCCAGCAATTCTCCTCATAGTTATTTCCTGAAGAGAAATGAAAACATATGTATACACAAACATTTGAGTGTTCATATCACCATCATTTACAATAGCCCTAACTCGAATTTCCATCATCTGATGAGCAGATAAACACAATCTGGTATATCCATAAAATGGAATATTATTCAGCAACAAAAAGGAGTAAAGTGCTGACACATGATGCAACATGGATCAACCTGGAAAAAATGATACTAAGTGAAAGAAGTCAGTCACAAAAGGTCATACACTGTATGATTCCACTCATGTGAAATGTCCAGAACAGGCAAATCTATAAAGATAGAAAACAGATTTGTTTGCCCTGACTGGAAGAAGGAGGAGAGAAGGAAATGGCAACCCACTCCAGTATTCTTGTCTGGAGAATCCCATGGACAGTGGAGCCTGACAGGCTACAGTCCACGGGATCGCAAGAGTCGGACACAACTTAGCGACTAAACCACCACCACCAATGGGAAGTGACGGCTAATGGAGTGATGAAAATATTCTGAAATTGACTGTGGTGAAAGTCTCAGAACTCTCTGAACATTACATTACTAAACACCATTGACACATATGCTTTAAATGAGTGAAATGCATGGCATGCTAATTACATTTCAATAAAGCTGTAAAAATAAAGAAGAAAGGAAGGAAGGGACAAATGGAAAAAAGCAAACCACGATGGACTTTAAGTAAGGCAATAGATGACTCCACCTATGCTACAGAGAATTGGGGGATGGGGTTGGGGATGGCAGTTAGACTAGAGATGAAGGTATTAGATAGGACACAGTCACTACAATCCATACAGAAGATGTTGAAAGACTGAGCCAGGGCAGAGCAGCAAGGACAAGATGGAGATATTTTGGAAACTATCCCAAGATGGTAAAGTTTCTGTTGAAACAGACATTTCATTTCATTTTCTGCATGAGAGTAAAGGGCATGAGTGTAAATTAACTCAGTGCTTGGGGAAGTAGCTTAATAACATGTTACAAAGGTTTCAAAATGTTCATACACTTTGGTCCCTATGTTAAGAAAAACTTTTTTAATGTCTTAAGCACAAACTATGTACTACAGCATTATTTATGAAGGAAAGCAATCTAAATGCCCAATAATAATGGATTAATTGAGGGAATGATGGTATATCCATATAATTATAATTAAATATTACACAGTTGACAAAATATTTAAGACATGAAACTACATAGCAAAATATCTTACAATAGTAAGGAGAATAGAAATATGACAGGAAATTACACATACAGTGTGCTCTTAATGTAAAAATATATAATGCAATTAGTGTTTACTGACTGCTTTTTCTGCACATTGTTATGAGTTTTGTGTATCAAACTTCTATTTCCTACAAAGATAGTTCATTAATTTCATCAAGAAACATATTGTATTTCTTTTTTCTAGAAAAATAATGGCCATTTTATTCTTAGATTTGAAGAACATTTCCATAGCCACCCTGCATACCTTCTCCAGAGTTCCCTGGAGCACACAGTTTGGCTGGCAGGGGCTGGATCCCACTTTTGTGCTATCATCATCCACCCTATCTCAACTGTAGCCAGTCTTTCATGTCCTACGATTTGATTCCCAGAGAATCCCTCTGGTATTTGTCCTCTGATAAATAAAGCCAGTCCCACTGAAATCTGCCCTCATTCCCACCTGTAGACAACGGCAGGTACTCACTCTCTCCCTCTGTCCAGAGTGGTGGTCCTACCAGGTAGAGGAGGAAGCAGAACTTGCCACCAGGCAGTCTCAGCTCCCAGAAATGAGAAATCTATCTTTAGCCTGCCGCTTTGCCTGTCTCCAAAAGTGACTGTGCAAAACAGGCAACTTGATGGACCCACCACCTCAGGTGGAATGAATTTATTTTTAAATTTAGCTCAATTCATTACTGAATGCATAGCACAGTCAGTTTTGCAGTTGGGTATGGGGGAGGTATGGAGAAGGCGATGGCACCCCACTCCAGTACTCTTGCCTGGAAAATCCCATGGACGGAGGAGCCTGGTGGGTTGCAGTCCATGGGGTCGCTAAGAGTCGGACACGACTGAGCGACTTCACTTTCACCTTTCACTTACATGCATTGGAGAAGGAAATAGGCAACCCACTCCAGTATTCTTGCCTGGAGAATCCCAGGGACGGCGGAGCCTGGCGGCCTGCCGTCTATGGAGTTGCACAGAGTCGGACACGACTGAAGCGACTTAGCAGCAGCAGCAGCAGCATGGGGGAGGTATAGGGGAATACAGAAGACTTCTGAGATCAGGACACAGCAGTTAGAAAGCTGAGCACCTCGGGAAGTTCTCCTCTAACACACAAAGCCTTTTACTACCATCCCTTCCGGGCCTCTGCCCATCATCAGTTACAAAGCCGATTAAAAAATAATTAAAATAGATAAATGAATAAATAAAACTCTGCCAAGGCAGCAGGGTTTCCAAAACCAGCTCTAACTCCCGGAACATCCTTGCTATGGAGTCCACATCATCTTCCCTAGACTTCCGGCCATGCTTCCACTCCCAAACCATCTCCAACAAGTCCCATTGCAAGCCCAGCCTCCCTGCCCCGAAGCTTCTGCAACCCTTCTGAGCGCTAGCCCCCTCCATACACCCTCCTAGGTGTCTGGATTCCAATTTTCCTGTCCTGGCCTCCCTCCCTCTCTGGCTGCCCTGCCTCCCACTACACACTGACCATCTCCAGGCCTGAGATGTGTGACTGGCACCTGACTCCCCTCAGTGCCCACCTACACCCGGCCTATTGTGACATTCCAGAAAGGCTGTGGAGGAAGCCCATGCCCACGGAAGTTTCAAAGTACCAACTCAGGTGTCACCCCTGAAAAGCTTTGCTGACGCCCCACCTGGGCTCCTCTTTCCGCCCTAGACTCCCCGAGCACCCCTGCTCTCAAGAATCACAGAACTGCCCCAGTCGCGCGGCCTCCCACTCCCCCTGGGGCCTCAGTGAGAGCAGGGGCTATGTCTGGTTTTTCTAGGGGTCCCTGGAGCCCAGCCCTAATGCCTCACAGGAACTCGGGACTGAGGGAGGCCGAGGCAGGAGGGAAGGGTGAAGAGTGAAAACAATGACGGAGAAACGGAGTGAGTGAACGGAGGGACAGAGAGAGCGAGGAGGGGTAGCCGCTGAGGTGCAGTCAGTCCCCTGACTGCTAAAACACACGCCAAGTGGAGGACTTGAGGTGCAGGAATGGGTGACGCTCTTGATGCGAATCCGGCGGGGTCAGAGCTGCGGGAGGGCGGGCC
>NW_011494913.1:6742788-6746765 GCF_000754665.1 Bison bison bison | reverse complement strand
GAGGATTGCGCCCACTTCGTGGGACTCCATAGATGGCGCCTCAGCAGTGGAGAGAATGAGGAGGGCTAGGGATCCAGAGACCTGAGTTCCACCAGGGCCTGATCACTAGCTCGCTCCGCCCCCATCCCGGGCGTCAGTTTCCCCAGACATAAAGTGCAAGTCTAGGAGTCCTGGCTTCGGGTTGGTCTAGGAGTCCCAGCCGGTGGCTCAGTGTGGCACTAGCTGATGTCCCCACACCTGGGCAGCTCACACTCCCAGGCCAGGTTCCCAGAGGGATGCAGGGCGAGGGAACGAGAGACCGAGGCCAGGAGAAGATTTTTGCAAACCTGGAGGTTTTCACTGGCTCCCAGCAGAGTGTACACCGGGGAACACTTCCCCCCGGAATGTGAGTGTTCAGAGAAGGAAGAGGGAGGAGGGCTTCCCCTTTCCCCACCTCACCAGAAACCCTGGTGCCCTGGGAGTACAGGGAACAAAGGGACCCCGTGTTGACTGCGCCTCTAGTCTGTGGTGCCACGCGCTGCAGTAAGGTTTCATTCGGAAGTGGATTCCCAGTGCTGACCTGGGCGTGAATTCTAGCCTGTAGCGTTCTCTGTGAGCACAGAGGTGCTCACAACTGGTCCTCACCAGGTGTCTGGTGCCCAGTCCACTGGGTTTATTAAATGATCATTATACTTCAGTGTTCATTAAATGTGGTGATAGTCCCAACACACTATAGGTACACAGAAAATATCTGTTCCCTTGTGGCGCTCCCAACTTCTGAACTGGACCGTAAAGATTTAGTTTTCATGAGGCTGTCTTTTTATGTCTTCATTATTTTGTTGAACCAAAAGGAATTACTCATAGCTGACTATTTTTGACAAATAAAACTGGCAATTTCATATAGTTCAACCAAGCACTTCTTGGGTAATATTCATGAAGCACGTTTTAGGTCTGCAGAGCCTAAAGTCAGCCAGTAATAGGCCACTCCTTTTCCAGACTCAGAATGGGCTTGATTCCCACCCAGCTGCCTCAGAACCTCGCTCTGTAAGTCCAACTGCACTTAGCCAAGTTCAGCATACTTATGCGGCTAGAGAGTACCCTTCTGGAAGAGTTTTTAGGCACTGAGTATAAGAACTACCTCCTGTTGTTTGATTTCCCCAACCAGGGACCTGGCCAAGAGGATGGTGGTGCAGGAGGGCTAATGAGTCATCCATTTGGGGTGATGATACCCTCAGCTGTTTCTGAAGCACCATCATTTGCTTCCATTATTTTCTGGCTTCCACCACCATGTGAGGAGGACAGGCTGCAGGCTGCTTGGTCTTTATAATCTGTCTTCAGGGGGTCCATTCTCCTTCACACACTATGCATCGGTGTCTACACACCGGTGTGTTCATCTGTTCAGCATGGGGCACGTGGGTGTGGCTTCTCAGAGGGGAGATAAGGATGTGATCAGAACACGGGTGTTGGAAGAGAGATGAAAGCATCCCTCTGTTCACTATTTCCCCTCCCTGAGAATTCATTCAAATGACATTGTGATTAAACACCTCGGTGAGAGTCCCAGAAGCAAATTTCAGAAGAGATTTGCATATCACATTTCCATTGGGGTGAGAAGGGGCACTTCAGGAGGGGCACTGCAGGGGACTTGCTGTCTCCAAAGGCTCTTTGAAAAAATCAGCTTTTGAGAAAGTTCCCGTTGATGCAAAGTTACTCCACACTTGGTCTTGCACAGCCCTGAGCTACTTCCTCGTTCTCCAGACAATGTCTCTTTAAGGACAATCTGTCCCTTTGGGGTAAAGGTGAGGGAGAAATCTTAGAAGAAATACTTGTGGAGAAGATAATGCTATCCCATTTAACCTGAAAAACATTACAGTCATTATAGTAATAACAGTAATGGTAACAACAATAAAGACTTTTTCCAGGCAACCAATTCAGACATTTCCAGGTCATTGTCAGGTCAACACCGCACTCCCCTCACTCAAAATTCAGTCCCTGTAATGAACAGGACTGCTTTTTTCCCCCACCAATAAATTGAGTCACAAATCACTGGTTATTCTCATCAGAGTTCTGCAGAGTGATTCAGGACTGGAGTGGGAATCAGAGTCTTTCACAGGTGAGATTCTCCTGTCAAGACAAGTTGGTGTTTCTTTGACTCTGTCCATTTAAAGTAATTCAAGTCCAGGTGGGATGACTTTCACAGATCGGAAGACTTCTGGGAAATCTTAACCTGAGCCTTTTTCATTCCCTGGCAGCACTGTTAGGAAAGCAAAAGGCCATAGGTGCTGTTTAGTATATCTCCTTGAATGTAGTCAGTGAGTGTGAACAAGTCTTACAGCTTTACTTCTTAAATATTTTCAGTGAATATTCTTACAATATGTTCATGAAGAATATATTCTAGAATACTGCCTTCCCAGAAAGACTATATTAGTGAAGAATAAGGGCTTCCCTGTTGGCTCAGATGGTAAAGAATCTGCCTGCAATTCAGGAGACTCGGGTTCAATCCCCGGGGGAGGGGTGGGAGAGATCCCCTGGAGAAGGAAACAGCAACCCCTCCAGTATTCTTGCCTGGGAAATCTGAAGAGAACATGTTTCCTTCTGATCCTCAGTCTATCCTTTACCTGCCCTCTCTGCGCCATCTATTCCCTGCGTTCTGCCTCTTCTTCCTCCTTCTCTTCCTTCCTCTGCTCCGTTCTCCTCACAGTTCCCCAATGCCTGGAATCTCTGCCATCTTTTCTGCTCCAGTTTCTCCCTTCTGCTGTCTCCTAGATTCTCCCAGGTCCCCAGTTCTTTGCTTCTTTAATCTCCCTAACCACTGCCCCTTTTCTCCCTCTCTCTGCCCTGCTGCTGCTGCTTCTGCTAAGTCACTAGCCTCTCCCTATCCACCCCTTAATCACCTCCCTCTCTCTGCTCCACAGCCCCCTCCTCTCCCTTCCCACCCCCCATCAGCTCCTCGTTAGCCCCCTCCACAACAGGCAGTCCAGGCTGGACCACATCATGACTGTTCTCTGTCCTTCCTGTAGCAGGAATCTGGGGCAGAGACAAAGGAACCTTTCTTTAAATGTCGATATAAAGATCAAAACAAAAACTGACCACCTAACACTTTGCTGAAATATTCCAAAGCCTTAGGGTTGTGTGTTCAATGTTGAGTTGAGAGCAACTGGATGAAATCAGCAAGCTGGCCCTTCTGAGAAAGGAGGCTAGTGAATATCAGGTTTCCCTGCCTCCACGTCTCTCTCCAGTGCCCGACTGCTGCACCCACCACTTCTGCCCCAAGAACTCCATGCACCAGACTCCCTCTCCCATGTGTGAATTCCTCACCTCCTTTCTCCGCATTCAGAATGCCCTGCTCATTCCCCTTCTCCACTCAGCCCACCTCCAAAATCTTACCAACTCCTAAGAGCTGCCTCAAATGCCATCTCATAAGAAGCTTCTCCATGTCCTCCACCCGACTCCACATCACCTTCATACTCCATAGAGGGCTTGAACCCGGGCTGAAAGCCAGGTCACCTGGCTCCCAGGCCAAGGCTTTTCCCGTGATGCGATCTTTGGGAGAAGTGAGAGGAACCCAGACTGGGCCATCACACAGGTATGGGTTCTGATCATGGGGCCACCAGTTACTTACTAGCATGGTAGCTGCCTGACCTCAGCCTGAGCCTCAGTTTCCAGCTATAAAATGAGATGATCATCCGCTCGCCAGGCACGTGAGCTGTATTTAGTGTGTGCCCTGCCATCCACTGTCGGCCCGGTAGACTGTGCAGAACGGGCGTGTGATGTTAATGAGTCAATAAGCATAGTATCCATCCGCACACCGGCCCAGGGAGAGGAGGAAGGAAGGTCATTACACCTCCGGCTCTTTGCTCCTTCCTAAGACCTGACTTTTTGTTTGATGGACAGGACCCTGAGATCTCCCCGGAGGCCCCCTCTATCCTCTGTGACTCTCCAGCAGCAACTCTCCCAGAAACCAGTTTCCAGTCACCAGACTGTCCCTAGACAGCCCGAGT
>NW_011494913.1:6739574-6742688 GCF_000754665.1 Bison bison bison | reverse complement strand
TCCTCGGCCCCTCGTTCACCTCCTGGGGCACTGCTCCAAAGCAGGGCCAGCCAGAGACCGGCCAGACGCGCAGGCCTGTCCTGCCCCCTCCCCGTCCTGCCCCCTCCCCGGTCCTGCCCTCTCCCCGTCAGATAGCATACTGAGTCCCTGTAAGTCTGTCCACTGATTCCATCCCAGGTGAAGCTCAGGGCCTTCCACCAGGTACCTGTAGGGGCCACTGGGGCCGGGGGACCTGAAGGGTCCATTCTTCTGTGACATAGGCGAGACAGGGTGACCCTGCTCTCCCTTCCCTCAAAGAAGCTACTTCGTCTCTTCTTTATCAGTCACTACCCACAGCTGGACGTCTGGCCCTCCCTCTGAGAAGCCCTGGAGAGGCTCCCGGGGCTCCATCCCACGTCCCTGAGAATGTCCACCTCAGATGCTCATGGCTCAGTGGCTGTTCTCTCCCCCTTCACCTCAGCCTTCCTGCATCAGCCCCCAGACACCTGCAGCCCCCGACCCCCACCCCTACGGAGCCGCAGGAAAGCCACTTCCCCTGGAGCCGCCACCCGGGGCCCAGGATTCACCACACTTCACCACATGTCGACTTCCCTCTGTGGGGTCTGCGCTGCCAGCAGCAAGACGCCTGCAGGCCTCACTTGGCCTCAGTTGAGTTCTCAGTGAGAAATAGTTTCTGGCAACAGAGTAGCCAGCCCATGTGGTGGGTCCCTGACAGGTGAGCCGCTCATCTGTTCTGCCAGATGCCCCACCCTTCAGGCAAAAGAGCCCTCCCGTCCCACGGTGTGTCCCGTGAGAGAGCAGGGATCACAGACAAGTGCACAGTAGAACGTGACCCCCAGCCCATGGGGCCTGGGGCAGGGAGGGGGCTGTCTATACTACAGATTGTAGACCCCTGGGGAGAAGGCGGCAGGCCCCAGGTTGGGAAAGGAGTCCCAGTGAGGGGCTGGATGACCAGAGGAGCTGGGAGGAGGGAGAGGAAAGGTCCAGACCACAAGGAACTGGCAAGAGGCTTCCGCTTTCTGACCATAAGCGTCTAGCATCCGCAGCAGCAAAGATACGCAAACAGCTCCCTGTGCTCGGAGCCAGAGGGTTTGCTGAAAATACCCAACTTCCCACTCTTCTTAAGAAGTCCTCCCAGGGGTGTCCTGGGGTTTGGAGGGCGAGCATGGAAGTGGGGATGCACAGGGTCTTGTGCATGATGAACACCCATCCCCTCTACTTATCTCACTATTGCACTGAGAACTCTTTAAGTTCTGCCAAGGAAAAACCTCAGAGATGGGTGAAATCTGGCTTAGAAAGTGCCTCAGATGGCACTGAGTCTGGGGCTTCCCAAACCTGCTGGTCTTAAGAACACCCAATGCAATGTTCGAGCCCCAGCCTTCTCTCCCAGCTACACATAGGGTGAGGAGGGCCTCCAGCAGCACTGCCGCCGTGCCAGCTCGTCTTCTGGGGTCAGGAGCTGCGCGTGGCCTGGGACAGACAGCAAGGCCAGCCTCAGCCCACCACTATGCCTCCGACGTGGTGGGAACCACTCATCTGATTTTTTTGGCATCACTGTGGCTCAGGGAACTGCAGAGGCCCCGGGACAACTTGAATCTGTGTGACTTCACTTTCACCGGAGCCTCCTCATTTTCACCCAGTTATCTGCCCCGCTGATAATGAGAGACATATGGAAAGGCTTGGGCTGGAAGTCCAGCTCTGCAATTAGTAGTGGAAGTGGGACTGAGTCCACTGTCTGCATCTGAGACACGGGCACAGCCTTCCCTCCTCCCAGGGTGCCTGTGGAATCGACACAGCAGCAGTGAGCCCTTTGCCAGTTGCCCCTGTGTGCAAGGACGTTTGCCTCGCCCAGCCCTGTGGGGAAGCAGGGCCAGCAGCCTGCTGCCCTTGTGAGTGGGGTCAGCTGCAGAGGCCCTCACAGCCTGGCCTGGAAGAGGCACTCCTGCCTGGAGACTCCACCTCCCCCATCCTGGGCCTTGTGAAGACAGCAGGAGGTCTCCCTCCAAGCAGCGCGGTCACTTACGCACTTCCATCTCCCGAGGGCAGAGCTGGGGGACTCGGCCATCTCTGTCACCCAGGGCGTAGCACAGAGCCATGCCAAGGGCAGACATCAGCAGACATCTCTGCTAAATGAGCTGAGCATGATACAAAGGCTCAGGGGCTCCCAGACTCTGATTTGCCTTTTCTCCTCTGCAGGTTGATTCTTACGATGTGACAGTGGATGAAGAACTGGGTGACATCCAACTGATCAAAATCGAGAAGCGCAAGTACTGGTTCCATGACGACTGGTACCTGAAGTACATCACGGTGAAGACGCCCTGTGGGGATTACATCGAGTTCCCCTGCTACCGCTGGATATCGGGTGAGGGCGAGATCGTCCTGAGAGATGGGCAAGGTGAGCGGCTCAGTTCCTGCCCACCTCCTGGGCTTCCAGGAAATGAGAGGGTTTTTGGCCCTCCATCCCCGAAGAACTGTATCCACGGGAATAATAACAATGCCGCCCATGGCTGAGCACCTGCTCTGCGCCCTGATGCACCTGCAGGAAATGTGACTTCCTCTGGGTACTGATAAGTCCCGGGCTCAGAGGGTGGAGTGACAGGCTCCAAGCTCCATCCAGCCATGTCCCCCCTCTGCCATACAGTCCTTCAGGGGAAGATTATGAGCCCCCCACTTTTGTCAGAGGGTAACCAGGGTCTCTAGTAGCACATACGCCTAGGACGTGTCCCTGGATGGATGGTTCTCCAGTTTAGTTCTTGGCTGTGCTCTCTGGGAGGTCACAGTGGGGCTTGGGCTCCTAGGGATCCCACTCAGGCCAGGGAAAGGAAGGAGGTGACCAGGAGTGCCTGTGCGCCAGCTCGGAGGAATCACGGGCAAGGCTCACGCTCAGTGGTCACCAATCATTAAACCTGAAGTCTCACCTAAAATGTGCTCTCCTATGCAAGACCCTCAAATGTGCAGACCCCGATCTGACGCTTCCTCGCGAGGCCATTCTTGGTAAGAGACACACAGCTAGTTAGGTTGGAGGTAGAGGAGAGAGACGAGATGGTGGGGTCAGCGCAGGCCGCTTCCCCTCTGAACAATGCACCTCCCCACTCGCTCGCCAGCCTCCTAACA
>NW_011494913.1:6737803-6739474 GCF_000754665.1 Bison bison bison | reverse complement strand
GCCTCCTAACATGATTCAAATCCGTGCCTGGTGCTCTTAAACCCTCAGACCACATCCCGTTGTTTCTGACCTGGAGTTTAACTCAAGAAAGAAAATTTCAGGAGCATTTCTGAACTAGATGACTGGGGCAAGAAGGATTTTTACCTTCCGTCCTCATGGCAGGGAAAGATCACAAAAGCCGTCCTGTCTTTTGGTGGCCACCATGGAAAAGGTCACAGACTGGACACTTCTCTTCTACCAAGGTTTTGAAATTGCGAGCTCCACTTCCTCCTGCCCCCCTGCCACCCAAGGCCTCAGCTGTATAGTGCAGTCCTTCTTCCCACAGACCCCAAATCTCTTTCCAGACAAAAAAAAAAATGGCGCATTCAAACTGGGATATTTGGAAGGCATAGGCCAGTGTGGAAGGCCATTAGCACTGCTAGTCCTAGTGGGCTGGGGGAGGGGAAAATGCCAGAGTAATTCAGAAGGGGAGAGTCCTGCAGCCAGAGTTGCCTTGGGAGGAGCTATAGCCCTCAGCAGAGATGCAGACAGTCTGAGGAGACACTGCAGAGAGGCTGAGAAGAAATGTCTTCTCCTCACTGTCCCACGCCCTCCACTCTCTAGCCAGGGTTCCCAGTGGCTTGACCCAAAGTGAAGCCCACTGATGCACTGATCAGGGGCCCTCAGGGATAGGACAAGATGAAGGGTGGATCTGGAGGGGCACATGGAAGCCACCCAGCATGTCTCACTGATCCGTTGCCCTGTGGCAATCTTAGTGGCTTTAAATAGCCATTTTATCTTGCTCATGACCTTAGGGGTCAGGAAGTTGGGAAGGGCTCAGCTGGGTGGTTCCTCTGTGAGCCGTGGGCAGCCACTGAGGGGGGAGGGCTAGAGAATCCACTTCTAAGATGGTTCTCTCACGTGGCTAGAGCTTTGGGGCTCCGCGGTCTCTCACTCTCCACATGGCATCTCATTTTTGAGGCTTCCCCATAGACCTTAGACTTCTCACAGTTTGGTGGTCTCAGGGGACTCATGCTTCCTAAGTGGTGGTGGGCTTCCGAGAAGCAGAACGTGGATGCTGCCAGTTTCCTCACACCTGACTCTGGAAGCCGGCCCGCGTAACGTGCACCGTATTCTGTTGGCACAAGCAGGTTTCTGGGGGAAACCTGAACACTGGATGTTATTTCTGTCCTTCTCTAGGCTCATTTCACATATGTGCTTTCTTCACAGCGAAGTTGGCCTGTGATGACCAAATTCACGTTCTCAAGCAGCACAGACGCAAAGAACTGGAGACACGGCAAAAGCAGTATCGGTGAGTATTGGTGAGACCGAACAGCCATGGAGCCATGGTTTCTTCTGTCTCAGAGGCATAGCTCTGCCCACCACTTACAGCCATCAGTGTTGGTATGTGATGACCAAAGCACCAGATCCCTTCAATTCCCCTCAATACCCAAGCTCCACCTTACCACCACTCCAAGCAGAGATGGTGAAAGAGTTATGAAAGATGTGGAATCAACCATATTGACATTTGGAAGCAATGGGACAGCATTCTCTCACTTCCCATTGTAGGGATTATATATTATATTATATCTCAGTATAGCTGTTTTTCATGTTCACTTTTATTTATTTTATTTTATTTATGTGGCTGTGCCAGGCCTTTGTAGTACCACACAGGATCTTTGGTTGTGGCAT
>NW_011494913.1:6737485-6737703 GCF_000754665.1 Bison bison bison | reverse complement strand
GAAAGATGTGGAATCAACCATATTGACATTTGGAAGCAATGGGACAGCATTCTCTCACTTCCCATTGTAGGGATTACCCCTCACTTTTTATGCCTTCTTATCATACTTACCATAAAGTATGACTTCCCTGGTGGCTTAGATGGTAAAGCGTCTGCCTACAATGCGGGAGACCCGGGTTCAATCCCTGGGTTGGAAAGATCTGGAGAAAGAAATGGCAA
>NW_011494913.1:6721052-6737385 GCF_000754665.1 Bison bison bison | reverse complement strand
TACTCCTGGGCATCTATCCTAAGGAAATACTTAAAAATGCACACAAAAATGGAAAGATAATAAAAGCTCCATTCACTCAGAAAAGTGATGCTCAATGGGCTGTATGCAGCCTATAATTTAATGGGAATTTGTGGATTTTATGTCTTCTTATCATACTTACCATAAAGTATGACTTCCCTGGTGGCTTAGACGGTAAAGCGTCTGCCTACAATGCGGGACACCCGGGTTCAATCCCTGGGTTGGAAAGATCTGGAGAAAGAAATGGCAACCCACTCCAGTATTCTTGCCTGGAGAATGCCATGGATAGAGGAGCCTGATAGGCTACAGTCCGTGGGGTCGCAAAGAGTCAGACATGACTGAGCTACTTCATTTTTTTTTTTATCATACTTAAGTTATAAATGTGATACATGATCCACAAGAAAATTGACAAATCTTTAGCAAACAGACCAAGAAAAAAGAGAAGACTCAAATTATTAAAATTAGAAAGAAAAGAGGGAACATCAATACCAACCTCACAAAAATTAAAATGAATGAAAGGGAATAGAATGAATAACTGTATACCGACCTGTTAGATAACTTAGATGACGCACTTACCTGGTGGTCCAGTGGTTAAGACTGGATTTCCAATGCAGTGGGCACTGGGACATCCATTCAGTGGCATTGAATTATGAATGCATGCTAAACTATAGATGAGTCTCAAAAACATGCCAAACACTATTTACAAAAGGCTGTATGTTATGTGAATCTCTTTTTGTGAAATTTCCAGAATAGGCAAGTCTATGGACAAACATTAGATCAGTCATCAGCTAGGCCTGAAAGTTGGGAATGGGTCGTGGGGAATGACTATTAGCTTGATGCAAAGTTTCTTTTGGGGGGTGAAAATACTCCAAAATTAGATTATGGTGATGGTTGCACAACTCTGAAAATATGAAAACCTTATAATTGGATGTTTTTAAGGGATGAATTTTATTGGATGACTTTCATTAGATGAATTTTTACAGGATGAGAAAATTATATCTCAGTATAGCTGTTTTTCATGTTCACTTTTATTTATTTATGTGGCTGTGCCAGGCCTTTGTAGTACCACACAGGATCTTTGGTTGTGGCATGCTAACTCTTAGTTGCAGCCTGTGATGTCTAGTTCCCCGACCAGGGATTGAACCCAGGCCCTCTGTATTGGGAGTGCGGGCTCTTACCCACTGGACCACCATGGAAGCCCCTTAGTACAACTGTTTTAAAAGATAATACACATGAGCAAGAGTTCACACCTGAAAAGTGATGCTCAATGGGCTGTATGCAGCCTATAATTTAATGGGAATTTGTGGAATTCTGAGTGAATGGAGCTTTTATTATCTTTCCATTTTTGTGTGCATTTTTAAGTATTTCCTCAGGATAGATGCCCAGGAGTAAACTGCTAAATCAAATAGTATAAATTATTAGTATGTGTTGACAAATTTCTTTTCAAAAATCTTTCAGCTAGTTTTCAGGATCAGTGTGTGGGCATCCATTTCACTTAATACTTGCCAAAGCTGAATAGTATCTTTTATTTTTTAACTTTCCTAGTTTGTGAAAGCATCTCTTAGCTCCTTATTCTTCCCCCGCTTCTCAGAGACCCACTCCTGCCCAGTGGTTGAGAAATCCCCATTGAGACCACTGATTCCCCAGTCTCAAAATTATGTTTAGCTCTATCCGCCTTTCCTTCAAAAAGTTACATTTCCATGAAACAGAATGGAAAGTGAAAGAGTCATACACATGTAGATATATTTGATACAAATACATTTTGATGTATTACAAAGGCGCTGATGGTGAGTGGTGTGGGGCTATTCAGCATCAAGCAGAATGGAAAGGAGGAGGCAGAGAGAGAGGAAAAGGAGACTAAACTGAACTCTGCATCACGGTGTTCAGAAAACTTACTTTTGGATTGAGTAGGCTTAAATATTAAAGGCAAAACTGTTAACACTTTTAAACCATAAAAGATTCTTCTTCATGACCTCAGGAAAAAAGATTTTTCAAATAAGACTCAAAATGCCCTAACCATAAAGGAAGACTAATCTCACCTATTTCAAAGTGAGGAAGTCCTGTTCCCTACAAAACAGCACAAAGAGACTGAGAAGGCAGTTCACAGAATGATGAATGAGAATTATTATTCAGTGTGTACCAGGGATCTCTACAAATCTGCAAGAAGAGGATTGTCAGTTCAGTAAAAAAATAAAAAAGACACTTGCAGTCACTGCACAAAATGTGAACAGCAACATACAAAAAGGTGCTCAGCCTCATTTGTAACTGGAGAAATGAAAAGATCAGAATGAGCTATTGCTACTACTGCACTACACACACAGGCAGAGCTGAAACCAGCTGACAAGGCCCAAGGGTCAAAGAAGGCGTGCAGGTGGGGAGGCTCAGGCACTGCTAACAGGGCTGGAAACTCAAACAACCTCTGTACAACACAGTGTTGTAACATCTGATGGAAGTCAAGCTACATTACGACCTGTGGCTCAGAAGCTCTGCTCCTGGATCCAAATCCAGCTGTGCAGCTGCACCTGGACACATGCACAGAGACGGCCACAGCAGTGTAACTTATGAGAGCAAAACAACAGAGACCACCCAGTGCCCATCAACAGTAGAAGAGAGGAATAAATCATGACAACTCCACCCTGCAAGGAAGAGCGATGAACTGCTGGCACTCAGAGCAACATGAACAGACCTCACACACACAGTGCTGAACAGAAGCAGCCGTGTCTGGTCAGTTCATGAGGCTTGAAATTATATTGTTTAGGGAAACTTGTATAGCAGTAAAACAATAAATAGCAGCAGGAAGTGATTATTACAAAGTTGAGGTGATTGGGGAGGTTGAGTGGGCATGAGGGGGGCTGAGGCTACTGGCAGTGTTCTGATTCTTGATCTGGATGTTGCTTACACAGATGTTTTGTGCATTTTTCATATGTGAGTATGTGTGTGCATATATATACACACACACACACATATGTTTATATATTCTTTTTCATAGTAAAAAAATTTTAATGAAACTTTTATGATTTTAGTACCACATATGGGAGAATAAAGGGCTTCCCAGGTGGCACAGTGGTGAAGAATACGCCTGCCAATGCAGGAGACACAGGAGATGTGGGTTCGACCCTGGTTCAGGAAGATCACCCAAAGGGCAACCAACTCCAGTATTCTTGCCTGGAAAATACCATGGACAGAGGAGCCTGGTGGGCTACAGTCCATGGGGTCACAAAGAGTCGGACACAACTGAGCAACTGAGCGTGCGTGTGTAATGTTAAGGATCTATGAATTTGCGACTTGTAGAATATTTGTGAGTAAGCCTCTCAGCTCAGGCAGCATGTGAGCTTGGAGACTTTTGTGCTTGATGCAGCGCACAAGGCATCGTCCAAGAGCGCTGTGCCGCCCGTTCCCATCCTAGGGGATTGCTGTTCTCATACCCCTTCCCTTCCCATTTCAACCACAGTGGAAAGCCCCCACAGCAAGTACTCCACGTGCTTGTGGAAGGAAGGAGGAGTCCTATGCTACAGTGAGTTAAGCAGCAGCAGAGAATCTGCGAGTTTATGTGCAATTAAGAGAGTGGACAGCAGATTGTATCAGTTCCACACTAATTCCGGCTAAGATGTTAATTCTTATAACAGGCATTTTGTCTTAACCCAGTATTTTCCAAAATGCACCCTGGAGCATTGGTCCCCAAACTTTCTCTCCAGAAAAGGGTTCCATGGTAAAACAAGTTTGGGAAACTGTTTATCACATTCTCCTCCTGGAGGTTCACAGTGCACATAAGCACTGAGAATTCTGAGATGTTTTGGGGTAATGATCCCTGGTTGATCTTTTTTAACCCAAGAGTTCCCGAGAGAATTTGATGTAGGCCTCAATGTCCTGAAGAAGGAGGGCTCTGTTAAGCTCCTTTGGGAAACACCCCTTCCCCAGGGAGAGGTGGATTCAGTGGTGTGTTGGTCTTATAGGGATGTGGCTTTGGCAGGGTCTAGAGAAGCCTGGTGGGCTACAGTCCATAGGGTTGCAAAGAGTCGGACATGACAGCACACACCACACACGAAAGCACAGGGACACGGGGCAGAGGGTATTCTGATGAGGTTGTCTGCTCCTTTCGTAGATCTAATCATTATTTTTCTTCTTCTTTCTGCTCATCTGTTCTTTTCAGAGCTCCTCCTCTGTTTCCGTTTAGGAAACACTGAACTTTGCACAGTCTGCGTATTCTTAGAGTTCCTCTTTCACATGAACCCTCAGGCTTCCAGATAAGAGTTTGAAAGTAAAGTTAACAGCTAAGAATAGTCTCCAGAACATCAGAGGCTGGCAAATTCAGCTGGTTCTCTTCACTCACTCAGCCAAGCTGGAAGACGGAGAAGCCCACGCAGTGCATAACGCAGCACGCATGTTCTCTCACTGTGACCGCATGTGTGGTGCACAGTCACACACACACAGAGCAAACTAGAGTGCAGCGGGTTTTCGTCTACATCATTTAATCTAATCATTCCATGGCTTGCTTTTCCTTCCCCCGTGATTCTGTTGCAGACAGCTGCCAACTGATAGGTGCCGTCCATTCATTTCGGAGAAGGCAATGGCACCCCACTCCGGTACTCTTGCATGTAGCCTATGTGTAGCACACCGTCGTGTGAATATACCATCGTGCTCCCCACTCCCCTGCTGGTGGGCATGTTGGAAGGCTTTCATTTCTGGCCGTCACAACCCAGTGCGATGAGTCTCCTCATACATCTTGGCTCCTGATTTCTTCAATGAGTTGCTCCAGGGAACAGACAAAGGAGCGGACCGCAGGGTTGCAGACCACGTGTTAAGTTTTCTAAATATTGCCTATTGTTTTCCAAAGGGCTTCTGCCAGTTTTCACCCCAGGAGCTGTTCCTGAGTTGCTGTTTCCCTACGTCATCCACCCTCTTTACACCCTGAGACATTTTCATCCTTGTCAGTATAATGTATGTGCAATAGCATCTCACTGCTTTCCTCATCCTTAAGTTGCCTCTGTTTATTGCTTTATGTGACGGTGTCAGAGTTTATTCAGCCGTTCTCCTACTGATGGACATTCAGTTTGTTTCCCATTTGTATACTGGATTATATTTTGTATTAAAACCAGTGCTGCAAGAAGCAACCTCATACAAACATCTTGATGTACTGGTGCTCGAATTACTGTCAGATTAATTTCCAGAACTCACATACCTGGGTCACATCATCATTTGTCACTTTAAGAAATAATGACAAAATTCTCTCCCCAAACTTTTACAGCAGTTTTCAATCTCACCAATGTTATATGAAATATACTATTACCTATACCTTCGCTAATGCCTGATGACATCAATTTTTCAAATTTTTAACAAAACAAAAGGCCCTTATCCTGAAGTAAGAGCCTACTGCTGTCTTAATCTGCATGCCTCTGACCACTGGTGAGTTTAGCCTCTGCTTTGCTTCTTGTTCAAATTGCCTGTTTCTACACTTTATTTTTCTATGAGTTCATTATTAATCTAAAGGGGTCTTCGTATATTGGGATAGCATCCCTTTGTTATATGTATAATGTATGTCATTTATCTTCTGTTGCTCTTGCCGCAGATTTTAGCTCTTTATTTTCTTAATATATGCATCCTTTTTCTTTGTAACTTTTGGGTTTCCTGCTTTGCTTAAGCAGGCCCTCCCCATCCCAGGGTTACATAAGTACTCATATTTTTCTAATATTTTTATAATTTTGTTCTTGACTTTAGGCTTTTAATTCATCCGCTATGTACTTTTATACATGATGTGAAATTGGAGTCAGTGTTTCTGGTATCATTTGTTAAGTAATAAGTTTCTTCCTGCTGCTTTGGGATGACCCCACGGCACACGGAGCTGCTGTGACAAGCGGGTGCGCAAGCTCTGCAGTTGATGCCTGGGCTCAGCCCCACTTACTGCCTCTGTGAAAGCTGTCCAGCCTCTTTGCGCCTCAACTGCCCCATCTGTGAAGTGAAAGAAATGATAAGACCACCTCTTAAGGCATGGAATGAAATAGGTCACACTATGAAAACACATTGAGTATTTGACACACAGAAAGCACTGGGTGAGTGTTAGCTAGTTTTAGCTGTTAGCTACATAGGATTAGCTATTTTCTTGGGTCTGTTTTTCTACCCCATGACCCAGCATCATCTTTTGGTGATCAGAACTTTCTAATAAATGTGAATGGTTGTTTTGCTATCTCACTGTTCTTTTCAGTTTTTCATGATGAGAATTGCTTTGAATTACAAATAAATGTGTCCCGTGCTGGCATTTTAATAATGTTCCATCTTTCCACCCACTTAGATCTATGTGATGTCCTTCAGTGGAATTTCCACTTTTATTCATGAAGTGCTTTCACCTTTCCAGTCACTTTATACCAACGGAAACTGTAGCTGTTACCATTCTAAGTGGGATATGTTTTCCATTTTAAATGAATATTGCTGGGATAAAGATGAATTACTCATTTTTCACTATTTACTTTGTATTGATACCTTGCTGAACTATTTTATTGGTTCTAATTATATTTAAGTGAGTCTCTTTAATTGCCTGGTTATTTGATCATGTTATAAAAGTGATGATACTTTTGTCTCTTAGTTACATTATTTACATGATGTAGCAAGGATGAACAGTAGCAAGGATGAACATCCCTTCTAAGTCTTAATTTTTTAGAAAATGCCTTTGATATTCTTATTTGTTCAATATGTTGTTTTCTGATAAACACTCTTTGCTTATTTATTTGTTCAATATATTTGCTACTGTTTTGTGATAAACAGTAACTTCATGGTTCATTTTAACATCATGTCTGTTTAGCTGAACTTGTTCAATTAATATGGGGCTTCCCTGGTGGCTCAGCAGCAAAGAATCCTCTTGCAATACAGGAGGGGCAGGAGACGCAGATTAGATCCCTGAGTTGGGAAGATCGCCTGGAGGAGGGCATGGCAGCCCACTCCAGTGTTCTTGCCTGGAGAATCCCACAAACTGAGAAACCCGCCGGACTGCAGTCCATGGCGTCACAAAGAGCTGGACGCGACTGGAGCAGCTGAGCGCTCACACGCGCACTTTCAGTTAATATATGAAGACTGGAGCACTGAGTGCTCACACGCGCACTTTCAGTTAATATATGAAGACTGGAGCAGCTGAGCGCTCACGCGCACTTTCAGTTAATATATGAAGACTGGAGCAGCTGAGCGCTCACACGCGCACTTTCAGTTAATATATGAAACAGTGGGCAATGCGATGCCCCAGTCCATGCTCGTCTCCACAACCCCTCCCCACAAAAGTATTTCTCCTGCCCTCACGAATTCCTAGACTTGGTGTAAGAGGCTTAAATAATGATCTAAACAATGTGCGTTAAACAGCTGACACTGCCTCCCTGCCGTCACTGTGGCCAATAGGAAGCCTAATGCTAGTTCCTTAGTTTCCTTTTCCAGAAGCTTGTGAGTTGGTAGGAGCAGCTCTCCTCCTCTATATCCCTTCCTTCTGCTCCCCTCCTTCCTCCAACTTTCTCCTATTTGGCATTTACAATATAATCAGAATATATCTAGGAATGTCTTTTTCTTCCTTTGTTATTTTTTTCTGTATAGGATTTACTCAGAAAATTGAGGTCGCTTCAGCTTAAGGACTGAGAAGGCAATGACACCCCACTCCAGTACTCCTGCCTGGAAAATCCCATGGACGGAGGAGCCTGGTGGGCTGTAGTCCATGGGGTCGCTAAGAGTCATACACGACTGAGTGACTTCACTTTCACTTTTCACTTTCATGCATTGGAGAAGGAAATGGCAACCCACTCCAGCGTTCTTGCCTGGAGAGTCCCAGGGATGGGGGAGCCTGGTGGGCTGCTGTCTATGGGGTCGCACAGAGTCAGACACGACTGAAGCGACTTAGCAGCAACAGCAGCTTAAGGAAGTTTTTCTCCAATTTCTTTGATTTTTACTCCTCCAGATATTACTCTCTGTCCTTTGGAACTCTGGCTCTCCACATATCAAAGCCTCTATACCCAATTTCCGTGTCTCCTGTGTTTTTTTCTATGGCTTCCATTTCTGTGTATATCGGTGTTACAGTTTCTTCCATTTGGCACAGGGCAGTTCCTGTCATATAACAGGTGCTCAACAATCAGATAATGAATAGACTTTGTCTTCCAGGAGACTGATCAGATCTCACAGTGACTAGTATTCTCTTCCCATTTTTCTATGGAATTTTCAGTTCAGAAATCATGTGTTATGGTTGCACAAAGTCTTTTTAGATTCTAATTACATCTCCTTAAGACCTCTCTAGCTCTCTCTCTTTTTTAAGAAATTAAATGTCTTTTCTGCTTTTTCCTTCCGATTGGTTGTTCAACATGGTCTTCCCAATGGAGTGTGGTTTCTCTTTGCCTACTTATCTATGGCTGTCTTTGGGCCTTGCCCAGGTCAGCCTGCCAGGTCTCTCGGGCACCAGGCCTTGAGTGGAAGGAACATAAGCGTTTGGTTCAGGTGCCAGCTGTAAACTGGCTGGCAGACCGCACTGTCTCCATGCACCGAGAGGCTGCGGTCTCATGACTGCCCGAGGCGGAAGCATTTCGGAGGCTGGGGTCAGCGGGAGTCAGGGAGGTCCTGAGGAAACATGCTCCAGGTAAACTCTGCACTTACAAAAACTGGGAATGCATTACCTGGCACCTCTCCCCTCATTGGCTCAGTGCTCGCATACTGAAAAAAATCCAGCTCCACTAAGCTCTTAAAATTGATTAGAGCCCTTGGACTTCCAGTGCCTAAGAGAAAATGTTTAGTAATGTTTAAATTGACTTGACCAACAGTAATTGGTGGCACAGTGATAAAGAATTTGCTTGCCAGTGCAGGAGACACAGGATAGGGGGGTTCAATCCCTGGGTCGGAAAGATCCCCTGGAGGAGGAAATAGCAACCCACTCCTGTATTATTGCCTGAAAAACCCCATGGACAGAAGAGCCTGGTGGACTACAGTCCATGGAGTTGCAAAGAGTCAAACATGACTGAGCGATTGAGCATGCATGTGCCCACAATTGGTAGTTAATACCAGTGGGGCTACCAGATGACTGTCTTAGTTTTAGAAATATATTGGAGATGTCTTGAATCATTTTTTAAAACAAAGGAAAAAAATCAATAAATCGGTTGATATTTGTGCATTCATCCACATTTTTAGTCTGGTTAATGTCCCAGCATTGGTGTTAATACAAACAACAAAAACAGAAGGCTCCTTAATGTCTAGGAAAAGAGAACGTTGTAAGTAAACCAACAGCAGGAAATATAAGGTTCTGTGCAACAGAAAACACTTTTCAAATGCACCCTGAGTGATTATAAGAGTGCTCATATCCATTTCCTGTTCACCTCTAATGATAATAATGAGAGGCTTACTGGACAAACAGTTCAGTTAGTCACTCACTGGTGTCCGACTCCTTGCAACCCCATGAATCGCAGCACGCCAGGCCTCCCTGTCCATCACCAACTCCCAGAGTTCACCCAAACTCATGTGCATTGAGTCAGTGATGCCATTCAGCCATCTCATCCTCTGTTGTCCTCTTCTCCTCCTGCCCCCAATCCTTCCCAGCATCAGAGTGCTTTCCGATGAGTCAACTCTTCACATGAGGTGGCCAAAGTATGGGAGTTTCAGCTTCAACATCAGTCCTTCCAATGAACACCCAGGACTGGTCTCCTTTCGGATGGACTGGTTGGATCTCCTTGCAGTCCAAGGGACTCTCAAGAGTCTTCTCCAACACCACAGTTCAAAAGCATCAATTCTTCGGCTCTCAGCCTTCTTCACAGTCCAACTCTCACATCCATACATGACCACTGGAAAAATCATAGCCTTGACTAGATGGACCTTTGTTGGCAAAGTAATGTCTCTGCTTTTGAATATGCTGTCTAGGTTGGTCATAACTTTCCTTCCAAGGAGTAGGCGTCTTTTAATTTCATTGCTGCAGTCACCATCTGCAGTGATTTTGGAGCCCAGAAAAATAAAGTCTGACACTGTTTCCACTGTTTCCCCATCTATTTGCCATGAAGTGATGGGACCAGATGCCATGATCTTAGTTTTCTGAATGTTGAGCTTGAAGCCAACTTTTTCACTCTCCTCTTTCACTTTCATCAAGAGGCTTTTTAGTTCCTCTTCAATTTCTGCCATAAGGATGGTGTCATCTGCATATCTGAGGTCATTGATATTTCTCCCGGCAATCTTGATTCCAGCTTGTGCTTCTTCCAGCCCAGCATTTCTCATGATGTACTCTGCATAGAAGTTAAAGGAGCAGGGTGACAATATACAGCCGTTACGTACTCCTTTTCCTATTTGGAACCAGTCTGTTGTTCCATGTCCAGTTCTAACTGTTGCTTCTTGATCTGCATAGAGATGTCTCAAGAGGCAGGTCAGATGGTCTGGTATTCTTATCTCTTGAAGAATTTTCCACAGTTTATTGTGATCCACACAGTCAAAGGATTTGGCATAGTCCATAAGGCAGAAATAGATGTTTTTCTGGAATTCTCTTGCTTTTTCCATGATCCAGTGGATGTTGGCCATTTGATCTCTGGTTCCTCTGCCTTTTCTAAAACCAGCTTCAATATCTGGAAGTTCATGGTTCACATATTGCTGAAGCCTGGCTTGGAGAATTTTGAGCATTACTTTACTAGTGTATGAGATGAGTGCAATTATGTGGTAGTTTGAACATTCTTTGGCATTGACTTTCTTTGGGATTGGAATGAAAACTGACCTTTTCCAGTCCTGTGGCCACTGCTGAGTTTTCCAAATTTGCTGGCATATTGAGTGTAGCACTTTCACAGCATCATCTCTCAGGATTTGAAATAGCTCAACTGGAATTCCATCATCTCCACTAGCTTTGTTCGTAGTGATGCTTTCTAAGGCCCACTTGACTTCACATTTCAGGATGTCTGGCTCCAGGTAAGTGATCACACCATCGTGATTATCTGGGTCATGAAAATCTTTTTTGTATAGTTCTTCTGTGTATTCTTGCCACCTCTTCTTAATGTCTTCTGCTTCTGTTAGGTCCATACCATTTCTGTCCTTTATCGAGCCCATCTTTGCATGAAATGTTCCCTTGGTATCTCTAATTTTCTTGAAGAGATCCTTAGTCTTTCCCATTCTGTCCTTTTCCTCTATTTCTTTGCATTAATTGCTGAGGAAGGCTTTCTTATCTCTCCTTGCTATTCTTTGGAACTCTGCATTCAGATGCTTATATCTTTCCTTTTCTCCTTTGCTTTTCGCTTCTCTTCCTTTCACAGCTATTTGTAAGGCCTCTTCAGACAGCCATTTTGCTTTTTTGCATTTCTTTTCCATGGGGATGGTCTTGATCCCTGTCTCCTGTACAATGTCACGAACCTCCGTCCATAGTTCATCAGGCACTCTGTCTATCAGATCTTGTCCCTTAAATCTGTTTCTCATTTCCACTGTATAATCATAAGGGATTTGATTTAGGTCATACCTGAATGGTCTAGTGGTTTTCCATACTTTCTTCAATTTAAGTTTGAATTTGGCAATAAGGAGTTCGTGATCTGAGCCACAGTCAGCTCCTGGTCTTGTTTTTGTTGACTGTATAGAGCTTCTCCATCTTTGGCTGAAAAGAATATAATCAATCTGATTTCAGTGTTGACCATCTGGTGATGTCCATGTGTAGAGTCTTCTCTTGTGTTGTTGGAAGAGAGTGTTTGCTATGACCAGTGTGTTCTCTTGGCAAAACACTTTTAACCCTTTCCCTGCTTCATTCCATATTCCAAGGCCAAATTTGCCTGTTACTCCAGATGTTTCTTGACTTCCTACTTTTGCATTCCAGTCCCCTATAATGAAAAGGACATCTTTTTTGGGTGTTCGTTCTAAAAGGTCTTGTAGGTCTTCATAGAACTGTTCAACTTCAGCTTCTTCAGTGTTACTGGTTGGGGCATAGGCTTGAATTACTGTGATATTGAATGGTTTGCCTTGGAAATGAACAGAGATCATTCTGTTGTTTTTGAGATTGCATCCAAGTACTGCATTTCGGACTCTTTTGTTGACCATGATGGGTACTCAATTTCTTCTAAGGGATTCCTGCCCTCAATAATAGATATAATGGTCATCTGAGTTAAATTCACCCATTCCAGTCCATTTTAGTTTGCTGATTTCTAGAATGTCGACATTCACTTTTGCCATCTCTTGTTTGACCACTTCCAATTTGCCTTGATTCATGGACCTGGCATTCCAGGTTCTTATGCAATATTGCTCTTTACAGCATAGGACCTTGCTTCTATCACCAGTCACATCCACAGCTGGGTACTGTTTTTGCTTTGGCGCCATCCCTTCATTCTTTCTGGAGTTATTTCTCCTTTGATCTCCAGTAGCATATTGGGCACCTACCGAGCTGGGGAGTTCCTCTTTTAGTATCCTATCATTTTGCTTTTTCATACTGTTCATGGGGTTCTTAAGGCAAGAATACTGAAGTGATTTGCCCTTCCCTTCTCCAGTGGACCATATTCTGTCAGACCTCTCCACCATGACCTGCCCGTCTTGGGTGGCCCCACATGGCATGGCTTAGTTTCACTGAGTTAGACAAGCTGTGGTCCGTGTGATTAGATTGGCTAGTTTTCTGTGATTATGGTTTCAGTGTGTCTGCCCTCTGATGCCCTCTCGCAACACCTACCATCTTACTTGGGTTTCTCGTACCTTGGACGTGGGGTATCTCTTCACGGCTGCTCCAGCAAAGTGCAGCCGCTGCTCCTTACCTTGGACGAGGTCGCCCCTCCTGACCTTGAATGTGGAATAGCTCCTCTCGGCCCTTGTGCACCTGCGCAGAACGCCTCAAAAAACACTGGGAATTTTTGTGACAGTAAAAATGCAACATGATATTAAAGGGCCGTAAGGCTTTTTAATGACCTGTACACTCAGTGTTTTACTTCCCTCTCATAAGAGAGATTAAAAAGGAAAGATAATTAGGACTACAAATGGAAAAGCTGAAATCCCAGAATGTAAATTTTTGTTTTTAAACAAGTATAAGATCGTTCTCCCTGCCCTAAAGAAGTTAACAGATTTTTTGTTTAGTTTGCTTCTGTAGTAAACAAAATTTTTAAAAGACTTAGAGAACTCTCTGGCAGTCCAGTGATTAAGACTCTGAGCTTCCACTGCAAGGGGCTGGGTTTGATCCCTTGTTGGGGAACTAAGACCCCACAAACCGTGAGACATGGGAAAAAAAATTTTTAATGCTGCAGAATAAATTTCAAGGATAACAGACTCTAAAGACTTTGGTGGGGTAGAGTACAGGGCCTGTGTTTGAGGGGAGCTCTTTGACTGTAGCAATGTCTGAACCCGCTATTGGCAGCTGTCTGTGCCTGGAGGTCCTTGCCAACCACCCTGCTGCCTGTGCCTCATGTGTGAAGGCATGACCACTGTCCCCTTTCCCCTGACCACCACACACAGTACAAGGGTGTTGACCAAGCTGGTGAGACTTGGACGTCCAGGTCAGATGTGGGGACAGCCTACATCACTTCCAACTCCAGTGAGCAGCAAGGCAGCCTGGGCTGCGGGCATCGCCCTTGAATGTCACCTCAAAAAAATGAGGTCTTCTGATGCTCTCTGTATGCCCCTACCTTCCAGTCCTCTGCTGGAAGCCTAGCCTCAGGTTTAGGAGACCTCAGGCCTCCCACTGGGAGGCTCAGGACCCAGCAAGGTGGGGGGCTACCAGACCGTGGGAGGCATCCCAGTACCTCACCGGGCACACTCAGCCACAGCGTGGTCACCTGATAGGCAGCCTTCAGCCTGAGGGGCCGGTCCAGAGGCCAGACATTGAATTCTGTTTTTTCTCCTCCTCTTTCACACTCAGATGGATGGAGTGGAACCCTGGCTTCCCACTGAGTATCGATGCCAAATGCCACAAGGACTTACCCCGAGATATCCAGTTCGATAGTGAGAAAGGAGTGGACTTTGTTCTGAACTACTCCAAAGCGTAAGTGTGCAAGAACTTGAGCAGCTGGGGCCGGAGGCGGGACTCCCATTCCTCCCCTCATGGGGGTCTTGGGCTGAGGGAGCAGCTCTGCTGAGCAACTCGTCCCAAATCACTTGATTACCTCTTGGTCATAGCATGGATCCTGAATGCGCAATCCCCGGGGAACCTGTATCTAAACAAAGTCACAGCGCACAGGACTCTAGATGCCAAACTGACCTGTTCCCAGCCCAGAGTGAGGGTCTTTACTTGGAGTGCCTCGTCTCCCCGTGGACCCGTTCCAGGGTAGACAAGGCATAAGCTGTCCCCTAACTGGCAGGGTCCTGCAGTAATAAAGGCCAGCATGCCAGATGGCTCACGCGCATCTCTGTTCATCTTTCACTGCAGCCCCATGAAGTGGGCACAGTTCTTAACCTCATTCTGCAGTTGAGGAATCTGCAGAAGAAGGAAGTCAGATATATGCCCGATAGCTCCTGCTGATAAATGGCAGAGATCTGACTTCTGTGCTCCTTCTTGGCAGCTGAATTACTGACGGTTTTCAAAGACTCTTCGGGTGCTTGTTACCAACATGGAGCCCCAGGCCCACCCCGGGGCTAGTGGAGGGGTCTTTGAATCATTACACTGACACTTTAGGGAATTCTCCCAGTCATGCAAATCTGGAAAACCCTAAATCCATGGATGTGCTCCCTGACCAAGCCTTGGACTGCCCTGAGGAGCTTCCGCGCCTCCTGGTGCCAGCCAGTCCCTACCGCCAGGGTGAGAGTTTCCCCAGGTGGGCCCTC
The DNA here is from genome assembly GCF_000754665.1 of Bison bison bison. Lineage (NCBI taxonomy): Eukaryota > Metazoa > Chordata > Mammalia > Artiodactyla > Bovidae > Bison > Bison bison. The sequence continues at coordinate 6,722,676 of NW_011494913.1, read as the reverse complement.
GCCTTGGGTTGGCGTAACCAGGAGGCAGACAGGTTCATTTAGTTAGCCTCTGTGGCAACGTGTGCTTGGTTGCACAGCTTCTCCCCTCAAGAAGTTGCCTCATATGGTTGAACTTCTGCACTTCTGTAAAGAAAGGGTGGGAGGCCACACCCCCAGGTCTTGCTCCTGGGGACATTTAAGAAAAACCCTACACAGACACACGCAGCCTGACCAGCAAGCTCTGCAGGGAACCCCTCATATCAGAGAGACCCAGTTCATCTGTCTTCCTGAGGCTGCGTCTCTGGGAGGAAGAAAGTAATAAGGGCCTGACGCTTACCACGCCCCAAGTCAGTGCCAGGCTGTAGGTATGGGTGCTTTCTCCATAGAATTATCTGCTTTAACCTTCATGGCGACCCTGGGGGTGGGGGGAAGCTATTAATCTCTTAAAATTATAACAAATGTTAACTCATCTCTAAGTACCCTTTACAAGCAAGGGGTCACCTTATCTAGAGCCTGGAAAGCAGTGGCCATTTCAGATTCTAGCTGCGCCATCTTGGGAGAAGTTTTTAAGTTTCCTGACTTTAAAGTTCTCTGACTATAAAGTAAGGCCGATGCTGCCTAACTGCTAGGATTGTTGAGACTGAAATGAAGTCACGCAGGCACTGCCGCTGTGGGGAGGCCTAGCACTCTGTAGGGGTGTGGCCTCCAGTGGCTCCATTCTGGGTGACTGGGGGACCTCCTTCTCCTTCCTGAGTGCAGGAAGGAGACTGGCCAGGGAGCTGCCACCTGAGGCTCCGTCACGGCCCATCTGCTGGCTCCCCTGGGCTCCCTCCACCCCCGTGGAAGCTGGCCCAGAGAAGGCCATCTGCTGCTCGCCCTTTGACAAATGTTTATTGAGCTCCTGGGAGTGGGGGCCTGAGACGCATCAAAAGCAGTCCAAGAAGCTCACAGTCTAGTGGAGGCAGAGCCGCGTGCGGCTCATCGCGATGGCATGTGATGGATATTCCTTAGGAAAGGAGCACTGGGGAAGCAGGAGGCAGGGAGGGAGCTCTGAGGAGGCAGCATCAGGAAAGAGCTTTCTAAGAGGGAAGCCCGACTTGGGTCTTGAAGGATGTATAGGAGTTCACCAGGCTGATTGGAGGAGGAGAGGGGTGGCATTCAGGGCGGTGACAACTCCATGACTGTGAGGACTGGAGCTGGGGGCCTGTGTGGGGAAGTGGGAATGAGGCTGCCAGTGCAGGGAATGGGGCAAGGATCCCAGCCTTTACTGGGATGAGGCTGCAGGACTAAGGGTTTGAAGCACCCTCACCAGGGATGAGGTCCATGGGGGTCAGTGTTTCAGTGTCAAGGAAAGAGAAGTTGGTTTGTCAGATGCTTTGGGGAGGTGAGGGGAGTTTAGAGCTGACTCTGTGGATACAGTGACTAGGATGTGATGCCCAGTGTCCTGGAGGAGAGTGCTCAGGGACAGCAGAGGCGAGGAAGCAAAGGGGAACCAGTACGTACAGATTCCTTGGTGAACTGAGTGTGAAGCAAGAAAGGGATGAGTGAATTAGACAGCAGGGCCCCAGGAAGGAGGGGGCAAGTGCTGTGCCGTAGCCTGGATTGTGAGCTTATCCAGTGGTCCCCCCAGAACACCACAGCTTAA
>NW_011494913.1:6712757-6720952 GCF_000754665.1 Bison bison bison | reverse complement strand
AAGGCTACAGACTTTAATATTGATATTAGCGGTAAGTGATAACCAGGGTGCTAGTCACTAATATTTGTTGAACTCATTTACATACCAGTGCTTTTTGTATATCATGTCAGCCCTGTGAGGCAGGGACAATCATTATACCCATTTCATGGACGAGGACACTGGGCACAGAAAGTTAAGGATTTGCCTGAAACCACACTTCTGGGAAGAGATGGGGCTAGGATCTTCAGCCAGGCTTGGTGACCTGCATCCATCTCAACTGTCCTCTTTGGCCCTGGCCTGGGCTTGCATATAGACTCCAGCCCCACTCAGGATTCTTGTGTCCAGACCCCAGCAGTGGAGCTGGGGCTCCAAGGCCCTCTGGTCCATCCCCTCTGTGGTCAGAGGGGAAAAGCTGCCCACACTGCACGTGGCAGCCCTACTGCCCTGAAGGTCCCTGATCTGACCCGACCTGGGCCCTGGCCTGCCTCCCCGCAGCTCCCTCCATAGAGGCACCACTCTGCCCTCAGCTAACCTCGCTGGCGTTTACTATGGAAAACAGACCCAGGGAGGAGATCTTCAGGGCCCTTCCCTCTTGAACCTCCGCCTTTGGACAGCTCAGTTTCTGCACCATTCTGGGTAACTGGCAAGTTTCCTCCGAGCCACCTGCTCTGCCTGGAACGGGGCTGGCCCTGTTCAGTAAGCTTGGCCCCCCACCCCAAAGAGCAAAACCATGAAATGGGAAATGGAGAAGCTGTTCAAAGAAGGAAAGGGGTGGAGGGGGCGGAGGAAGCAGGAGCTCCCGCCTCTGTCAGCGCAGGGCCCACAGCTGGTGCCCAGCCCAGGCCAGCGGGCGGCGCCATGTGAGTCCCGCCTGGCTGTCTCTATATCTGGTTCTGTTTTGACCTGGCTGCGCCATTACCTGTCCTTGCTGTCACCTGGCTGTGTGCCGTCTTTGGCCGCGGGTTCTGCTCTGTGTGATAACACGTTTTTAAAGTCCCTAATATCCAGTTGTCTGTGAGTATGTAACAATACTTTGCCTATAGATGACTTGCAAATAATTTTCCTCCTAACTCCTCTTCTTCCTGGATCTCTGGCTTCCTCTGGGTAGTCCTACCACACCCCACCCTGTGTTCAGTGCCAGCCTTCTGTTTTAAGGTCAAAGAGACCAGCTAGGGAGACCTATGACCCACGTGGGGCTGTGACACACTCCCAATCCCCCACAGGGTGCCCCGGGGTCTGAGACCTCTTTCCAGGGCAATGTGTGGCGCTGGGCCATCCTCCAGGCAGGGAGGATTGTACAGGCCTGGGAAGGCCTCTCCACACCCAGACACCAGAGAGCATCAGAGGTTTAGTCCTCCACCTTAACAAGGATTCCTGTCCCAGGAAGCTCAGCTAACAAAGGGGGTTGGAGGAAGAGGGCTGGGTGCTGGGTGAGGAAGGAGGAACACGGCTGGTAGAAGCTTAGCTGGGGGCATTCCTGGAGGCCTGCCTGCAGTGGAGAGGCTGCAACAAGCATGTGCGTACAGCAAGCATGTGGGTAAAAGCGCCCCTTCCCCATGAAGGGCTGGGATCATTGCTGGTGATAATAGACAGAGTGACACCAGGGTTCTCCTCAGGCTCCGAGGCGCTGAGCACCTACTGTGCCCCACCACAGCCCAGGCTGTGCTCTAGCACATTCCAGGCCTCACAGTGTATCAACCATCCATAGGCAGCTGATTCCTCTAACTCGCTGAGGTCATTGGCCTCGTGGCCCCAGGACCTGCCCTCGAGCAGAGTGGGCTCCCAGGCCTCCAGGTGTCCAGGACCAACAAGAGCAGCATTTGCTAAACCGTGGCAGGACCCGGACAGGAGTCTTCAGGCAGGGGTGTCCTTTTCTGCATCAAGCCTTTCCTGGGACCAGCAGAGCCAGGAGGGGCCCCAGAGCCTGCCGCTTGTCTGCTGAGTCCCCATCTTTGGTCGCTGGAACTTGCTGCCCTCCTGCATGCTCACAGGTGTCCCTACCCACCCTCTGCCCCCCACCACAATGCTGTTCAGAGCCCTCTGTACCCATCAGCCAGGTTCACTCCAGACAAAACACCCAAACCTCAGTCCTTGGAAGGCGTGAGGAGGCTCTGGGATTCCCAGATCTTTGTGGACATGCTCAGTCCCCGCCAGCCCACTGCCCCAGGAGTAAATGCAAGGAGGGGGCTGGGGCCTCTCCATAAGGGCTGCTTTCTGGGGGAGGCGCCCTTGGGGAAGACGGGTGGGCAGGACAGGCAGCCCACTGGAGGAGCACCGGCAAGGCCCCCCACCCCGGGCCCTGACTATGCTATGACCATGCACCCTGAGCCCACTGTTGCCCGGAGCCCAGGCCCAGCGGAGCAATGCAGACCCACCTCACCCTCCTGGTGCGTGGGCAGCAGGCAGGTTTTCATGTGAATGTGTTTGTACATAACCTGCCATCAGCGACGTGGAAGTAGCATCACAGGCCTATGGGAGAGGGGAAGCTTCACGAGATCAGAAGAGAAGTGGGGTTCACTAGTCAAGCCCTCCGGAAACATTCACCCCATATGCTCAGGAGGAGGAGAAAGAAGGGCACACGGCACTCCAAATGGGGAGACCACACATGCCAACACCACCAACTCAGGATCAAAGAGACAGAGGCGGTGGGGAGGCCTGGACCCTGGAAGACTGGCCGGCAGGAAGGAAGCAGGGTGACTGCTCGTCATTCTCAGCTGCATGTGCCAGAGAGGGAAATGAGGCCACCACCGCCACCGTGAGCGCTGGCCAGGGTTCCCACAGCTCCGTCCTGCACCTTGCCTAGGTTACGTAGGAAAGCCTGGGATACCCCTTCCTGCCTTCTCCACCTTTCCCCACCCATCCCACACCTGCCTCCTCCAGGAAGTCCCCCAGGTTGCTCAGGCCTCTCAGATCTCTCTCCTTGTTGCCTGCAGCCCGCCTTTTGAGTTTAGTAAGCTCCTATCCCGGGTTACTTTGCTGTCCTGTGTAATGAGTATTTGGAAGCTGTGTCCTCCTCAGCACCAGGCAGAGAGCCAGAGTTAGGCAGACAGTGAAGGATGGCTACGCTCCACCGAACTGCTCATCCTCCCAAATCCAGGAGACCCAGGAGAGCAGCTGCAGAGGAAACAACAGCGCTCGGTCCCTGGAAGCTTGCCTTCATAGGGGGAAGCAGCAAGTCTGATGCCTGAATGGAGGCATGAGCACTGTAGACTGTTGCTGAGGGCAGGCCACTGGGCTCCTTCTGAAGGGAGTGCAGAGGAAGCACATGGGCATGCGTGCCAGTTTCGTCCTGCTTTCCACAAGGCCGGTCAGCTGCGCCTTGGAGCTGCCCCGGGTTCAAGGCCCCTCGAGGCGCTGTGAGACCCAGGTGCAAAGGGACTCTCAGGGGAGGCGAGGCCAGAGCGCGTGCGAGGGGGCCACCATGTCTCGATCTGCAGGATGGAGAACCTGTTCATCAACAGCTTCATGCACATGTTCCAGTCGTCCTGGAGCGACTTCGCCGACTTTGAGAAAATCTTTGTCAGGATCAGCAACACTATTTCTGGTGAGTGTGTTTGGGGCACTCTCGTGGTGCTGGGGGAGCCTTGCCTGGACATGGGAAAGGGCTGACCCCCCTGCTCCAGTCCGGGCCCTCCCTGTCCCCCAGGCTGGCACCGCCTGCACCCACACAGTGCCCTCCCCTGGGGACCACTCCCCTGGCCAGAGGTTTCCACTCCTTGGATGTTCAAGGCTGAGCGCCCTCAACCTCATTCCGCCATCAAAAGTCTTGAAAATATCAGAATGTTTTCTTTACGTAAATCATTTTTTATGCTTCTTAACCAAAAAAAAAAAAAAAAAAAGGCAGGAGTTAGAGTGGTTTTTTAAGCATTTACATGAAAGCAACAATGGGTTCCTTTGGACCAGGATGTGTTTGGTAGAGCAGTAGCATCGTATACCTGCCAGGGATGGCATAGGATGGACCATGCAGCAACAGAAAAGTTAGGAGACAGTCAGGAAGCAAGCACAGGGAACAGCTGCCTTCACCGACTCCTCCCTAGGTTGTCCCCCTGCTCCCCTCCTTCTCCTGCATCCCGGTCCCCCCTCCTTCCTGGGCACAGGACCTGGGCTCTTTTTCTTTCTGTAGGTACAGTGTTGCACAGCAGATCTCTAGAACCTATTCATCTTGCTTGATTGAAACTTCATGCTCATGGGTTACTAAGCCCCCCGCCCCTCCCAACCACCACCATGCTATGCTGCTTTCTGTATAGATGTTTTCAAGATTTTTTTTAATGTGGACCATTTAAAAAGTCTTTATTGAATATTTTGCAATATTGTTTCTGTTTTATGTTTTGGTTATTTGGCCATAAGGCATATGGGATTCTTAGCTCCCTGACCAGGGATTGAACTCATACCTCCCCCCGTCCCCGCACTGGAAGGCAAAATCTTAACCACTGGACTGCCAGGGAAGTCCCTATGCTGCTCTTTGATTCTATGAGTGTGACTAATTTCGACTTTTCCTGTAAGTAGAATCATGCAGTATTTGTCCTTTGGTGACTGACTCTTTTCATTGAGCGTAATGTCCTCCAGGTTCATCTGTGCTGTGATATACTTCTTTTTAATGCTGAATAGTATTCCATTGGATATATACACCACACTTTCTTCATCCCTCTGTAAATGAGCATGTACATGGTTTCCACATATTGGCTGTTACGGATTGTGCTGCAATGAACATGGGGATGCAGATATCTCTTCAAGATCCTGATTTCAATTCTTTAGGATGAATAACCAGAGCTAGGATTGCTGGGTCACGTGGTCGTTCTATTTTGACCTTTTTGAGGAAGCTCCACACTGTTCCTCATGACAGCTGTGCATCCTGCCTTCCCACCAACTCTGCACAAGGGCTCCAGCTCCTCCACGGCCTCACCAGTACTTGCCTTTAAAAAGTGATAATAATAGTGTCCTGACAGGTGTGAGGTGGCAGCTCATGGGGGTTTGATTTGCATTTTGCTGATGATTAGTAATGTTGAGCATTTTGTCATATGCCTGCTGGCTATCTCTATACCTTTTTCAGAGAAATGTCTGTTCAAATCCTTTGCCCCCTTTTAATCGGGTTATTGGTGTTTTGCTATTGAGCCGTAGGAATTCCTTATATATTTTGAAGAGTAGCCCCTATAGGATATATGGTTTGCAAACCTTTTCTCCTGTTCTGTAGGTTGACTTTTCACTCGGTTGCTTCCTTTGCAGAAGCTTTTTAATTTGATACAGTCTCATTTGTCTATTTCTGTTGCTTCTGAGCCACTAAAGGCTAGCTCAGGGAGGATGGGGTGGTGCCCTGGCCTGACTGAGTGGTCAAGAAGTTTGGCATGGTGGGCTGTCCAGTGAACGCCTGGAAGAGAGTACCAGCTGGGACTCTGGCCCTTGGTCTGCATCAGGACGACCTCAGCCTGGCTCAGAGCTCAGGCTGAGCTGCAGTTCTCTCCTCGCAGAGCGGGTCATGAATCACTGGCAGGAAGACCTCATGTTTGGCTACCAGTTCCTGAACGGCTGCAACCCTGTGATGATCCAACGCTGTCTGAAGCTGCCAGACAATCTGCCGGTGACCACAGAGATGGTGGAGTGCAGCCTGGAGCGGCAGCTCACCCTGGAGCAGGAGATCGAGGTAGGACCTGGTCTCGAGGTAGGACCTGGTCGGCTGGAGACAGTGGCCCGGGCCAGAGGCAGCTCAGATGGCCAGGTCACACTCAGTCAGTCAGAAACCACTTCCTGCTGGCCCATGCTTGCTGGCCTCCAGGCCACTATCTCCAGGCTCTTGTTGATGGTGAGCTTGGCTGCCTTTGGTGAAGTGGGCTCTTCCTTTTCCTGAGCATTTATGAAAATGGTCTTGTCCAACATAGGGGAGGGAATTCAGAGTAACATTTCTCCACGATGCTCAGGTCTGAGAGCATAAGATCAATGTTTTCAGTATCACTATCATAATTAAAAGAGCTCCCTCTAACAAAGGGCCTGTTATGGGTCAAGTATTGTGAGAGGCGCTTTACATGCAGAACCATCAATTGTTACCCACCTTGCAAAGGTAAAGAAACTGGAGAAAAAGCTAATGTTACATCAGGACAAAACAAAACCAAAACAACTGGAGAAAACCGCTGGGACTCTGGCTTTTTAATTAGAAGTGTTGGCCTGCTCCTGTCCTCGCCCTCTTCCCACCCCTCTTCTTGGCCCTCATATGCAGGACCAGCTGTCTCCAGTTCCAAGACTCATCTAGTTTTGAGACAGGAAGGGTCCAAACCTCCTCCCCTGGTGGGACTTGGTGTCAGCCACCTCCATGTCTGGAGCTTGAGGCTCTGGGAATGGCGCTTAGTCTCTCGTCAGCTGGCCCCTTCCCACTAGAGCCAGGATGAGCAGGCCTCCTGCCAGCCGCCCCTCAGGTGTCTAGGGGGCTTTCTGCTGCTTCTAGGCACCCCATGTTGCTTGCTCGGCTCATCTTAGGAGCCTGGCAAGAGAGGGATGGTCAGTGCCATTTGAAGATAGACCTCCTAGCCCTCACACCCTGCCCTCCTGACTCCAGAGGGCCGCCTGCCCAGGTAAGGTCCCCAGGCAGGGCTCCTGCCTCGTCACATGGACAGGTGACAGCACATACCTCCACGCATAGAGGCACACACAGCAGGGCTTCTCTGTAGACTTAATTGCGGACCTGGTAACATTGATTCAGTGATACTGATTTCAAGCTTCAAGTCAGAGAAGCTCTGAACCCTGAAAGTCAGAGAATCCTAGAACTGGAAGGGACTGAGCAGCCAGCCACCCTAGCAGGGGGATCAGCCTCCACTCAGGAGTCCTTGCCACCACAGTGGCCACTTTTCCTGTGAGTAATGGTCTTGGTGCTCAGCTGTGGCTTCAAGGGTGAAGCAGTAATCCAATAGCTACCGTTGACTGGATCCTTAGACATGCACCACCCATCTCTTATGCATACACGGCTCCATCCCCCATCTCTTATGCGTACATGGCCCCATCCCCCATCTCTTATGCGTACATGGCTCCATCCCCCATCTCTTATGCGTACACGGCCCCATCCCCCATCTCTTACGTGTACATGGCCCCATCCCCCATCTATTACGCGTACATGGCCCCATCCCCCATCTCTTACGCGTACATGACTCCATCCCCCATCTCTTACGTGTACATGGCTCCATCCGCTACAATGTAGTTCTCAATCCCCACAATCTTTTCTGCTACCTCTCTTTGGCAGCATCTTATGATCTACAGAGATCATAGATTTGTAGCCAACTAAAACTCCAATTTTTTTTCTTCTCTACCTATGCAATTATTTTTTTTTGAAATATGAATAGGTAAATTCTACCCCTATTGCTTTCAAGTCATTGTCACAACTCTTCAAGAGTGTTTTAGTTCTTAAACTTTATAGTAGGATTCTGTGGTTTCAAGTTAAAACCAATTTAGTCTAAGAAGTGCCTTGGCTGGGGCAACAGCATAAAGCAGACTGAACTAGCTGGGTCTAAGATTCAGATGATCCATTAGCACCATCTCTCCAGCTATCAATTTTCTGCTGCTGTTGGAGTTTATTTTTTCCTGAGGGTGCCCTTATGTGGAGGTAAATATGACCGCTAAGAGCTTCAGACTTACCTTCCATCATTTTAGCAAACACTGCTGAACCCCAGGAAAAAAGTCCCTATTTCCCGACACTTTCAGCAAATGTCGTGGGTCCAGTTTGAGTTGTGAGACAATTCCCTGAGCCAGTCACTGCAGCCAGGAGAATGGAGAATGCTGGCAAAAGGAGAGGACAGCAGACAAGCAAGACCACCGTATCTTCTACAGAACCTAGAATATCAGAACTGAGAGATACGGTTGACTCCTCACTTTCCAGAAGGATGAATTCACAGCCAGAGAGAGGAGGTGGCCTGGAATGACAGAGAAATGCCCCATAGGTAGTCCCAAATCCCAGGCCTCCAGGTTCCCAGGGTCTCCCTTTAGCCTCTCATACATCAGGTTAAATACTTTGGTCTGCTCAAGAGTTGATTGGCAGACATTTCTTCTGCACAGTGGTCACTGGTGGCCGCTCTGCTCTGAAAGTCCATTTGTCCAGCCCATCTCAGAAGCCCAGCCAGTCCCATGACCCACCAGGCCTGGGAGTCTCCAATTTCTGGCCAAGGTGTCCCGAGAGACCATCACATACTCTGCTGGAGGCTGCCTGTCCCCACCTTCTCTCTGCCCTGACTGGCCAAGGG
>NW_011494913.1:6709512-6712657 GCF_000754665.1 Bison bison bison | reverse complement strand
ACTGGCCAAGGGCACCATTACCTCTTTCCCCCGCCCTGGCCCCTTCCTGCCCCAAGTGCCACTCAGGCCGATGCTCAGAGCTCATACTGGTGTCCGACAACCGCAGGGCCCTGTGCCTGTGCGCTGTGGTCACCCCGCGCCCTCTGCTGGCAGGCTTATGGACACGCAGCTGACTTGAGCACCTGTTGACAGGTCTCTACCGCATATACCTTGACGGCCTTCCCCAGCCAGATCGCAACCCCTGCCTCCATTTCTAGCTTAAAACACAAGAGGCTTTAGAAGAAGCACCACTTGCCCTCCACCAAGACTCTTCCAGCTCTGTCCTGAGCAGGCCCCGGACCTGCAAAAGGAGCCCTCACGACCCTCAGGTTAGGCTCCGTCTTGGTGGCTCAGATGGTAAAGAATCTGCCTGCAATGAAGGAGACCCCAGGTTCGATCCCTGGATCAGGAAAATCCCCTGGAGAAGGTATTGGCTACCTACTCCAGTATTCTTGCCTGGAGAATTCCATGGACAGAGGAGCCTGGAGGGCTACAGTCCATGGGGTCACAGAGTCGGACACGGCTGAGTGACTAACACGTGGGGGACTCAGGTGTAACCTGGGATGGGCAGCTTGCTACCTTCCCCACATGCATTTTTGTTTTATATTAAAGTATGATATCTACAGGAGTCAAGAGTGGCAGCAAGCTCAATGATGGCTTGGTAGCACCAAGTTGCCCTGCCATGCCAGAACCTCACCAGGACACAGAACACACGCCACCCCTGCAGACCCCACCCCCACCCTTGTAGACCTCCTTACCCCTGAAGACCCTCCCTGGAGACCTCAGGGTCCACCAGCCCTGACGACCCCCTCCTGGCATGGTGGATGCCCGCTTTTGAAGCTCAGAACCTCCCTGCTGCTGCCTTTCCAGCTCTCCTCCCAGGGGCAGCCTGTGTCCTGACTCTGACACGTGAGTGTGCCCAGCTCTGAGCTCTTGTCAGTGGAATCCCGCAGCATCCCTCTTGGCGTTGGACTTCTCTCGTTTATTTCATCCAAATTCTGTCTTCTTTCTTAACTGTCACCGTGGGTGGTCTTTCAACACCTTTCATGAGGGTCAGGCAGACTCAGGTACAGCAACTGTGTTAGGAGCCCCTGACATTTCTTCACCTTGCTGAGCCCCACCACAGCCTATGAAAACTTCTGTCAATCAGCCTTGGAGTCAGAGGACTCCAAGAACTCTAAGCTCTGAACTCCACTATGTTGACTGGACCTCCTGTCCCTCCCACTGGGCCCGATTCCTGGGTCCGTCTCAGACTGAACCTGATTTGGATGTATTTCCTCTTACCTCCTGCAGCAAGGGAACATCTTCATTGTGGACTTTAAACTGTTGGATGGCATCGATGCCAACAAAACAGACCCCTGCACTCTGCAGTTCCTGGCCGCGCCTATCTGCTTGCTGTACAAGAATCTGGCCAACAAGATTGTCCCCATTGCCATCCAGGTAGGCGGCCCGGCCCAGTCCTCATCCTGGGCGGCTCCATCCTCAGTAGCCAGGGCTCAGGGATGATTTCCTGGGTGGATCCGACAAACCTCCAGGAGGGAAAGGCAGCAGCGCTGCCTGGGATCTCCTGCTGAAGGCTCTGCCAGGCGGGCAGGACAAGCGAGAACACAGGGCTTCCTGCCAGTCTGGGGAGGGCTGACCATAGTGAGCAGAAAGGGCTCCACTCCACAAGATGCCCTTGAGCACTTCCTGGCTCTGGGGAGGACCTGCCCTGGGATGGCACAGGCTCCCCACTCCAGCATTCTGACCAGCCCCAAATCAAAACACCAGTAGGACATAGAAAACCCTGAAGACAGTATCAGAAAACCACTAGAGCTAATCAGTGAATTTAGCAAAGTTGCAGGATACAAAATCAATATACAGAAATCACTTGCATTTCTATATACTAACAATTAAAAATCAGAAAGAGCAATTAAGGAATCAATCCCATTCACCATTGCAACAAAAATAATTAATATCTAGGAACAAACTTACCTAAGGAGACAAAAGAACTGTACACAGAAATTATAAGACACTATGGAGGTGATGGAATTCCAGTTGAGCTATTTCAAATCCTGAAAGATGATGCTGTGAAAGTGCTACACTCAATATGCCAGCAAATTTGGAAAACTCAGCAGTGGCCACAGGACTGGAAAAGGTCGTTTTCATTCCAGTCCCAAAGAAAAGCAATGCCAAAGAATGCTCAAACTATCGCACAATTGCACTCATCTCACGCTAGCAAAGTAATGCTCAAAATTCTCCAAGCCAGGCTTCAGCAATACGTGAACCATGAACTTCCTGATGTTCAAGCTGGTTTTAGAAAAGGCAGAGGAACCAGAGATCAAATTGCCAACATCCTCTGGATCATGGAAAAAGCAAAAGAGTTCCAGAAAAACATCTATTTCTGCTTTATTGACTATGCCAAAGCCTTTGACTGTGTGGATCACAGTAAACTGTGGAAAATTCTTCAAGAGATGGGAATACCAGACCACCTGATCTGCCTCTGGAGAAACCTGTATGCAGGCCAGGAAGCAACAGTTAGAACTGGACAACGAACAACAGACTGGTTCCAAATAGGAAAAGGAGTACGTCAAGGCTGTATATTGTCACCCTGCTTATTTAACTTCTATGCAGAGAACATAATGAGAAATGCTGAGCTGGAAGAAGCACAAGCTGGAATCAAGATTGCCAGGAAAAATATGCAGATGATACCACCGTTATGGCAGAAAGTGAAGAGGAACTAAAAAGCCTCTTGATGAAAGTGAAAGAGGAGAGTGAAAAAGTTGGCCTAAAGCTCAACGTTCAGAAAACTAAGATCATGGCATCTGGTCCCACTACTTCATGGCAAATAGATGGGGAAACAGTGTCAGACTTTATTTTTGGGGGCTCCAAAATCACTGCAGATGGTGATTGCAGCCATGAAATTAAAAGACGCTTACTTCTTGGAAGGAAAGTTATGACCAACCTAGATAGCATATTAAGAAGCAAAGACATTACTTTGCCAACAAAGGTCCATCTAGTCAAGGCTATGGTTTTTCCATTGGTCATGTATGGATGTAAGAGTTGGACTGTGAAGAAAGCTGAGCACCAAAGAATTGATGCTTTTGAACTGTGGTATTGGAGAAGA
>NW_011494913.1:6708809-6709412 GCF_000754665.1 Bison bison bison | reverse complement strand
TACTTTGGCCATCTGATGTGAAGAGTTGACTCATTGGAAAAGACTCTGATGCTGGGAGGGATTGGGGGCAGGAGGAGAAGGGGACGACAGAGGATGAGATGGCTGGATGACATCACCGACTCGATGGACATGAGTTTGAGTGAACTCTGGGAGTTGGTGATGGACAGGGAGGCCTGGCGTGCTGCGATTCATGGGGTCGCAAAGAGTCGGACACGACTGAGTGACTGAACTGAACTGAATGAAAGAAATCAAAGATGACATAAACAGATGGAGAGATATTCCACGTTCCTGGGTAGGAAGGATCAATATTGTTAAAATGACTATACTACCAAGTGCAATCTACAGATTTAACTTGATCCCTATCAAAATACTAATGGCATTTTTCACAGAACTAGAACAAAAAAATTCACAATTCATATGGAAACAAAAAAGACCCTAAATAGCCAAAGCAGTCTTGAGAAAGAAGAATGGAGCAGGAGGAATCAAGCTTCCTGACTTCAGGTTATACTACAAAGCTACAGTCATCAAGACAGTATGGTACTGGCACAATAACAGAAATATAGGCCAATGGAACAAGATAGAAAGACCCAGAAATAACCCCAT
>NW_011494913.1:6707454-6707834 GCF_000754665.1 Bison bison bison | reverse complement strand
CAGCCATAAAAAGGAATGCATTTGAGTCAGTTCTAATGAGGTGGATGAACCTAGAACCTATTATACAGAGTGAAGTGAGTCAGAAAGAGAAATACCATATTCTAACACATATATATGGAATCTAGAAAAATGGTACTGAAGAATTTACTTACAGGGCAACCGTGGAGAAACAGACATAGAGAATAGACCTATGGACATGGAGAGGGGAGGTGAGGGTGAGATGTATGGAAAGAGTAACATGGAAACTTACATTACCATATGTAAAATAGATAGCCAATGGGAGTTTGCTGTAGGGCTCAGGAAACTCAAACAGGGTCTCTGTATCAACCTAGAGGGGTGGGATGGGGAGGGAGATGGGAGGGAGCTTCAAAAGGGGATGT
>NW_011494913.1:6706771-6707354 GCF_000754665.1 Bison bison bison | reverse complement strand
ACACAGTGGAATATTACTCAGCCATAAAAAGGAATGCATTTGAGTCAGTTCTAATGAGGTGGATCAACCTAGAACCTATTATACAGAGTGAAGTGAGTCAGAAAGAGAAATACCATATTCTATTTTTTTTTTTTTTAACTTCTTTATTAAGGTGGATACACATTCTCATATTAACAATTCTTGTGAACAAAAGCAACCAAAATAAGACGATAGTAAGATGTGCTTCACATAAAAACAATCAAGTGGCTAAGAGGAGATCTGGCCCTGTACAACAGAAAGATTAGGAAGCAAAACGTGAATAAGTCCTATATTCCAGAAGCTACCCAAATGTATGAGCAAAGACAGCATACCCATAATATAGCTCACTTAGGTTCCTTCTTTATGACGCATAATTCCTTAATTATCCATTTGTGAAATAAGAACAAACATTAAGAAATGTGAAATCCAAATTGCATTCATTTTCATAATATCAATACTAAACTCAAGACAGCAACTTCATCAAATATAAATGTTTCAAAAGTAAAAGGCAATCTTAATTTTTTTTATCCTATGAATAGGGTCTGCAAAAATAGGTAAATTATTT
>NW_011494913.1:6705316-6706671 GCF_000754665.1 Bison bison bison | reverse complement strand
CCCCATGAACCTATGGGTACCTTAGTTTTTGACAAAGGAGGCAAGACTATACTATGGGGCAAAGACAGCCTCTTCAATAAATGGTGCTGGGAAAATGGGATAGCTACATGTAAAAGAATGAAATTAGAACACTTCCTAACACCACACACAAAGATAAACTCAAAATGGATTAAAGACCTAAATGTAAGACCAGAAACTACAAAACTCTTAGAGGAAACCATAGGCAGAACACTCGAAGACATAAATCAAAGCAAGATCCTTTATGACCCACCTCCTAGATTCATGGAAATAAAAACAAAAGTAAACAAGTGGGACCTGATTAAACTTAAAAGCTTTTGTACAGCAAAGGGAACTGTAAGCAAGGTGAAAAGACAACCCTCAGAATGGGAGAAAATAATAGCAAATGAAACAATTGACAAAGATTAATCTCCAAAATATACAAGCAGCTCATACAACTCAATACCAGAAAAACAAACAACCCAATCAAAAAGTGGGGGAAAGACCTAAACAGACATTTTTCCAAAGAAGACATACAGATGGCTAACACATGAAAAGATGCTAAACATTGCTCATTACTAGAGAAATGCAAATCAAAACTACAATGACCTCACACTGCTCACAGTGGCCCTCATCAAAAAGACTACAAACAGTAAATGCTGGAAAGGTGTGGAGAAAAGGGAACACTCTTACACTGTTGGTGGGAATGTAAATTGATACAGCCACTATGGAAGTCAGTATGTGGATTCCTTAAAAAGCTAGGAATAAAACCACCATATGACCCAGCAATCCCACTCCTAGGCGTATACCCTGAGGAAGCCAGGCTTGAAAAAGACACGTGTGTCCCGTTGTTCACTGCAGCACTGTTCACAACAGCCAGAGCATGGAAGCAAGCCAGATGCCCATCGACAGATGAACAGATGGAGAAGTTGTGGTAAATGTACACAGTGGAATATTACTCAGCCATAAAAAGGAATGCATTTGAGTCAGTTCTAATGAGGTGGATCAACCTAGAACCTATTATACAGAGTGAAGTAAGCCAGAAGGAAAAACATAAATACAGTATACTAACGCATGTATATGGAAATACCATATTCTAACACATATATATGGAATCTAGAAAAATGGTACTGAAGAATTTACTTACAGGGCAACCGTGGAGAAACAGACATAGAGAATAGACCTATGGACATGGAGAGGGGAGGAGAGGGTGAGATGTATGGAAAGAGTAACATGGAAACTTACATTACCATATGTAAAATAGATAGCCAACGGGAGTTTGCTGTAGGGCTCAGGAAACTCAAACAGGGTCTCTGTATCAACCTAGAGGGGTGGGATGGGGGAGGGAGATGGGGAGG
>NW_011494913.1:6704913-6705216 GCF_000754665.1 Bison bison bison | reverse complement strand
GTATGTATACCTATGGCTGATTCATGTTGAGGTTTGACAGAAAACAGCAAAATTCTGTAAAGCAGTTATTCTTCAATTAAAAAAAAAAAAAAAAACCAGCAGTAGGGCCTGAGCAGATGAAGCTGTGAGATGAGCTCTTAGCTGTGGTTGCCAGGGGGGACTATGGCGGTCAGGACCCATGCCAGTCCTGAGATGCTCCCAGATTCTTGTCTCCACCGAGGATGATGGAGGAGGAGAGGGGTGCGGTTTGGGGAAGGGACAGGCAGGGCCAGAGCTTCCTGTCTCCCCATTCCTGGCTGCAGG
>NW_011494913.1:6700589-6704813 GCF_000754665.1 Bison bison bison | reverse complement strand
GCTTTCTCAGGGTATCATGCCACTGCAGCGCTGTGGGAGATGTTACGCAAGCAGCAGGAAGCCACGCCGAGGCCAGGACCAGGTGTGGGTCTGTGAAGGAGGGAGGCTCCACAGGGCCCCCAAGGGCACAGCACACAAGCACTCAGCAAACAGCACTTTGAGTCAGTCTTGAACCAGGCACTGGGCGCCGGGGGCGTGATAGCAGCTGGTTTTGCCAGATGTTAACCACATGCCAAGTTTACCCAAGGGTTTACCCGCACAGTCCACAATCCCTTACTCCCAATTCTGAAATCTAAAACTCTTAGATTCTCAAAAAATCTGTAGCAGATTCATTGGCAGCAAAGCTTGCTCTGAACCAATGTGCACACATGCTCGATCGCTCAGTCGTGTCTGACCCTTTGCGACTCTGTGGACTAGCCCACCAGGCTCCTCTGTCCATGGAATTCTCCAGGCAAGAATACTGGAGTGGGTTGCCATTTCCTCCTCCAGGGGGATCTTCCTGATAGAAGGGAATACTTCAGAGGCTTTCTCCCACTCAGTGTGAAAGGTGTATGTTTCAAGCAGAAATATTAGCATGTTTGAGTGTAAAATATTGTGTTGCTACAGACCCAGGGCGAGGAAGACAGTTGTCACATAATGGTGTGTACACGCTGCTAAAATCCTAAAAATCCTGGATTCTGAAACATTCGGCCATCAGGGTTTCAGAGCAGAAAGCCTGCCTTTATTTACATAATTGTCACTACAGCCCTCTGAGTAGACAGGCAGTCCACCTACTGACCATTTTAAGCAGATAAGGGGACCGAGGCCCCAGGGCACACAGTCAGCGGCAGAACAGAGATTGGGGCCAGGTCATCTGGCTCCAGAGTTCGTGTCCCCCCGCTGTCCCCCACTCCCCACCAGTCTAATCAATCAAGAAGGGGATTCAGAAGCACCCAGACAGAGTCTGGGGAGCAGCAGCATGTAAGGGGAGAGCCGAGGAAGGAAAAATCAGACCAGAGAGCAGCTGCAGAGCAGTGGGTGGGACCAGGAGAGAGGGGAGAGATGGGGAGCGGGTGGAGGGCCACCGCCCACACCTCCACACGCCACGGCTCACCCCATGCTGCCTTCGCACCCTTCCATTCGCTTCCCCTGGTAACTGCCAGGCTAGTAGACCCTGTGCCCTTGTTAACGATAGGGAAGCTGGAGTTCATAAGGGCTAAGTTGTCCAGGGTCCCACAGGTAGTAAATGATGCAGCCGGGAGGAGAAATTGTTACAAACCTGGGGCCTCTGCCCTCCTCCGTGATCCTCTCATGATTCAAAGTCTCTGTTGAAGAAATTTGGATTCTCCTGGAATTTTCTGAGAGGCCAGACTCTCCTACAGTTACAGCCTGGAGCAAAATATTGCAATGCCTTCTCTTTCTGTAACGTATCAGCTCAACCAGGTGCCGGGAGAAGAGAATCCCATTTTTCTCCCTTCGGATGCAAAGTATGACTGGCTCCTGGCCAAGATCTGGGTGCGCTCCAGCGACTTCCACGTCCACCAGACCATCACCCACCTTCTGCGCACACATCTGGTGTCTGAGGTGTTTGGCATCGCCATGTACCGCCAGCTGCCTGCCGTGCACCCCATTTTCAAGGTACAACAAGCTCCTGCCTCACCTGGGGGGAGAGGACAGAAGGAAGGGAGGAGGGGTACCGACATCCCGCAGGACTGTGGCTGGGAGAGGCTGGGGAGGAGGGGAGGCAGCCCCAGGGAGAGAGCAGCTCAGAGCCTGCTGGGCCCTGGGACATCAGGCCGGGGCCAGGGCCTGGGCCTTCCCTGGCTCTGGCTAGCCTTGGGGGAGGGAGCAGAGTTTGAAGAGACGAATGAGTTCAGTGTCGCTCTGCCTGGTCCCCGCGGGCAGCCCCACGGTCACTGCCCTTCTCTCTCCTGAATCCTGCGGACACTGGCTGCTGGCGTGGCTGCGGGCTGAGATCACCTCCATTTCCCCATCTGTAACACCGAGATCAGATAGTACACCTGCCCCCTAGGATCGCTGTCAGGGTTGAAACAGTGGACACAGTCGGAGAAATTCAGAGTGCCCAGCGCACAGTTACGCTCTGCGTAAGCGCTGACGATGGTCATTTTCGTCACGATCATTCTTGCTGAGCATTAGAGCGGCCGTCCCCAGGCTGCCGAGCCAGCAGCTCGCGGCAGTGCAGGTCGACACGCCAGCTTCTCTCCCTCCGTGCCCCTTGGCATCGCTCCTCCACAGAGCACTGGGGTGGGGTGGGGCTGGGGGCCTGGGGAGCCCGAGGAGGCGCAGACCGGGTCGGGAGCCCCTGCCCCGGCCCCCTCTGAGGTCCGCCCCTGTCGCTGCGCCAGCTCCTGGTGGCACACGTGCGGTTCACCATCGCCATCAACACCAAGGCCCGGGAGCAGCTCATCTGCGAGTACGGCCTCTTTGACAAGGTGAGGGCCTCCTCCCGCCCAGCCCAGTGCCCGGAGAGCCTCGGCGGCCCCCACCTGACCTGAGGCCCGGCTTTCCTCTCTGGAGACCAGCCCCCTAGGCACCAACCGCGTGGAGGCCTGGAAGGGCGGGAGGCTGGGTGCGCTCGAGTGAAGCCCCCATGTTCTCTGGCTGGCATCTGCCCCTTCCGTCCACCCTGTCTTCCTCTTCACCAGGGTTTTCTTGTCACCTCCTCCTACCCCTCCCCTCCCCTCCCCCTGGCATGTGGGTGTAAACCCTGCCTGCCTGCCCACGCGGCCCACACTAGGTTCCTGCATCTCCCCACCCACTCTGCCGCCCATCACTCCGAGCACAGCCTCCCACCCTTCCTCCCCTCCAGGCCATGGGCACTCCCAGCCCACTCTTCCCTTCAGTGGGGCCTTGTGTCCCCACCCGCCCATCACGCCCTCTCAGGCAATACCCCTTGCTGTGGCCCCTCTGGAGGCTTACTGAGCCTGGAGCCTCCCACAGCCTTACCCCCCACCTTGCTCCTTCCCCACCTCCAGTTAGTAAGCCAGCCAGACCACCCCAAGGGTCGCCGTTTGGGTGGAAAATGACAAAACTCATCTCAGGCCGCTACAGCTGGAGTGGGACTGTGTCATCTCACACACCTGGACACGTCCGGGTGCTTCAGCTCCTGCTCCAAGTTCCCTTGGGCAACCTGGCCCGTGGCCTCCACCTCAGTACCTGGTGCTGGGCCCGAAGCCCCCAGGCGCCCCCTGCCCTCTAGGGTGCCTCATACACGGGGCCCGGGACTCAGTGTCCCCAGGGTACAAGCCCATTGGCTGGCACTCTGCCTCTCTTTAAACTGTGTGGGCCTCACTCTCTGAGATGGGCTTTGCAGACAGGCTTCCCCCAGTGGGAGCGGGGACATCACAGCAAGCTCCAAGCTTACAATCCCACACGTGACATCATCTTCCATGCAAATAGAAAATACCGGGGAGCAACTCTGTTGGTCCTGCTCGGGTCAAACGCCCACTGTGGACCAGTGTCTGGTCCCAGCCCCCAAGTTCTCCTTGGAAGATTCTGTGCCCTGAGCACTCAGCCACGTGTATGCCTGCCTGCAGGCATGTGTACCGGCATGTCTGCAGCTGGGATGACGACCAGCAGCCCTCACTGGGCACACAAGAGGCTCTCGGCAGAGTGGTGTGTGTCCTGGGGTCCAGTGTATGCCCCTGTCTTATGCTCAAAGATCGGGTCTCTGAGAGCAATGCTCGGCCCTGGGCAGCCTGTGCTCAGAACGAGGGCAGGCCTGGTGCAGGGGCTGCTCTGGCCTGGATTCCACTCTGCCTGCCGTCCTCACTGCGCCACTCGGGTAGGGGGCTCACCCCTCCCTCCTGCATCTCAGCCCCTCATATTTGGGTCAGGACGAGGCTCCTCCCCATAACCTCGTCCTGGGGCTGCCCTGGGCTCCGAGTTAGATGTCCCCCCAACTCCACCTCGCTGGACATAGGTTTGCTCTGGTGGGCCCGGACATCTCCCTGCCCTTCAGTTTCTCATGCTGAGCTTTGGCCCTCGCTGGACATGGGTTTGCTCTGCTGGGCCCGGACATCTCCCTGCCCTTCAGTTTCTCATGCTGAGCTTTGGCCCTCGCTGGACATGGGTTTGCTCTGGTGGGCCCGGACATCTCCCTGCCCTTCAGTTTCTCATGCTGAGCTTTGGCCCTCGCTGGACATGGGTTTGCTCTGGGTGGGCCCGGACATCTCCCTGCCCTTCAGTTTCCATGCTGAGCTTTGGCCCTGCTGGACATGGGTT
>NW_011494913.1:6689241-6698187 GCF_000754665.1 Bison bison bison | reverse complement strand
CTGAGCTTTGGCCCTCGCTGGACATGGGTTTGCTCTGGTGGGCCCGGACATCTCCCTGCCCTTCAGTTTCTCATGCTGAGCTTTGGCCCTCGCTGGACATGGGTTTGCTCTGGTGGGCCCGGACATCTCCCTGCCCTTTCAGTTTCTCATGCTGAGCTTTGGCCCTGGAGGAATTGACCTTGGCTCACAGTGCTTCCTCCCCTCCTGCTCAAGGCCAACGCCACCGGGGGCGGTGGGCATGTGCAGATGGTGCAGAGGGCCATGCAGGACCTGACCTACACTTCCCTGTGCTTCCCTGAGTCCATCAAGGCCCGGGGCATGGACAACGCGGAAGACATTCCCTACTACTTCTACCGGGACGACGGGCTCCTGGTGTGGGAGGCCATCAAGACGTGAGCTCCAGGCCTGGGGGGTCAGCTCTGGGCAGCGGGAGCTGAGGGGCTGCAGGAGGAGTGGGCGGGGCTCGGACGGTCACGACGGGGGTGCTGGACCACTGACTCAGTGGGCCGGGGGGCCTGGCTCCATTGTCGGGGCAGTGCTGGGGGAACGGGGCTGTGCCAGGTTGGACGGGGTTGGGGGAGAGTGTGACCTGAATCCAGACATCAGGAAGTGACGGGGTCATGGATGGGGCCAAGGGGCCAGTTCTGCAGACCCTGGCTGGTCACCCACTCTTGGTTGGGCCTCTCCTCCTGAGCCAGGTTCGTGGCCGAGGTGGTGGACATCTACTACGAGAGCGACCAAGTGGTGGAAGAGGACCAGGAGCTACAGGACTTCGTGAAGGACGTTTATATGTACGGCATGCGGGGCAAGAAGGCCTCAGGTGGGGACTGCGCTCCGTGCCGCGGCCTCTCCTCTCTCTCCCCTGTGCCACTGAATTGCTGTAGGTGATGCTGGCCGTTGGCCTCCATCTTAGCACCTGGTGCTGAGCCCACAGCTCCCAGGGGACCCCTGCCCTTCAGTGTGCGCCATGGGGATATCCCAGGGGCTTTCCAAGAGCCAGGAAAGGGAGGAAAAGCAACTGGAACACTGGGCCAAGCAGCCGTGCTCTTCCAGTGCGTCTTGCTCATGCCCAGGCCCTCCCAACACTGGTGTGTGGGCACCCAGGGACCTGTATGGGTAGAGTGGGTGTCTGCTGGTTGAGTGGCCCTTCCTGGGGGTGGGGCCTCAGCCAGCCCAGGGCTCTCCCTTAGGCTTCCCCAAGTCCATCAAGACCAAGGAGAAGCTGTGTGAGTACCTGACCGTGGTGATCTTCACGGCCTCAGCCCAGCATGCGGCGGTGAACTTCGGCCAGGTGGGCAAGGACGGGGCAAGCCCTCTGGGTGGGAGATGGCCAGGGCCAACTTGGCTGCTTCTGAGGGCCCTGGGTGGGCCGCCCCACTTCCTCCACAGGAGCGGGGGTGGAGGGGCGGAGGGGCCAGGAGTCTGGTGTTCCCAGTGGCCAGTGGAGTTCTGTTCTGTGCTAAGCACCGGACGCCCGTATGAGGGAGGGGGCTTCCCCAGCCCCGCTGGAGTTGGAGGAGGGGGCTCGGGGAGGTGGCATGGGAGGCAACGGTGGGTGAGGGCTGCACTCGCCACAGGGGCACCCAGCTGGGTCGGGGGCTATCCCTGCAGTATGACTGGTGCTCCTGGATCCCCAACGCACCCCCAACCATGCGAGCCCCGCCGCCGACGGCCAAGGGTGTGGTCACCATCGAGCAGATTGTGGAAACGCTGCCTGACCGCGGCCGCTCCTGCTGGCATCTGGGCGCAGTATGGGCTCTGAGCCAGTTCCAGGACAATGAGGTGAGGCCGGGTTTAACGCCTTCCTCAGTCCCAGGGTTTTATGATTCAGGGCTCAGGCTGGACCCCTGCCGGCCAGGAACCCTGACTTGCAAGGCTGGAGGGACCTGTGAGGTCCTCAGGCCAGAGTCTGGATGGAGCTCAGAGTGGGGTGGGGCAGGAGAGCAGGGGTCACTGCTCCACTGTGACGCTCCCCACAAGGGCACACCCAACCCGTTCCCACAGTTGGCAAAGCTCTTCCATGTGGGTTTCTCCCTGGCACCCCACAGGTGAGGGCTGAGTTTCCTGGGTATCTTTTGAGACATACTCATACAACCTGTTGAACCTAATTCCAAAGGCCCAAAGCTGGCTCTCAGACACCACCCCCGGTGTTAGCCCAGTGCCACCCAGAATGACTGGCCGATTGGACTGGCCCCAGACCCACCAGCATTTGTTGGCCGTGTGTTGCTTGGGGACCTTTGTGTCGGCCCCTAACATCTTCACACATAGGTCTCAGCACAGGTGTTCAACAGAACCAGTACACGCCTTGTAGAGGAATTTCTTGGTCAAAGACTGTTGAGACTGAATGGCCCTCCACAAGCTGAATCCAACATCCCGTCAACAATGAAGAACATTTCTCCCACCCTGCCCAGCCCTGGCTATGAAACTTTTCAATTTTAACATTCTCGGATTTTGTTTCTAAAAGATACACCTAGGTTCAATTTGAAGACATTTGTGTGAATGTGCAAATGGGCCTGGCTGTGGCTGACCTGGGCTGCAGAGAAGGTCAGACTGGCCCTGTGCCCCCGTGGCCCCAACACCAGGCGGGAGCGTGCCTGGGGACTGGGCCACATGCCCACCACAGCCAGGACCACCCCAGCCTCCACATCTGCCTGAGCCATTACCAGTCCTTATAGCCTCCCTGCAGTGGGGCATTGATCTGTGAGGCCCCAGCCCAAGAGCATACTCGGGTGCTCTCAGCAGGTGGCAGAGGGTGGAGATGCGGGGAGCGGTGATGAGCACAGGCCTTGACTCCCAAAGGCTGGGCTCTAGCGGTGGGACGAGTCCTGTCGATTTACATCACCTCATCACAGGTTAACCTATCTCTGTCTGTCTGGCTCTCAGCTGTTTCTGGGCATGTACCCAGAGGAACATTTCATCGAGAAGCCCGTAAAGGAGGCCATGGCCCGGTTCCGTAAGAACCTCGACTCCATCGTCAGCGTGATTGCCGAGCGCAACAAGAACAAGAAGCTGCCTTATTACTACTTGTCCCCAGACCGGATTCCCAATAGCGTGGCCATCTAAGAAGCCACCTGAGCCCGTCTCATTGCAGGATGCCCAGCTGCTCGAGGCTGGGCTCGGCCCCCAGACTGCAGCCTGCCTGGTTGGGCAGGCTCCTGGGGGCACCAAGGGGTGGGCCTTCAGATTCCTGGGAAGTGGCCTGAGGGACCCAGGCTCCTGGCTTCAAACCAAACACTCCCCAGATTGGACCACAATGTAGCTCAGCTTTGGAGCATTTTCCTGTTTGTTCCTCAGTCTTTAGCAAATGCCATACTTCGATCAGTGTGTGTAAAGACTGCAGGGACCTTTCCTACACAGAACAGGACTGTGCCCCTTCCAGTCCTTACACCCAGCTCAGCACTTCACGGTAGGCAGCCCAGAAGAGCAAGACGACTAATGGATGTTCTTGCTGAGAAATGGGAAGATGATCTTCTGTTCTATTTATGCTTAGTCCAATCTCTTGCATACAGTAGGTATCCAGATAAATTCTTGTCGAAAGAATTAAGAACTGGTTGTCATAAAAATAAAGGAGTTTGCTCAAAACAAGTCTCCAACATGCTATGTTCCAATCACCCCAAACAGCTCACATCCCCTCCCCACACACAAAAAGCCATAATCTTTGTGATACCATCTAGGCAAAAGCTGCCCCCATTCCATTTGGACAAAAGGTACTTTTCTCTCTTCTTTGCCCACAATGTTCCTACGCTTCCTTCAGAACACACTTCCTTCAGGACAGTTCCTACGTCTGTGGAAGGAGCCCCAGGACCAGGGCTCTCAGGTGACTAGATTTTATGGACCAGAAATGTTTTGCAGGAAAAAATCAGGAGGGACATTGTTACCAAGTTTTTGTTGCTATGAACCAACCAATCCACAAAATCACCCCCGCCAGAGGGAGGTTCAAGAGGGAGGGGACAAATTATACCAATGGCTGATTCATGCTGATGTTTGGCGGAAACCAACACAACTCTGTAAAGCAATTATCCTTCAATTTAAAAATGAATTTAAAAAAATCACCCCCACCAAGAGCTACCATCTGCTCTCATCACTGTTCTGTAACAGGGCATCTAACAACAGGAAAGTAGGAGAATGGGGGTAACAGACTACTCTTTCTAGCAACAACCTATGTTGTCTTTTTCCCGTCTACCCCCTGCCCCCCCCCCCAACGGTGGTGCCAGGCAACACAGTGAGGCCAGCTCCCCTCTGCCAAGACCCTGGCTTTGTGTGTCTTGAGTGAAAGGGTGGAAGCTGGACGAGGGAACCAAAGTGGAGCCTGGCTCGGCTCCCTGGACCACTGGACCTCCAGATACCTACTTCATGCAGAGGGGACCCTGAGATGCCCCCACAGAGCCTGGACTCTGCTTCTCTCGTTTCAGGTCCCAGAAGCAGCTTGGCGAGGCAGGCCAGACGAGGCTTCTCTGACAGCTGAGGGGCCGAGGGAAGCTCTCAGCTCAGGACAGCAGGCTTATCCCTTCTTCCTTTCACTCCTGAACTAACCTCAGCTCTTTCCAGAACCAGCAACAGAGATGCATAGCCGGACAACTGGTCACTGGGCACCTCTGAGGCTGGGAGAAAGGACAGGCCCTAGAAGAGGGCCGTCTACGCCTCTGTCACCTCGTGGGCTGTGCACCAACTCCAGGGGCACCAATCACACAGACCAAGGGTCGGCAAACTTTTTCTATAAAGGGGTGTGTCAATATTGTAGGCTTTCCAGGACAAAGGATCCGACAGTGTAGCAGGAAATAAGCTGAACACAGCAAGTGCACGAAGGACAAGACTGTGTCTACAAGTGTATTTACCGAACAGGAGGCAGGTCTGCGAGCACCAGTGGCCACCCCCTGACCTGGAGGACTGGAGGTTCCCCTAGCAGTGTGCCTTAACCCATCATTCTGTTAGGGGAAGCACACTGACGGAAACCGCCCACCCTGGCCAGGCTCCATAGTAACCATTTGCATGAGTTGTTTTATGACAGGAGATCCTGATAAGAAATACGGAACTAATGAGCCACCACGAACCGGAAGACACCGCATGTCCGTCTACTTCCCAGAATCCCTCTTGCTAGCATCCATCTTGATGAGCGATGCGTGCGCCACCAGGAAAGACTCTGAATTAGAATGATTGGCCAGAGACCACCCGGAAACTAATTCCATCACCATAAAACCCGAGACTGCGAGCCACGCGGCAGAGCAGTTCTCCTGGGTTCCCTTACCCTGCTGCTCTCCACCCGGGTGCCCTTTCCCAATAAAATCTCTTGCTTTGTCAGCACATGTGTCTCCTCGGACAATTCATTTCCGAGTGTTAGACAAGAGCCCAGTTTCGGGCCCTGGAAGGCGTCCACCTTCCTGCAACAATTCTGTGGCTCACATCGAAGGGCGAAGAGGCTTGGGGCTGGCATTGTTTCAAAGCCTCGCTGCAACAAGACCTTATTCGGTGTCTGTTCAGCCAAACTCACTAAAATTCATTGGGTCCCCAAAGAATCGAAGCCCCTCACGGGAAGCCCCCTCCTCACATTCTTACGGATTTCTCTTCCAGCTCCAGGCTCCCAACGTTCCCTCCCACCAACAGTTGAGCGCGAGCCCAGGGGGCACTAGTCTCTGTCCCTCCTGCAAGAATACTCCTGAGCAGGTTCAGCTGTTCTGCGGCCCTCCTCTCCTCTAGGAGCTTCCACAGCCGCGCTCAGTTCCTGGGACCTGTTCTCCCAAGTCAGGCAAGGACACCAGCAAAGCACCCCGCTGCATAGCTCTCCAGTCTCCTGGCAGCCCTCTGTGGTGCCCTGAACTTGGGGGACAATTCTCCTGGCTCAACCACACAGTATGCTGGGGCAAGCTTGGCCTCCCTCCCTTCATCTCGTGAGCACAGGTGAAGCCAGGCGCCCACCCTCAGCACTCCCAGCCCCAGGAGTGGTTTGCAGTCCCGAGACTGGAGGATCCACCACATGGGCACTATTTGGGGAAGCCCCGCCAGCGAGAGGCTAACAGGCAGGAAGGCCAGGGGTCTCCAGACGGAGGAAATAGGCTGCGAGTGTTAGACACTTTTTCTCTCTTAAGGGGCAGGAGGAAACAAATTAGTGTTATATTTTTCCCCTTCTCTGTACAAATTTAAAAAGAGCTTTCTCTTAAAACTCTGTTGCCATAACGACACCTGGCTCCACCCGAACTTAACTTTTCTCAAACCTTGAGCTAAGGATGCATTTTTCTTGTGGAAGTGAGTATCTTAAGCTATGTTAACGTGCTATGCATTTACCCCAGACTCTGTCTTCAAGTCGGTTCGGCCTAAAGGCCCAGAACTAACTTGACAAACCAGTATGTTATACTCATACATTGCTTTCCTAATCTATGTTAATGAGGCTATCTGTATGGAAATCTGCCTTTGCTCAGAGTCACGTCAATCAATCATTTTATGTCGTCCCTCCCCTGCCTCGCCCTCCCCCCACACACCATGACTCGCCGCCCACGGACCGCGCAGAAGCGCGCTGGCTGCGACGGGCCGCGCAGAAGCGTGGCCGGGAGGAGCTATCCCATGTCCAAGGAGCGGTGGCTGCGCAGAGGGCCTAGAGGAGCTACTGGGGCAGCCGTGAGGAGACACCCCTCGTCCAAGGTAAGGAGCAGCGGCTGTGCTTTGCTGGAGCAGCCGTGAAGAGATATCCCACGTCCAAGGTAAGAGAAACCCAAGTAAGACGGTAGGTGTTGTGAGAGAGCATCAGAGGGCAGACACACTGAAACCATAATCACAGAAAACTAGCCAATCTTATCACACGGACCACAGCTTGTCTAACTCAGTGAAACTAAGCCATGCCATGAGGGGCCACCCAAGACGGGCGGGTCATGGTGGAGAGGTCTGACAGAATGTGGTCCACTGGAGAAGGGAAGGGCAAATCACTTCAGTATTCTTGCCTTAAGAACCCCATGAGGAGTATGAAAAAGCAAAATGATAGGACACTGAAAAAGCAACTCCCCAGGTCGGTAGGTGCCCAATATGCTACTGGAGATCAAAGGAGAAATAACTCCAGAAAGAATGAAGGGATGGCGCCAAAGCAAAAGCAATACCCAGTTGTGGATGTGACTGGTGATAGAAGCAAGGTCTGATGCTGTAAAGAGCAATATTGCATAGGAACCTGGAATGCCAGGTCCATGAATCAAGGCAAATTGGAAGTGGTCAAATAGGAGATGACGAGTGAACACTGACATTCTAGGAATCAGCGAACTCAAATGGACTGGAATGGATGAGTTTAACTCAGATGACCATTATATCTACTACTGTGGGCAGGAATCCCTCAGAAGAAATGGAGTAGCCATCATGGTCAACAAGAGAGTCCAAAATGCAGTACTTGGATGGAATCTCAAAAACGACAGAATGATCTCTGTTCGTTTCCAAGGCAAACCATTCAATATCACAGTAATCCAAGTCTATGCCCCAGCAAGTAACGCTGAAGAAGCTGAAGTTGAACGGTTCTATGAAGACCTATAAGACCTTTTAGAACTAACACCCAAAAAAGATGTCCTTTTCATTATAGGGGACTGGAATGCAAAAGTAGGAAGTCAAGAAACATCTGGAGTAACAGGCAAATTTGGCCTTGGAGTATGGAATGAATCAGGGCAAAGGCTAACAATGTTTTGCCAAGAGAACACACTGGTCATAGCAAACACCCTCTTCCAACAACAAAAAAGAAGACTCTACACATGGACATCACCAGATGGTCAACATGGAAATCAGACTGATTATATTCTTTGCAGCCAAAGATGGAGAAGCTCTATACAGTCAGCAAAAACAAGACCGGGAGCTGACTGTGGCTCAGATCATGAACTCCTTATTGCCAAATTCAGACTTAAATTGAAAAAAGTAGGGAAAACCACTAGATCATTCAGGTATGACCTAAATCAAATCCCTTATGATTATACAGTGGAAGTGAGAAATAGATTTAAGGGACTAGATCTGATAGATAGAGTGCCTGATGAACTATGGACGGAGGTTCGTGACATTGTACAGGAGACAGGGATCAAGACCATCCCCATGGAAAAGAAATGCAAAAAAGCAAAATGGCTCTCTGGGGAGGCCTTAAAAATAGCGGTGAAAAGAAGAGAAGCGAAAAGCAAAGGAGAAAAGGAAAGATATAAACATCTGAATGCAGAGTTCCAAAGAATAGCAAGGAGAGATAAGAAAGCCTTCCTCAGCGATCAACGCAAAGAAATAGAGGAAAACAACAGAATGACAAAGACTAAGGATCTCTTCAAGAAAATTAGAGATACCAAGGGAACGTTTCATGCAAAGATGGGCTCGATAAAGGACAGAAATGGTATGGACCTAACAGAGGCAGAAGATATTAAGAAGAGGTGGCAAGAATACACAGACAAACTGTACAAAAAAGAGCTTCACGACCAAGATAAGTACGATGGTGTGATCACTCAGACATCCTGGAATGTGAAGTCAAGTGGGCCTCAGAAAGCATCACTACGAACAAAGCTAGTGGAGGTGATGGAATTCCAGTTGAGCTGTTTCAAATCCTGAAAGACGATGCTGTGAAAGTGCTGCACTCAATATGCCAGCAAATTTGGAAAACTCAGTAGTGGCCACAGGACTGGAAAAGGTCAGTTTTCATTCCAATCCCAAAGAAAGGCAATGCCAAAGCATGCTCAAACTACCGCACAATTGCACTCATCTCACACGCTAGCAAAGTAATGCTCAAAATTCTCCAAGCCAGGCTTCAGCAATACATGAACTGTGAACTTCCAGATGTTCAAGCTGGTTTTAGAAAAGGCAGAGGAACCAGAGATCAAATTGCGAACATCTGCTAGATCATGGAAAAAGCAAAAGAATTCCAGAAAAACATCTATTTCTGCTTTATTGACTATGCCAAAGCCTTTGACTGTGTGGATCACAGTAAACTGTGGAAAATTCTTCAAGAGATGGGAA
>NW_011494913.1:6674608-6688980 GCF_000754665.1 Bison bison bison | reverse complement strand
CAGCATCACTTCATGGCAAATAGATGGGGAAACTGTGGAAACAGTGTCAGACTTTATTTTGGGGGGCTCCAAAATCACTGCAGATGGTGACTGCAGCCATGAAATTAAAAGATGCTTACTCCTTGGAAGGAAAGTTATGACCAACCTAGACAGCATATTCAAAAGCAGAGACATTACTTTGCCAACAAAAGTCTGTCTAGTCCAGGCTGTGGTTTTTCCAGTAGTCATGTATGGATGTGAGAGTTGGACTGTGAAGAAGGCTGAGTGCCGAAGAATTGATACTTTTGAACTGTGGTGTTGGAGAAGACTCTTGAGAGTCCCTTGGACTGCAAGGAGATCCAACCAGTCCGTCCTGAAAATCAGCCCTGGGATTTCTTTGGAAGGAATGATGCTAAAGCTGAAACTCCAGTACTTTGGCCACCTCATGCGAAGAGCTGACTCATTGGAAAAGACTCTGATGCTGGGAGGGATTGGGGGCAGGAGGAGAAGGGGACGACAGAGGATGAGATGGCTGGATGGCATCACTGACCGATGGACATGAGTTTGAGTGAACTCCAGGAGTTAGTGACTGACAGGGAAGCCTGGCGTGCTTCAATTCATGGGGTCGCAAAGAGTCAGACAGGACTGAGTGACTGAACCGATGACTCACCTGGTGCCATTCTCTGAGTTTTGAGACATTTCCTTTCTTTAATTAGCAGACTGCTAGTAGCTATAAAACATCCAGCTAAAGACTAGCAGCGGGGTACTCTTTCTGCCCCCTTCTGATGCCTATGTCAGAAGCTTTCTCTATTTTATACTTTAACATACACAAAATCTCTGAGCGAAGAAGCCCCGTCTCTGGCCCTGGATTGAATTCTTCTCCTCCGGAGGCCAAGAATCCTGGCGTCTTTTGTGGTTCAGCAACAACCTTTCACCAGGAGCCAGGAAGTACAGCTAGGCTCAGCTATCACCAGCAATGCTGCCTGCCCTGCCGCACTTCCTCACTCCGCTGGACTGCATCAGTCAATGATTTAACAAAATGAGGCTAGTTAAGCCATGGACCATTTCAATGGTCATGGTGCCATACACACCCTGAAGTTGAGTCTGACTCTCCTCAGTGCGGTGAGTCCAAGTAGAGTCTGGATATTTGGAACACGCACATTTGTGAGAATGACTTCAGCTTTCGCTCCCATGCTCACACACTCTCCAGAACCTACTCCTCCTCCCCACTGACTGCCAGCATCTGGGGGATCCAGCCTCCCTGACAGGGACAGACCGAGGCTGCATGACCTTCTCTGATACGGAAGCCAGAGGAACCCAGAAAGGGGATCAGACCACTGGAGTGCCTGCCAATATTCCCAGCTTCCTGGCAGGAAAACACTTGTGTGGCAAAGCTCCTTTTTAAAGAAATGCTTTATTGCTGCAATTAGACACTCCGTGTATAGTACAAACACGCCCCCACCCATACAGAGAATTATTCAAGCAGTAATACTGAGAAACAGTGACCATACACAAAATGATACAAAACTAGACATTTAGATAACTAGAAAGTTTCTAAGTCGAGGAAAACTTCAGGTGTGAAGTGCCTGTTAGAAACCACACCACGCATGCCAGTGTGAATTTGGTCTTTATTAACAATCAACATCCTATAAACATTGCATCTGAATAGGTGATGAGTTGCACAGTTTCATTACTTTCAAAACAAAGACAGACGCTTTTGTTTCCCTATGTTTCAGCCTTTCCTTGGGCTAGAGACAGAAGCTGCAAACTTCAGATCAGATGCAAGAGAGAAAGTACCTCAAAAGTGTGTTTGCGTCAGGCGAAATCCACGCCATCGTGGACCTTTATCCTGTGTGCCCTAGCCTCCTCCGGCTCCAGGGCCGACCACCGGTCAGGGGGGCAGCTCTACACGAGGCTTTCGTGTAGAAAGCCTGCCCAGCTGCCCGGGGCCTGTATGTCTGTAGCTAGGTTAGGGCACAGCTGCAGGTTTTGAAACTGGACCCATAAGATTGAAAAGAGTGGACCGAAGCAAAAAAAAAAAAGCAAGAGACCGTACAGGTCTGGAGGATGAAGCCATCTTTTATAATTTTCAGTGAAATTTTAAACTCAGCCACAAAAGTGCTTCAGTGGAACTATAGTTTGAGGGGAAGCAGAGGCCGAGTCAGAGACGGTTGGCTGTCGACACCCCAGGCTGCTTCCTCTCCCCCTCGCCTGGCGTTCAGATTCCAGCCCTCCGGGCCCTGAGACCTGCAAGCTTACCCCGCGTTTCTATGATTTGTTCAGTCAGGTGCCAAACGATGAAGAAATGGGGAATGATTAACTCTTCAAAGCAACGCCCGGCAGATCCACAGCCCCACTAGGTGGCAGCACAGCGCCGCTTCACCGGCCTCGCACCTCAGGGTGGGTCCCTGCGGGGCGGGGGTGGGGATTAGCTGGGGGTCAAAGGTGGTCAACAGACCCTGTGAGGACAGAAAACGGCAATGGGTAAGCTGTGTGTGTGCCAACCCAGGAAAGAAAAGGAGAACGTGGGGCTGACCATCCACAGGCAGAGGCCTTTAGGAGCTTGGCTGGAGGTGACAGGGTGGTGTGAGCGCGCTTCCCGTGAGAGCCTGGGTGGGCCACGGGAGCAACGTAACGGTGCTGGTTATGAAGCCACCTCTGGTGGGGCACCAGCCACACTGGCTGGGATGTCCTGGGGCCACCCCCACCTGAGCACACTCTCCTCTCTATCAGAAGTCTCCGTGCTTTTCAGGGACAGCACAGGGAGCTCCACTGCGGGAAGGGGAATGGTGCCCACTCAGAAATCCAGTATTCCCTGACGACTCACCTGCCATCAAGAGGGACAAGGGGCCTTGCCCGGGCAGTTCCTAAAGGGCACCGGCAAGGCAGACCTGGGATGTGGCTCTCCTGAGCAGACTGTCTGTAGCTATTTGGTGTCCCCAGGCTGGGAGGGGGCGTAGGTAATTGCACTTTGGGGCACAGTGAGCACAGGCACGCGCTGGATGTGGCCCGGGAGGCGGAGAGGGCGAGCGGACCTATTTCCAGGGTGAGCTATGGCTGGATAGCACCTGCCAGGCCAGAGGAGCCATGGCAGGGCAAAGCCCTCCCCCGAGGCTTTCAAAACAAACCATTTCACACTGAAATGCAGAGGAATCGTCTTCTGTTTGCTCCTTACTCTTGACAGGCTAGATCAAACACCTGAGGCTCAGAGGATGGAGGGCAGGACCCGGGGCCTCCACCCAAGACATCCAGAGAGCTGCCCAGAGAGTAAGTGCCTGGGCACACTCATCTCACACTGCAGAACTCCCTGGGCTGTTTTTCTGGAGTTGACTCTCTTTTGCCTGGTATGATGAAACTGGTCTTTAAAAACAGAATTTTAAGCAGACCTTTTTAAAGGTACAAAGGCCATTTGATGGTAGTGATTTTGGTTTTATGAAAAAATGGTACAGGAGATAATCCCTGACAACAGAATGGACTGAGAGCAGGGCCAGGGGTTCAGCCCAGTTAAGGCGGCAAATGGGCAGGGCTGTGGCTGGGAGCGGGACGCGGTGGGCCGTGGCAGTCTCTGCTCAGTCCTGGCCCTCAGCCAGAGGCAGCCCATCTGCCTCTCTGCCCCGGGCAGCGGCCCACGGAAGGTGCCAGGAGCACGGGCCCCTGAAAGCGCCTTCAGCGCGCGCCCCAGCTGGGCGACACATGCCTGCTTCTTCAGTGTGAAGTCAGCACAAACCGGAGAGCTCTGTCTGTAAAGGAATAGGTTTTAAATATTCCGTTTTGTTCTGATACCTCAACTTCCTTTCATTTAGATCTCATGAACCCTTCTTCTTCAGGACTGACAAAAAAAAAAGAAACGTTTAGGGCAGCCCTGTGACATGAAGACTTGTCATAAAACAGGCTTAAAACCACAAGATTACGCTCGAACTGCCTGCCATTTACCATCCATTCATCCCACAAAATGTTACGAAAAATGCCTCCGACCTGTTTGTTCTGCTTTACAAGTCCCTTTTATGGACACAGAGTAGAATCACATTTCTTAGCATATATAAGGCAAAAAGGGCTTCAGATCTATTACAGTGTGAAGGAGACAATCAGGGTCACGAAAGGAAGGTTTCTAAATGAGACGTTCTTTCAAATGCCAATCCTGCGCGACACACATATCACAAAATAAAGATTCTCCTTTTGTAAAGTGCTTTGCTTTGCTTAGTGAATCACTCACCACCACGCACAGAGCACCACGGTCCGTCTGCTTGGGAACTGTGGCAGTGGCAGCCTCCCCGGGCCCTGTTTAGTGGTGGAGAAGCCTCTCCGCAGGGCTGGTCCTCCCCAACAGTTCAGCTAGTGGGCGGGAGGTGGGGCCTGCCGACCAGAAGAGGTGCGGCAGGGCCAGGTGCCGCCTGCTCCCATTCTCCCCTCAGCTCTGGCATCTTGCTCTCTCATCCTGCTCAAGGCTACGAGCCAGAACCCAGCCAGCACCCCATCATGGGGCCACAGGCTCGTCCACCCTCCCTTCCTGTAGACTCGCTGGCAGAAGCAGAACCCAGCCGGGCACAGCTGACATGAGGGTTTTCCAGGAGAGTCACTAAGGAGGGTTTAGAAAAAAGAGAAGCCATTAAAAATAGTCACCTGCCCAGCCTATGCTATTAAAGGACGTAAGAAAATGCATACAGTGGCAGTAAACAATTTCCCTCAGCTGTTCTCAGCTGTCCAGGAGCTACAGCCTCCGCGCCATCAGACGTGAATGATCTCTGCTCCAGTGTCTTCAGGCTCTGTGCAACAAGAAGAGTTCGTATCGGAATGACAGACTCCACGTCCATCTTTACTTTCAAAGTTGGGCTCTGGTAGTGCAGGTTTTTCAAAAATGTTCCTTTTGCTTGTTTCTGGACAGTTTTGGACATAGATTACTCTGTTATAAGCCTTGAGTCTCCTCCATAACTGTACGTACACTTTGCACTGAACGTACATGAATAGAAGTCCACCGGTAAAACCAATGGCCACAACCACCAACTTAGTCCAAAAGGGCCACTCTAGGATTCCTGGAAGGGAAAAAACCCGATTAGCCTATCAGCACCCTGGTGGCTCAGACGGTGAAGCGTCTGCCTACAATGCGGGAGACCCGGGTTCAATCCCTGGTTTGGGAAGATCCCCTGGAGAAGGAAATGGCAATCCACTCCAGTACTGTTGCCTGGAAAACCCCATGGACAGAGGAGCCTGGTAGGCTGCAGTCCACGGGGTCGCAAAGAGTCAGACACGACTGAGCAACTTCACTTTCACTTTCAGACCTTATTTAAGATGTGAAATAAATAAAACACAGTTTCTGAACCTGTCCTAGCCGCAGATTCTTAACTCATCAAATGCAGTTTTGTGGAGGAGGCATGGACGAGCTCGTCCAGGCCCTGTCATCCTGTGCTTCCAGGGGCATTCGTGGAATTCTCTCCATGATTCGATCTCTCCTGACTGGGGTTTTTTTTTTTTTTCCTTTTTTTAAAAGATTTTTTTTTTAAATATGAACCATTTCTAAAGACTTTTTATTGAATTTGTTACAATACTGTTTCTACTTTATGTTTTGCTTCCTGGCCACAAGACATGCAGGATCTTAGCTCCCTGACCAGGGATCGAACCTGTGCCCCCTGCATTGGAAGGCAAAGTCTTAACCACTGAATTGCCAGGGAAATCCCGACTGGGTTATACAAAGTACCACCACAGCACAAGAAACATCCAAAAAGGACGTACGGTGCGTCATAATGGATACCTCCCTCCAGAAGCCCAGACATTGGAGGTCAGACTTGGAAATCAACCTGGAGTAATACCCCAATCCTAAGATCCACTGTGCCATTCAGGATACCCTGGCTGGGCACACCTTTCGTTCTGACCACGTACCTGTTGCCTGCCCCTGCCTGATCTCCTCAGCAGTGCGGTCGATGAGCACGTACAAGGACCAGACCACACAGGTGATGGCAATGACGTGGAAGGTCACGGAGCACATGATCTTCCTGCGCTCGCTGGACGTCATCTGCAGCTTCTCCCACTGAAAAAGACAGCACACAGACGTGAGGCTCAGGCTCCCAGGCCTCAGGGGCTACCCTGGGGTGAGAGCTTTGTTGATGGTAAGACTGGCTTCCCTCCCCACTACCCCTCACCCAAGCTAGATGAATTTCCCCAGACACTGAGTCATTCCCTTTAAACCACGTGGCTTCAACCAGGTACCAGGCTCTGGTATTCTGTCGACAGCCAACTTTCTATGCAATGAAGAGAAGCCGGGATCGAGATGATCTATGAATCACCACCAGCAATCCGGTCCCCCTGGCTGCTTATTCCTGCAAGCAGGCATTCACTGGCTTGATAAAAAGATTTTATGTTTTGGTCCAGATGAAAACAGCATGTTGGGCCAAGACCCGGGTGGCACGCTTTTGTTTCCGTGAGCTGCTGACTGGCGTGAGTGAGGGGAAGAGGGGGCGGATGGCACCACAGCACGCTAGCAGATGGGCAGGCACTATGGAGTGGAGGTGATGGCGGCGGGCGCTCACTCTTTGGTCCTCTGCTACTTTGGCAGCAACACCGTGAAATCGATGCTAAGAGTTCCTGGCACAAGCAGTCTGTCCCAGTCCCATCTCCTCTAGGAGCTCATTGATTTACTCCAAATAGCCAGATTTTCTTTTTCATTTACTGGTTTCCGAATCAGCAGAAAGCACAAAAAGGTAGAGAAAAAAACGAGTGTGAGCACTGCACATGCCCTGTTGGCCCCAGCCACAGCCTTTCCAGACGGTTCTATGCAGGACAAGCTGAAAGCAGAGCCTTGGGGACCACCTGTATTGGCCACAGTGCCCTAAGACTCGCTCGAGGGATCAGGATGGAGTAAGGTACCTGATAAATGATAAGGCTTTTGTGGGGAAGAGCATTTTTTTTTAAGTAGCTTGGGCCTGCCTTCTCTAACATCTAGACTGCTTTCTGCTGCGGTGTGATAGCGTATCTTCACTTGGTTTCCCTCCTAAAACACTCCCCTGAGTTCCTAAGATACACTTAGTTTCAGCCTTCGTCCTTCTCTGAAATGCTCGCCCACCTTTAGGTGGCTGCTTTCCTCTGGAGACAATGCGAGCCCTTTAGACTCCTTCACTTTCCCTCTAAGTCCGAGTGATCTTTCAAGAACTGCTTCAACACCAAACATTCTATGGTGCTGCCCCACTCTGCTTCCCCGGCATTTCAATCCACAACGAACACTTCCTTCCTGAATATCTGACCCGCGCTCTCCCTGGAAGTTAGCATTGTATTGGCACATCAAGTGCTACTACCTGATTATGTGATTCTCCCTGCAATTTACGTATTAAAGTTCTGAGATAAGAACAAGCCTTTTATTCTTCCAAACAAAACCTCTCCATGTGCTGGGCACAAAAACACATAGAGCAGCCAGTCTTTACACAGGAGGGGAGTGCCGGAGAGGCTCCTCTCAGCGAAAGCAAGGACACGAGGCCTGACGAGAGTTGTGCTTCACGTAATGCCCATGCGTCCCTTCTTTCCCATCTGCCCCCACCTCCTATCTAGCAAATATTTGTCACAAGTGTATAAAAATACATTTACTGCATCAGGCTGTGCTTCGTGCAGGAGAGGCACTCATCTCCGCAATGTGGTCTTAATTAGAGGCAAGGCCTGGATAGTTAACACACATGAAGTCTAATACTGACTAAGACTTCACAGAATGGTGTGTGATCCAGGGCCAAACGACTGATACAGACGAGCAAGCAGTCTTAGATTCAAGGAAAAAGAAAACATGATGACTGAACGGTCAGAAAGAGCCTCTTCCTGCGAGGAGGGACTTGGAAATCAGCACCAGTAACACGAATGTACACACTGGCCTCCACTTCCAAAGGAAGTGGACCCAAGTCAGCCTCGGCCCACCCAGTCCCAAGTGCTGACTCCAGGGGCTCACCTCTGCGAGACTGAGCTGCCGGGAGCAGGCATATTGCATATTGAGTGCAGCACTTTCCACAGCATCCTCTTTCAGGATCTGGAATAGCTCAACTGGAATTCTATCACTGCCGGGAGCCAGCGTGAGGAGCTCCACCCATGACAAAGGTCATGAGGAAGGAGGCTCGGCATACGCAAAGGCGGGATTGAGCCTCAGGAGTCCCCCTGGAAATTCTCGAGCAGAGTCTGCCTACTTTCTGCTTTGTGCTTTCACCTACCCCTCTGACTTTACGGGGGGCTGTCCCCCACTACCTCTCTCTGAAAAAAGAGTTAGCTTACAGCTCCAGTTAATAATTCCTGCGTGTGACAGTGTTTCAACCTACAAACTCCTTTGGAAGTCCTCTAGCCTGCCTGAATAGGTTTTTCCGGCCTCATGTGATTGTTCAGAGCCTCCCAACTGTGAGAGGCAGGAGATGTTCTAAACTGTCTAAACACAGATTCCTTTGAGTAGTTAAAAGATTGATTAGAAATTGTATTGGTGAAGGGATTTTCACTTGTTGGGCCAATGTTTGCTGCTGAGTTTCCACATCCCTTACCTGCTGTGTCCCTGGCAGTGTATTGATTAATTGGTGTAAGTAGTAGCTTTAATGTTTGTAACCTTGGACCCTTGAGTTAATTCTTTTCTTGATTGAGCCCACCCCACCTTTGCCCTATAGGAATGCAGCTTTGTTCAATGATTTTTGGAGGCTGGTGCCTGACTTTGGAATAATCACCTTTAGAGAAAAATAAGTTTCTTAAAATGTTAACAGGCCTCCTGGCCAGAAGATGATGTAATTCACCTGAACTTTTGCATATGATAAGTTTGAAAGCCTGGCTTTGATTAGGACCAGGAGCTGCTGTCCTTGCATGACTCCACCCCTTCCCCCATTATCCTCTATGCATAACTTAAGGTATAAAACTACTTTGGAAAATAAAGTGCGGGCCTTGTTCACCGAAACTTGGTCTCCCCATGTCGCTCTCTCTCCCAAATTCTGGCTGAGTCTCCATCTGGAGCGCAGAACCCGCCATGCTTGCTAAATATGCCTGGGCTTCTAAGATCCGACCGGGAAGGCCTCAGTGTCTCCTCTCCTTTGGGAGAACGGAAGGACGCCTGTGGCCTACGTAAGTGGTGCAAACTTCTTGTCTTGAAGTTTTATTGGTCTCCCGCGTAAACCAAGCTACTCAGCCTCTTTTCTCCACTGAATTTTCCTACTGAGCTATCCTCATCCTGTTACTCTTTATATCTTTGATAAATATTTAAATAAATAGGTCGCCTATGCCGTCTCTCCTTCGAATACCCTGGATCAGCCGGGGCTGGTCCCCGGCACTGAGCCACTGCCGAGGGCGGCCTGCACGCACTTTTCTCAGCGGCTTCAGCTTGGTCTCCATGATGAACTCGTACTTGCACAGCTCGCAGCAGCGCGTGTCGGAGCTCTTGATCCACTGCTGCAGGCAGGTCTGGTGCACGAAGTGGAGGCTCCCTGTGCAGCGGCAGGGCGTGATCAGAGGGCTCTCGTCATCCCCTTCACAGTGACAGATCCTGCGGCGGAAGCAAAGTCGGTCCTTACAAGCAGGGCCACACGACAGGGAAGACGACGCTTCAGTGGAAGGTCAGTCCGCCCAAGGAAAATGTTCAGAAATAAACATCACAAAATGACTATAAGCACAAAAACATACAAACACAAAAGAAAACAGCTACTGCAAACTAAGACTTTCTAGCTTACCGCACCAACATGGAAAGTCTGGATGGCATTTGGCATCAGAGAGGAAAAAATGATATAAGAAATGACAAAGCAGTCATTTTCAGTAAGACTTTAGAATTTCACTAATAGGCAATGTGGAAGCATCTTCCAGAACTTATGACGTTAAAATAATCAGAGGTAAAATTCCTGTGTAAAACAAAACCACACTCTACCTTTCAAAAATACCAGGAACTTGGAATGATGAACACTGCTTGTTAGCTATAATCACTGACCTCACCTTCACACACCACACTACATATTCCCATCCTCTATCAGCAAGTAAATAGAGAAACCACAGAGCTTCTCCTGGACCTGAAAAACCATTATAAGATACTTCCATTTCATTTCTTTTTCAGGACCACTCAGCAATGAGTGAGAAATTTAAATCATTATTTCTAAGGGTGCATGCAGCAGGTGTAGGCACTAACCTCAAGAAACTGAACAGACTGAGAAACAGAAGGGCCTTTTCCAGCAGCTGGAGAGCAGGTAGGGATACCTGGCCTAAAAGGAGCTGGGCTCTGGCCCAGCCCAGGCTCTCAGCTGTTTGTGTCTATGAGGGCGGCATCTGACCCAGCTGTTGAAAGAAATGATGATAGCTGATCCTGAGGAGGGGACGCTGTGGAAAGGTCAGAATGGGGAAGAAGGCTAAGAGTGGCGGCAAAAGGGATTCTGAAAGCTTCTGGGGGCCTGACAAGGAAGCTACACCCGGGAAGATAAAGCTGGGAAGTGGCTGAGGACCTGGGCAGAGGTGGCTGCATCCAAGTTAAAGAGAAGGGAGGAAGCAGCTGCTGGAGAACAGCCCTTCCCCCACATGTGGTGCTGCAGGTGGAGCAGGGGGCCAAAACGAGGCCCGGAGGGGAAGCCAGCACTTAACATCTAGACCACGAGCTGGAAGACTGGAGGTACTATTCCTTCTTCCACTTTCTTTATGCAAATGCTACTTATTTTTGGTTGAGAAGAGTCAGCTTGGCCTTTAATATGTGTAGCTTCTTCATCTTTTACCATCTATGAGACTATCTTGGGGACCCATGTCATAGAAATTGGATTTTCAAATGAATCAATAATCTATTCCTCTGGAGAAAAACTATTAATCTGTAATTGTGTACAACTGTCTATACATTCTCCGGAAACTTCACATATTAAAGCAAGATGAGGCCGTGGAGCTACGGGGAGCAGAGGTGGCCAGGATGCTGGTTCTCGGCAAACCAACCTGCAGGCATCCCCTGCTGTGGACACAGGGGAGAGGCGGGGGCCCTTTTCAGAGGTGGGGGAAGGACAGTCCAGGTCACTGTCCTTCTCCGCGGAGCAGAGGGGCGCCCGCAGCAGCCTGCTCCTCAGCTTTGCAGACGTGCTGTCCTCAAAGACGTCGTCATCACCCATCTCATCGGAGCAGAAGCCGGTGCTCCCGGCCAGCCTGCTGGAGGACTTGGCGGGCTGCGGACTGCTGGCACGGCTCTCCAGCTCATGGAAACGGTGCAGGCTGCTGCTGCTCGAGCCGCGCGAGAGTGAGAGCAGGTACCGCAGCAGCCTCCGGCTTCGGGACAAGGCCTCGCCATCCACATTCTCGTCCAGAAGCAGGACATGTGTGCCCCCCTTGCTGGCTCCTGCCTCTGAGGCTGCTGAACGATTGGCAGAAAGGGATGAAACACAAGAATGTTTGGAACTGCCCAGGGCTTTGCGATTCAGTATTCTTCTTTCTCTCTGGTGGAACCTGTTGGTTCTGAGACATGGGTCCTGAGGGAGTACCAATTTCCCTTCAGAGCAGGTTCTCTCCACATAGTCAAAACTTTCCAAGGCATCCCGGGCGTTCTCACCCACATCATTTAGGGATTTTGAGAACTTTAGCGTTCTTCTGGCTCTGGTATTCTTAGTAGGCTTCAAGGCCTGGACCCACTCTGAACCACAGGAGTTTCTCTTTGACGCCTGCGCTGTGTCTTGACAGACAACTGTCACAGTGAGCCCTTGGGTCAGAGGACTCTGGCAGGCAGGAGCTTTCAAGACAACAGCAGATGGCACGGGACTGTGGTGACAACACTCAGAAAACACTGCACTGGAACTGCATGCAGAGAACAGTGGGATAAAAGCACAGAAAGTAAAACAATATTAAAAGAGAACAGACATCAAAGTGAAGAAATGAGACTCGCATGGTAACCTGGTGAGCACATAGCACATAAAACCAGGCTGACTGTTTAGAGCAGAGGCATATGGAGAATCAAGAATCTGCAGACATTAACGCATGTCCCCAGGATGCACACGAGCCACGGTAGCGTGCAGAGTGTTACCTGCAGATGTCCTGATTGGAGGGCGTGACAGAAGTGCGAGGGAAGGAGGACACTGGAGCCGACGCCACCGAGGAGCCCCCAGCCTGCAATACACAGCTCTGGTCAGTGTTTAGGAGGAGCCAGGGGACCACGAACACCACCTCCTGAATGGCGCTGGGCCTGCTGCTGCCCACAGCTCAGTGAACCGTGCTCAGTGAACCGTGTTAGGTCCCTACGAGCCAAGGCAAGAACAGAACAAGCAGCATTCTTCTTTTCTCAGATGAAGGTATAACTGTAGTCAAGAATATCTGAGAGCGTGGAGCAGCAGCATCCACCTTGTATGGATTCAATGGGCATTCATCTTCTAAGCAGCTAAACTGAAATTAGCTCGTACAGAAGCTGAGAAACCGAGCACCACAGGTACATGCAAACACAAAAGGACCGCGAGGCACCTTCCCTGCGGCCTTACTTCCCCCAGCTGGCACTCTCTACCCCTGTGTCTGGGGCCATCCTGTGCCCTGCGGCCTTACTCCCCCGGCCGGCGCTCTCTACCCCTGTGTCTGGGGCCATCCTTGTGGAGGTTGGCAGGACACAACAGCCCTCACCACTTGGCAGTGGGTCCATGAACCCCCAAGCCCCTGCCAGCGCTCCTTACACAGAGGGGAGACTCCCTGAACTGCCAAACTTAGAGAAAAGATCCGGGAGGGTGAGGAAGTTCATGGTGGGAAGAGAAGCAGAGGAGAGAAATAGAACAGGGAGTACAGCTGAGCTGAGGCTGCAGGACGACTGTTCTGGGCGTCCCCCAACATCTACTCCAGCCCCTGCGGGGCACCTGCGAGGCCTCATCAAGACTGAATCCTGAGCTTCCTCGGCCCCCGCAGCGGCAAGTGCGCTCTTCCCTCCTCAGGATAGCTATTCTGAGGGAGCAGCTGCTCCGTGCAACCTCAGGGGCCACACAGAGACAGCACTGAGTCTGTTACCAGTCTGACAGCAAGCCAGCATGTCCTCCCCACCCGCCCCAGGCCCTGTCCCTTGATTCTGGAAAGCCCCACTCTTGCAAAGTGTTGCCCCCGGGGCACGCTCTCATCCCAGCACTGCAGCTAAGGAACCCCTGACTTGCAACACCAACCCCCCTGCCTGGCATGTGCATCAGCCTGGACAGAACCAGAGAGAACCGGCGCTCTGCCTGAGGTGTTCATTGCACAGTGACTCCTGTTCCTCAACACGGAGATGAAACCATCGTAAACCCAAGTCAACCTTGGATTTGACTTGATCCGTGAAGTTACACGTTATCATGGCACGTGTGTATGCCAAAATTACGTGGCATTACTCAACAATCATATCTTCTGAGTCACCAAAGAATCCACATTTATTTTCTAAAAGCATTTCTGGTCAAAATTCTTAAGAATCTAACGTTTATTTGGAGCCAGAAAAATGACATTCCCCCAAATGATCTTGCACTACTTGGTTACGATTCTTTCTAAAACAAGAGGTGTCGGCGGGGGGGCTCAGGGGGGCTCTCAACACTTTGCTACTACATTCCCGTTGCATGAGCTACCCACTGCCCACACCCCACTTTCTCCTGTGCCCTCCTCCCAGACAGCTGTCAGAGGCTCCTCTATTCTCCCGAAATGGGAACAGGGAGCCTTTACTGTTACATCACAGGGAGATGGGCCAAGGAGGGCCACACTAACGTCCCTAGCTCCTACAATCGGCCAGGTCTCTGATATTCAGTCCCAACCCTACTCTGAGATGGACAGCCTCCTGGAACTTCTCGCTCCCTTCTTTAATCTGTGAGGGTGACCGGTTTTGTTCAGCATCTGTAGGCGGGGCCAAAACCCAGTCACGGTGTAGAGCATGAGCCTCCGCAAGCAGACCTGGGGGGAAGGGAGGACAGGAAGGTCGGTTCGCGCCCTGTGCCCTCACACACCTCCCTGGGCCCTCAGATCTGCTTCCTCGAGGTTGCTGGGTCAAGCTGAGTCGCTCAGACTAAGGCAGAGAAGGAAGCGCCCGCCCCATGTGAGGATCGGCCAAGTGCGTGCTCATCCAGACGCAAGGCAAAGTCTTGTTATCTCCTTCCCTGTTGCATGCTGAGGCCTGGAGCCTCATGAAACA
Organism: Bison bison bison; assembly: GCF_000754665.1. Classification (NCBI taxonomy): domain Eukaryota; kingdom Metazoa; phylum Chordata; class Mammalia; order Artiodactyla; family Bovidae; genus Bison; species Bison bison. The sequence continues at coordinate 6,674,948 of NW_011494913.1, read as the reverse complement.
CACATACTGTCTGATTCTGCAGAGAAGGCAGACCCTGTGAAAGGAGAGTCGGGTCTCATCTGCAGAACGCGATGCTCCCAGGGTCAGTGTCCTTGAGAGGAGGCAGGAGTCAGATGGGAAGCTGAAATCAAGACAGATGCTCTCTTACTACTATTCTGAACCTCGAGTAATTCACACGAGAAAGGGGCATCCAGGGGAACAAGGCACACCATCCCAGGCCCTGAAGGGGGCACGGCTTAGCAGCAGGAGGGAAGAGCCTCAGGGCGGAGCGAAAGCCTGCACTGAGGAGGAGGCCAGACTGCCACCCCCCTGATGTCCGCCACCCTTCCTGTGAGCCTCC
>NW_011494913.1:6661400-6674508 GCF_000754665.1 Bison bison bison | reverse complement strand
GTGAGCCTCCTGTCGCAGGCGTGCCACGGGGACTCCCACAGTCGTGTCTGCACTTGCAGCGGCCCTGCCACCCGGCTCCGTCTGCTCAGCACACAGGATCAGCTCCGGCCGCCTCTATCTGTGCCCCTACGCTCACTCCATCCTCTCCGATCCCACAAAGGACAGCACAAGATGCTCTGCTCTCAGCAGGCAATATCCAAGCCTCAGCAAGCCTCCCACTAGCAGAGGCAAACTCTCCGTTCTTATGAGATCAGGAGGTTATGGGAAAACTGTTGATTTACATACATACAAACCAACAAATGCCTTATCCTTCTCAAGAGCAAGAAAATGAGCAAGACTCACGGGGCCATCACAGCCCCATTCCTTCCATTAGCAGCTAGAGAAGAGCACGTGGTGAAGGTCAGGACCAGGCCTCCTGCAGAATGATCGCCGAGCACAGTGACAGCATCTTTCAAGAGCTCAACTTGTTGCTGATACCAGGCTGAGTAAAATCTATCAACCTACCCACAAGGATTTAATGGCGACAATGAAATGAGGAAGACAGCTTCAAACACAGTTCCAGGGTCCGACCAGGGGGGTCTAGGTAAGTTAAGCGGCTGCACTCCCCTATCAGACGCTCAGCCAAGAGCTACCTAGCCCCTCCGGACAGCAATAGCGAGTGGGGTGACATGTGGGAGGTTGTGGGGCAGTGCTGGCTTAAGGGAGAAGGAGACTGTGCCCCACACAACACAGGGAACATACTTTCCCCTCCTCGAGGGAGGATCAGGCCACACACGACTCTGCAGTTACTGACAAGAGGTGTGAATGTTCATAATGAGAACATTCAAATGTGTTGAGAAAACTGAAGCCCTCTGTTCCTGAAGTTCTTTGTTGGTTCTCAAACAAGAGACACTCCAGTCACGAAAAAGAATGTAAAGCAATCTCACTGCAAAAAAATTTTCATAAAAATCCCCTTTTTTTCAGATGTTGTAATCAATTATGCCCAAACAAACCTCTGGATTCTGTCTAGGCCTGAATCCCGGTTGCTCTTATTTCTTAGGAATGACAAGTTTGTTTTGCTGTTCTCAAGTCACTTAATGGTGGCTTTTCTATCAACTCACTGTTCCAAATGATTTTATCAAGGCTGCCAAGCACTTATAGCCAACAGAAAACTTTCCACATATCCCTGGTAGAAGTTGGCATGCCCCCCACCTCTGTTTCCCTTTAAGAGGACAAAGCACCACTGGGGCGCCTGTCAAAACAGACTCTCCACGTAGCCTCCTCGGTCGCTGGAAGGAACTCAGCAACGTGGCGCTGGAGAGGACTTCCTTCCTGCGGGACACCAACTGCACCTTCCCTCACCTTAACCTTCCCCACCGGCTTTTTGCTTCACTTCCTTCCCTTGCTCCTTTTACTACACTACTTTCCAACCTCCCTCTCGGCCACTTCCTCCTCCTTCTCTATTGCAGAACTTCACTGGGCCCTTCTGCGTTTACCAGCAAAGCTATTTTTAATACATTTTGTGCTCTCCTAAAAGTGAATCTGTCCACCTGATTTTCATCACCAGGTGTAGGGCCACAGGAAATGGTCTTGTTGGGCCTGTCTGCTTTTTAAGCCAGGAGGAACTTGAGGAAGGACTATAGAAGGAGATACAGAGAGCATGTGTTTACAACGGATCTCAAATTATAGCATATCAAGCAATGACTTAATAAAAAAAAGGGAAAGGAAATACAGACATCTCTTACAACATAAGAAGATGCTTAGCCTTTCTCACAATGAGAAATACAAATTAAAGCTCAAATGAGAAATGCCTTCATCATTAACAAGAGTTTTTAAAAAAATCAAATACCCACGTTGGCAAAAGTATGAGCTAACAATCACTCTCACACATTGTGTGAAAGCAACCCGGTAACCCTCCCCCTAAGATGGAGATTTGGCAATTTCACTCAGAATTACAAATGCATGTGCTGTGTCCCAGCAACCCTTCTTTTAAGAATTCATCTTTACACATATGCAAGAAAAGGTTTGTACAAAACTGTCTGGGAGCAGAGGGCTGACAAGTCATGACTTGTGGGCTTGGACACGAATGTCAATAGTAGTATAACAAGTCACTGCACTACTGTATTTCTACCAAAAAACAAAAACCCAAACATCAAAATGAATGTTGTAAGAGCCATGTATATTTCCTCCTTTAGAAGAATATGGCTAAATTAAGAAAGCATGTTACATTGTCAGCATAGAGATTTCGGAAGTGAAGAGTTCTGACAGCTACCAAGAGAGAGGTTTTTCCTCTGCAAAGATGGCATTCACCACCTGTATCAGATTGTTATTATCCTGTTAACAAATTACCACACACTTAGTGGCTGAAAACCACAAGTTTGTCATCTGGCCCACAGTGCAATGGGACCTCTGCTCAGGGCCTCCCTTCTCTGCGGAGGCTCTGGGGAAGAACGCACTCCCACGTCCATTCAGGCCGCTGGCAGAAGGCAGTTCCCAGCAGCTTTAGGACTGAGGACCCATTTACTTTCTGGCTGTCAGCCAGGGGCTGCCTGCATTCCCCATCCATCCTTCCCCATCTTCAAGCCCACTCTTGCTTCTAGTCTCTGCCCCCAGGCAGGGAAAGCTCTCTGCCTTTAAGAGCTCACATGATTCCTTTACAATGATCTTGTCAGCAATATCTCTCATCACACTGACAAGCTTCGGGCATCAGAGTGGGACATCTTGGGGTGGGTTGGGGGGTGGCACTTCAGAAATTCTGCTTACCAGACCACCTTACCTTTACTTTCTGCTCAGGAAATTACTAAATGCTTCTGCCCTCCTGCCCTCAAAGCAGGAGACAGAGATCGGGTCCTTACTACCACTCAGCAGGTCTGACTTCAAATAATAAAACCAAATAGCATCTCACTTGGTGTTTAGACACTGCAACGTACAAACTGAGGCAGCATTTCAGCGAACTTTCTGCTCAGCACAGAAGTTTCTCCATGAAAAGAAATGTTTCATTCTGAGAGATTCTTGATTTCTAAAAATAAACACCCAGTTGTATTCAACTTCCAAGATGATCTACAGTTAAAGGACAGGCCAGTTCTGTGGCTGCTCTGATAAATACATGTTGACTCCTGACCAAGGGCTGTGCCAAGAATGAGCTTTCTCGATAGCAATTAATTAAAACTGACCATTAAAAAAGTCAATATAGAATATGTACAATATAGAATTCATGGAGGAGAGTGTACTGAATTCTAAAATGATTTCCATTACAAATGACTCTCAGTATTGTCTGGTGAGTAGCACAAACACTGAATTCTTTTTTTTGGTGGCCTTTTAGAGAGGGTTGGAATTACGTGAATAACAATATATCCCCAGCATAATGAGGGGCCTATGTCACAGCACTGCTAGAGGGAAAGCAGCAGCTGAAGGGGCTCTGCCACGGCCCATCTCACAAAGCAGGTCTTTAAGCTACTGTTGGGAAACTTGCAAATATAACTTGTTTTCAATAAATTACATTGAAGGCAATAGTTTCTGAGCAAAGATGGATTCACATTCCCAGAAGCTCCAACTGTAACCATATAAAGACCCCCAAGTCATCAGAGATCAAATTGCCAACATTCGTTGGATCATAGAAAAAGCAAGAGAGTTTCAGAAAAACATCTATTTCTGCTTTATTGACTATGCCAAAGCCTTTGACTGTGTGGATCACAACAAACTGGAAAAATCTTAAAAAGATGGGAATACCAGACCACCTGACCTGCCTCCTGAGAAATCTGTATGCAGGTCAAGAAGCAACAGTTAGAACTGGACATGGAACAACAGACTGGTTCTAAATAGGAAAAGGAGTACATCAAGGCTGTATATTGTCACCCTGCTTATTTAATTTATATGCAGAGTACATCATGAGAAATGCTGGGCTGGAAGAAGCACAAGCTGGAATCAAGATTGCCGGGAGAAATATCAATAACCTCAGATATGCAGATGGCACCACCCTTATGGCAGAAAGTGAAGAGGAACTAAAGAGCCTCTTGATGAAACTGAAAGAGGAGAGTGAAAATGTTGGCTTAAAACTCAACATTCAGAAAACGAAGACGATGGCATCCGGTCCCATCACCTCATGGCAAATAGATGGGGAAACAGTGGAAACAGTGACGGATTTCACTTTTGGCTCCAAAATCCCTGCAGGTGGTGACTCAGCCATGAAATTAAAAGACGCTTGCTCCTTGGAAGGAAAGCTATGACCAACCTAGAGAGCATATTAAAAAGCAGAGACATTACTTTGCCAACAAAGCTCTGTCTAGTCAAAGCTGTGGTTTTTCCAGGAGTCATGCATGGATGTGAGAGTTGGACTATAAGGAAAACGAGCACCAAAGAATTGATGCTCTTGAACTGTGGAGCTGAAGAAAACTCTTGAGAGTCCCTTGGACCGCAAGATCCAACCAGTCCATCCTAAAGGAAATCAATCCTGAATATTCATTGGAAGGACTGATGCTGAAGCTGAAACTCCAATACTTTGGCCACCTGATGCGAAGAACTGACTCATTTGAAAAGACCCTGTTAGTGGTAAAGATTAAATGCGGGAGGAAAAGGGGACAACAGAGGATGAGATGGTTGCATGGCATCACCGACTCAAAGGACATGAGTTTGAGTAAGCTCCAGGAGTTGGTGATGGACAGGGAAGCGTGGCATGCTATAGTCCATGAAATCACAAAGAGCTGGACACGATGGAGCGACTGAACTGAACAGAATTCACCAGAAATACCATGGTAGAAGGGCTGGGTTTCTGAGTCATTTACTACTCAAAAGGACCCTTTACTACTACAGACTTCTTTTAAATATTTAACTTTTCAAATATAACTGAAATACATTTTTATTTCCAAAAATTCTTGGAGAAAATTCTGAGGTGGTAGCAAAAGCAGTGGCTTTTGACTCCAAAGTCCTCAGTCTGTGTGTGTTCTGGGGCCACCTGGCTAAGCACACCACCTCCCAAGAGCACACCACTCGGCACAGGAATTTAATCATTTAAAAATCAGGCCGACAATCCATAGGGCTCCTACGAGGGTCTTATAAAATCAGAGATGCAGAAATGTGACACACCATTCTCGGAAAGCCCCCACTGAGGAGAAGGCTTCCAGCTATACTCCTAGCTGCTGCTCGCTGGTCTGCAGAGTGAACTTTCAGGTGTTTCTGCGATGAACTGCCCCGTTCCAACAGGCTACCACTGTCCACTCACAGGGGATGAAAAGTTTCTGCTCAGGCTACTCACCTGGCAGGTAAACCTTTGCCCTGGGAAATGCAACTGAGAGGAACTCGGAGACAAGATGAACTCAAACTTAATACTAAGGCTCTTCCTCTAAAGCCAACATGTTAGGTAACAAATGAAATCAGTAATCTCTTTAAGCACATGCCCTCCCTGACCCAAAATCTAAAAGAATATTCAGAGACCTGCCTGAAACCCCACTGCTGCCTCAACATCCCAGGCCCCGCCTCCGTCTCTGCTCTGCGACTCTGCGCCAGCCTCCACCTAGAATCTCACCCATTCCTGCCTCCTCCTGGGGTGCTCTCACACCCCACCCAGCATGACTGGCCCTTCCTCGGCTTCCTCCCCAAAAAAGGCTTTCCACACCTATTATTCACTATCTGTGCACCCTGTTCACTTCTTCCCTGGCACTGTCAAGGTTTATAAGAAGACGTTACAGAACAACACGTTCGTTCAGAAGTCGCTGCTGTTTAGTCCTGCATGGCGCCTTGCACACAGGACGTGTTCAATGAACACTCGTTGAATGAATAAAACAAGGACACTCTGGAGCAACTGCATCTCTGTTAATATGTCTAAAACAGAGGTTCTCCAACTAGTTGGTCTCAGGGTCACTTTACACATTGAAAGAAAAAAAGAAAAACCAATGAGGGCCCCAAAGAGCATGTGTTTATGTAGGTTACATCAACCAAAGGTTAGAAACTCCCCAACACAAGACCACCAGCTCACACGCTGCTAGCGACAGACAGAAGATGCCATCTTGCATGCCACTCAGACTCTGGAAACTCCACTGTACACTTGTGAGACAGCGAGAGTAACAAGAGCAAATCATGTCTTCATATTATTAGGAAACCAGTTTTAGCCTGGCCCCTTATTCTGCCAGGGGGTCCAGAACAAAACTAAAGCTGCTGGTCTAAAGCTTTAACCAAAGACTCAACTGTGACAAATCAGGAGGAAGAAGGAGAAAACAGAGTCAGTCAATTTGGCAAAAGGAGAGCCAAAGAGCAAGACATTGACCACGGAGCGTCATCAGGACCCAAAGTGAGGCTACATGGTATTCATGATACACATTAAGCAGGCTGTCACCTCTTGACGCCATTAACCCTGCCAATTCATTCTCCTTGTTTCTATTGAATGAAATAAGTACACTGTCTTTGAGATAGCTGCTTTCTTCAGTATAAATTGAGAAAGGCACATCTGCCTTATACTTAACCCACAGGTCTGAGTAAACTGTCTGTCACTGGTTAACTGTGTATTCAGAAACAGAGAGAAGGAGAACTTGATCGTGACAATCAAATCAAGGTGTGTGGCCAGCGAGTCGCCACCCTAAGGCTGTGTTTACATCTGACATGTGACATTCTGCTCCTCCTCATTCCTAGCTAATGGCAACACTAACAGGAAAATATTCAAGAGCTCTAGGCAAGCTCTGCTTGCCAAACAACAGAACAGCTATAATTTTAAGTGTTCATTACATATGTCCAATCTGACTTCTCCCCAGGAATACGCGATTAACCAGAGGCAGGCACATGATTCTTGAGATACTTGAATAAAATTACGCAGAGCTCTAAAATATTCCGCTGGGTACGAGCCTTCGGAAACTGCTGGAGCTCAGTCGCCTCACCTGGCCGCAGGGAGGAGGCGGCACACGTGCTCCAGGCTTCTTGAGACGGCTTGCCGCCGCCATCTCCCTGTGGGAAGCACTACTCGTCGTGAACTTGCTCAAGAAATTGTGTCACCTGGACCAAATCCAGTTCCCAGAGTTGAATGAGAATGCTTCCCTCGGGGTAAGCTAATGCCGCGTCTGGGCGCTGCACTGTCCTGCAGATAACTCTCCCAGAGAGGTGTCAGCAGAGGCTCGAGGAAGCACAGCCCCCACAGTGAACCCGGCCTAAGCTGATGCCTTGTATCTGAAAAAATTTCATTTGGACAGAGTGAATTCAAGCCTCCTCAAGGAATCCCAATCTTCCTCTAAAGGATTTCTGGTCAAAGTACAGTGGTCCTCAGGGCTTCTCTGGTGGCTCAGTGGTAAAGAATCTGCCTGCCCATGCAGAAGACGCAAGTCCAATCCCTGGGTCTGGAAGATCCCCTGGAGAAGGCAAAGGCAACCCACTCCAGTATTCGTGGCTGGGAAATCCCATGGACAGAGGAGACTGGCGGGCTCAGTCTATGAGGTCACAAAGAGTCAGTCACGACTTAGCGATTAAACAACAACATGCCAAGTCGCTTCAGTCGTGTCTGACTCTGTGACCCAACGGACAGCAGCCCGCCAGTTTCCTCTGTCCATGGGATTCTCCAGGCAAGAATACTGGAGTGGGTTGCCATGCCCTCCTCCAGGGGATCTTTCTGACCCAGGGATCGAACCCACTTCTGTCTCCTGCACTGACAGGTGGGTTCTTTACCACTAGCACCACCGGGGAGCCTCACCAACAGTGGTCCTCACCGGAACAGCCCCAGCCAACACGGCCCCAGGGTTTACAGGCGCCTACAACTGGATGTCCAGGAGAGCCATCACTCCTACTGACTAAGACTGCAAATACCTTCCTTTTATCTCTACCTAAAGCACTGGATTTCCCAAGGAGGTGACAAACCAGTTTTCTACTACAGTTTAACCCCATCCTGGCCAGCTCCTTTCAACCCTTTAAGTCCTGTTGTAAGCATCCCCTCCTCAGCCAGACCTTCCCTGAGCAGCCCTTCCAACTCTGGTGCCTCATAATTTTGTACCTTAGCCCCTTTTCTTTCCCATTCATGATTCTGCCTAAAGGTATTTTATGGACATCTGCTTATTCCTCTCTCCTCTGTTTAGCTCAGCATTCAAAGCATAATGTCTGGCACAGAGTTATGTGCAGACAAAATCTGAATTCATGTAATACTCCTAAACACCACACTGGGCCTCCTTGTACACCTGACAGTTGAGGGTACTTTATGCCAGGTGATGAGACAGCTTGCAGGTGGGGGGCAGTAATGGTACAATACCCCTGGACAGGGAGTCAGGTCACCTCACCCTTACATGGCAGGCCTTCCAGGAGCAACCTCTGTGACCACCTGAGTCCCCCGGAAGGCCACGTCAGTACCTGGGCACATCCCCCCACCAGCTCGCGCTCCAAGTAACCCAGGAGTGATGGCCATCAGTCAGAGGCTGCCCATCACTCCGACAGCAGAGACCCACCTCACGCCCTCCCTTCTCTCCAACACAAAGCCTCCCAAATCCCACTGCCTGTCAGAGCTCTAGTTCACAAAGGGCAGAATCAGCACCAGTGGTGGTTGACAGAATAAGAGTTTAGGCGACATAACGAAGAACATTTTGTAAGCTTTTTAAACGGAGTGTAACACAGACTGCACGTGACTGACTGACATGAGCACAGGCCAGCCTGAAACCCGGGCACAGGCCGAGTCGGCAGGAAGCATCTCTTGACAAAAACAAAACCTCAGGTAGCATAACCTGTCCATAGACTGACCTCCCCTTGTATCTTCTAGTTCAAGGGTAGGAAGCATCTGCTTAAGTATATCTGCCACACTGAAGGCAGGAGTTTTACATGTCTTGGCCTAAAAGTAGCCTCAAATAACAGGCTTGTTTTATAAACAGAACAAGCAAGAGCTGCATTCTCAAAAGCAAGTGTCATAGAAGCCCCGCCCTCTGTTCTTCAGCCCCATTTAACTTGCTCATCCCTAACATACTTACAGAGAAGGCACTGGCACCCCACTCCAGTACTCTTGCCTGGAAAATCCCATGAACGGAGGGGCTTGGTGGGCTGCAGTCCATGGGGTCGCTAAGAGTCAGACACGACTGAGCAACTTCACTTTGACTTTTCACTTTCATGCATTGGAGAAGGAAATGGCAACCCACTCCAGTGTTCTTGCCTGGAGAATCCCAGGGACGGGGGAGCCTGGAGGGCTGCAGTCTATGGGGTTGCACAGAGTCGGACACGACTGAAGTGACTTAGCAGCAGCAGCAACATACTTAAGGAAGCTTTTGCAACAAAATTTCGTGCTGAGATCACTGCGAAGTTAGCTGTGTGCGCAAACAATACTCCCCACTTCTGAAGTTTTCTTTTGATCCCAGTGAAGTGTGCAGGAATTCCTGCTGTTGAAATGCAAGAAGCCCAAATCTCCTTTCTGAACTATGGAAAAAAAGCTTTGGGCTTTCACAGTTCTTCATTAACTCTGAAGTAACACTGTAATTAAAAAACAAAGTTAAAGTCGCTCAGTGGTGTCTGACTCTTTGCAACCCCATAGACTGTACAGTCCATGGCATTCTCCAGGCCGGTACACTGCAGCGGGTAGCCTTTCCCTTCTCCAGGAGATCTTCCCAACCCAGGAATGGAACCCAGGTCTCCCACATTGCAGGCGGATTCTTTACCCTCTGAGCCACAAGGGAAGCCCAAGAATACTGGAGTGGGTAGCCTATCCCTTCTCCAGATCTTCCAGACCCAGGAACTGAACCGGGGTCTCCTGCATTGCAGGTGGATTCTTTACCAACTGGGCTATCAGGGAAGCTATACCTCAATTAAAAAATACATTATTGTTAAAAAATGCTAACCATCACCTGAGCTTGATTCAGCAAATCACAGTAGTAACATCAAAGACCACCAATCACAGATCACCATAACAAATACAATAATAGTAACGAAAAAGCTTGAAATATTTGGAGAATTACCAAACTGTGACACAGAGACAAGTGAGCAAATGCTGTTGGAAAAACGGTGCTGATTGACTGCCTCGAAGCAAGGTTGCCACAAACCTTCAATTTATAAAAAATGCAACATTTGAAAAGTGTAATAAAGTGAAATGCAATAAAACAAAGCCTGCCTGCAATTCTTCAATCAGGAGTGAAATAATAAGACGACTGTCCTGATCCAATCAACTGAAGGTCTCCAGGGTTGAACCAAGTTTAGCAAGAGTCACTTTATTTATTGACTCACAACATTGAGGAAGCCGCCACACGGCTTCTGGCAAACATTATCGCTAAGACTCACAACAAGCCTGAAGGTCGCATTATTATCCTAATTTTACTCCTCAAAAAATTAAAGTTCAGAGGAGTATCCCTACTCAAAGTCACATGGCTGGTAAACCTTTGTTCACCTTACCCTAAAACCCTCACCAAGTAGCTTAGAAGGCCCACACCCCAGGTCTGTGTCAAGCCCATAAAATGTTCCTCTAGACACTGTTGCAGAGTTGTGTCTAGAGAAACATTTTGGACAGCTCCTTCAACAAGTCATAGGTCAAAACTGGCCATTTTATTCTGACAGTAACGATGCACCACTGCATGGTTCTACAGCTCCTGCATTCCTGGCTGAAGGAACAGCAAAGGGAAGAAAAGGAGGCTGGGACAGCAGACAGTATTCACTGACAGGCATTTATATGAGGGGGCTAAAGCCACCCCCACTGATCTGGGGGAAGGCTTCCTAGGTGGCGCAGTGGTAAACAACCTGCTTGCCAACACAGGAGACGTAATGAGATGCGAGTTTGATCCCTGGATCAGGAAGATCCCCTGGAGAATGAAACTGCTACCCACTCTGGTATTCTTGCCTGGAAAACCTCACAGACAGAGGAACCTGGCGGGCTATAGTCCATGGAGTCACAAAGAGTCAGACATGACTGAGCGACTTTACACACACACACACAGGTCAGCAATGACCCAAGAAGCACTCTGTAAATATTGTTCAGGCACACTAAGCACTATGGATTTTCTTTTTATGCAAAACTCAGTGGCAGAATGTCATGGTTAGATCACAAGCATGCCTAAGAACAGACCGATTAATGTCTTAGAGGATGTTCTACATTCTACATTCTACTTTTAATTCCAAAGGATACTACAGAGTGATCTGAATAGAAGGACACGCGGCATATAATGTGGCTATTCTAAAGAACGAGGCCTGCGGCGCGGCTGGGTCTCCCCACGCTGCCCACCTGACCAGCCTGGGAGAGGGTGCACCCTTGCCAGGAGCCTTCCCAGACGCGCCTGCAGGACACGGGGGGTCGGAGCCTGTGTCTGGGCTGAGAGGTGAGCAGGGCACGTGAACAAGCTCACTGGCACGGGAGACGCTGTCTGTAGGCTCTGGGGTCACCCCAAGCATCCGATGTACTCCTGACAGACTACCCAACTGACTATCCCACAGGTGATCGGGCTGGCTGGCTGATTCACCCTCTCTGCCCTCCTTTTCCTAGCCACGTTCCCGCTGGCATCCAGCTGTGATCCAGTTCTCAGCAGTGAGATCTAAGCAGAAGTCAGGCAACCGAGTGGGGCTTCTGGGAAAGCTGGTGCCTTCTGGCTGAAAAGGGTCACTCTCAGCTGACAGACTGCACAGCTAGAGTGTCAGCTAAGGTCCAGCTCCCACCGCAAGACCATCAGGTGTCAGACAAGAGGATGACAGTGTGCCAAGGAAGATGGCACACAGGAAGCAGAAAGAGCTTGGGTCCCCGGCAACATCTGTGAGAAACAACACACCAGCCACGAAGCATCCACCTCCAGACATCTTGTATCAGAACCACATACATCCAAGATTATTTAAGTCAGTAGAACTGTTGTTACTGTCTCTCAAATGCATTCCTAATCGAGGTGACAGATTCTCTGATAGCTGAGAATTTTTACCTGAAAGTAAATGATTTCTACTGGAAGAAATAGGGTTTTCTCCTATTACTCACTCCCCTCAAACACATGCTCAGAACTGCCTCCCTAGAAAAATATAACTGTTATATACCTCACATATAACCCGGTTCCAGAGCAGATTAAAGCCATGTATTGAGATCTTTATGTCTTCAAAAGAGTATAAAACACACACCAGGTATAAATATGAAAGAAAAGAATATAAAAACCCTAGACTATAAAAATAACATATTTCAGTGGCACCCTACCTTAGAAATGTTGCTTGAATGACTCATGGAATGTCCCAAAGTCTTCTCATTCTGCAAGAAAACCAAATAGGTTTAGGTTTACCTCACCTAAGGCATCAAGTTTTGATTAAAATGGGCTAACAAGTAACTGAACCTAACGATTCTACTAACACATTGTTCCCTCAATTAGAATTTGCTGTGCGCCAACTACTGTGTACAGGGCCAGCTATTAGACACTGGAGAATTTGGCAAATATGAATAAAACAAGAGTCTTTCCCTAAAGGAACTTATTAATAAGAAAAGGACAGGAATTTTGAGCTAACTGTAAAATACGAGGGCAAGACGTATCTTAAGAAGCCTTCAAGAGGAGGTTCAGAGGGGTGAACTGTGTTCCCAGTTGTGTGTGATGTGGTCCATGCGGTGAGGAGCTGCTGTAGGACACGGACAAAGAAAACAAGGCCCAAGCCCCTCACAAAGGCTGGCTGGAAAGCGCCAGTGCCCTGCAGGGGCGCAGCTCACACCCACTCCCTCAAGCATACTCCTCCTGGAGTAGAGACAACGGGGTCCTGCTGGTCTCCTCCCTCTCACACTCCCCTACCTTCAAGCTGCACAGTCCTTTTATCAAATTCTTCCCCACCAAATGCCTCTCAATCTCAAACCTCCCCACCCACCTCCAATTATGTTGATGCCCTAACTCTAAATACTGAGAATGTGACTACATTTGGAGATGGAAGTCTTTAAAGAAGGAACCACTAAAATGAGGCCATTAGGGTGGGCCCTAAAGCAATATGACTGGTGTCCCTATAAGAAAAGCAAATTAGGACACAGATATACGAACACAGAAGACAGAGGAAGAAGACAGCCATTTATCTACGCATTAAGGAAAGAGGTCCACAAGAAAAACCTAACCTGTTGACACCTTGATCTTGGACTTAAAACTTCCAGAACAATAAGAAAATACATTCCTGTTGTTTTTAACCATCCAGTCTATGGTACTTTGTTATGATATCCCTAGCATATGAATACAGCAATACTCCACACTATAAAACTGTAAAA
>NW_011494913.1:6659467-6661300 GCF_000754665.1 Bison bison bison | reverse complement strand
TGTAAAAAAAAAACAAACAAACCAGAGAGAGAGAATGTTCCAAATGTAAATATGATTTTTAAAAATAATACAGTAACTTTCCTGCATCCACTCAGGCTTGCTCTAAATAAAATGAGTTAAAAAAAAAAGAAAAGAAAACTACTGGAAATGGAGACGATCTTATGTGTATTTTTAAGATTATCTATTCTCCATTCAGTTCACATGCCAGGCAATACCCACGGCAAAGACCACAAAATGCTGAGACGGAGGCAGACTTCTTTTATCAGAAGGAAGTACAAAGGAGTGGATGGATCATATAAAAACTCCTTTGAGGAAGAGTTGATTCCATTCCACTAAGGCTCTCCTTCAAGAAAGCTGGCCACCAAGAAAATTCTGATTTTCTCCTTCCCCTCAATCCATCAAGTCACAGATTGCTTTGACTTTCATACAGTTTGCTTCTGTACACTTGGTATCACTAAAGTGATTATGAAGAAATGTTTCAAGACCTCCCAAGTAGCCTGCCACTCAGCACATGTTTTGGCAATATTGTCTTGTCTTTATAGCAATGTGTTTGTGTAATTTGGGGAATAATTTTATTATATTCTCCCTTACTTTATAAATCTGAGTACAAATAGAAGTTCATATCTCTTAAAAGTAATACAGTATGACAATGTTCTTAAGTGTTTAGTTTCATGGACTGTTTCTTGGGCTTAAGCTCATCACTTAGCTGGCTGTAAAGGAAAAGAATAAAATTATAAAGAATGTTCAAGGTGTTGGCAATATATCACCAATATCTATTTCTCTGGAAAATGAGAATCCACAGGCAAGGTGAATCTACAAACATGGAAGTTTCACTCATGAGTCGAGAACGCCCTGGGGACACACACAGGACACTGCTGCAAATCCAACCTAAAGGCTCATCTGCTGGCGATTTACTACTAAATTTTAATTTAGTCTACTAAATTAAAACAAAGATACCATATGCTTTGTATTATTTGTACAGAAAACCAATTATAACCGCTATCAAATTACCTGCTACCTTACAAGAAATAGCCAGTTTAACACCGTCTGGAGATCTACAGAGAAGTTCCAAGCAGCAGAAATTCATGCCCTAGACCTTCCCAACATTCATCATTCCATAGGGAATGGTACTGAGTGGGGAGAGCCTAGCTGTTAAGCTAGGTAACATTATAAATCAAGATTGAGATCTAAAAGTTGCTCTTTACCTTATGAACTTGAGAAATAAGCTTAATGATGTAAACTCTATCCTGTTTTCCTTGTTAGAACAATTCATTATTCTACAGGCCCCAGAGCCCCGGAAGACACAGATGTTTTAAAGCCTCAGTATTTGGTATTGCTTCTGTACTATTTGGTAGGAAATTAACAATTCAGTTCCAGTAGACCGTAGTTTTTTTAAAACATTGCTACATTTATTTGGACTAACTGAAAGGAAGCAAGTCCCAGGATTCATTCACATCAGTTTCTCATTCATTCCGTATTTATCTACTACGCGACTGCCACATACAAACACCGTGTCGTGCACAGGGCACTGACAGAAACCAGGCCAGCTCCGAGGCCTGCACCAGGGGCCGCAGTGCCACAGCAGCGCCGGAAGCAGCGTTCCATGAGGAGCGCACAGCTAGGGAAGAGGAGACCGACGCAGGGAAGCGCGCGCGCACCAGCGGGCAGAGCGGGGACGCCGGCCCTCCTACAGTCAAAGAGCGTCAGGTTTCCGATGAGAAGAGGGAAAGTTTACCGAACACCAGTATCAAGAACTGGAATGAGGAATAACAGAGAGAGAGAGCGTTTCGCTGCAGCTCAGGCTGAAACTAAGCTTCAGTGCCCAAGCGACAG
>NW_011494913.1:6650785-6659367 GCF_000754665.1 Bison bison bison | reverse complement strand
AAGCGACAGAACCCTGGCAAGCTGTCTTCACACAGCCTCTAGCACATTCCGTGACTGCCCAGCGGGCACCACCAGGTTCAGAGGAGAGCCTCACTGCCTGCTCCCTCCTCAGAGAAGGATGCCACACCACACACCTCCCAGCTGACTCTCAGCTCTGCCTCTCTTCGTGGGCTCTTTTTCTCTACATTAAACAAGAAAACTCCTCGGAACACAGCTCCTCTTCTCATCTGCTGCCTCTCTCAGACCAGTCCTTCCGAAACTTGGTACGTTTGAATTACTCAGGGATCTTGCTAAAATGCAGACTGTTAGGTCTGAGGACAGTTGAGATTCTGGGTTTCTAATGGGCTCCCAGATGACTCCCAGGCTGCTGGCCTCCAGGCCACATTTTAAGATGCAAGTTTGATTGTAAATCCTGGGCCAGAATAATCCATATAGGATCTGACTCATTTTTTAGAAAAGTGAATCATGACTCCTGACAATGTAAATTTCTCTTTAAAAGATTGCAGTGAGCTCATAATTGAGTTAATACAAATAAATAAATCAGTCAGGAAACAGATTGATAAACAAGTTTGAGAAAAACAGTTTAAGGGTATAAGAAAGCAAAGTTCTGTTAATGTTAAGAAGTTACAAATCACTAAGATAAAGAGAATCTCTGTTGAAAACTATGGGACATTTCCCAATTTAATCAGTTCTGTCAATGATTTTGCAAGTCTATGTGTGACTCCAATGAAATGGACCTGGGGCAGAGCCAAGACGCAAGCCTGCTGAGACCAAACACACGGTGGAAGAAGCCGAGGGCTCACAAGAAGACCATGGAGTGAGGCGTCTAAGCACGTCTTGGGGAATCTGCACAAAAGTGAAATGACAGAACTTCCCTGAAACTCTGACCACAACCAGTTAAGTCATTAAACACACACACACCCCAGTTTATGTGTAAAAGACACTGGTAACTACCTAACCAAAATCCATCATCTCCAGCAGAACTCCAACATTGTTCTGAGCAGCAACAGAATCAAAAGTTCTCACTTTCTCAAACTATTTTGCAGTTAAGGGTAAATATGCAAGACAGTTCTAAAGATATCACCCTTGATGTTTTCTGGGAGCACATTTTCCTTTCCTGATGCAGCTGCTATTCCGTTCTCTAGCATGCCTCCCGCCCTGCTCCACCCTCGAGGGGTGCAGCAGTATATGCCACGCACACCCCATGGCACACGCCCGGGGGACGGCAGCACCATTAGTCTCAGGACTCCTTCACAACATAAAAACTGTTGAGAACTCCAAAAACCTTTTGTTTACGTGGATTACACCTATGGATATTTACTATATTCAAAATTAAAATGGACGATTTAAAAAATAGGTATCTCTTAATTCGTTTAGAATTAAGAATAAACCCAGTTAAATAACATTTCTATGAAAACCAACTATTTTTCCCAAACAAAGTTAGCAGAGTAGCATGTTTTTACATTTTTATAAATCTTGTTATTGTCTAATTAATAGAAGACAGCTGGATTCTCAAATCTACTTGCACATTCAATCTCCTCTGATACATGGTTTTGACTGAAGACTCTTTGGCGTTATACAGTTATGAAGTTAGAAAAGGAGTATGCATTTTAACAACCATGAAACAACTATGGTATTACTTTGTACTGCATAAAAACTCAGTAATCACCTGGGATGCAGACTCTGGTATTAATGAACTTTTAATACTCCAGTAAAATCAACTGCTCCATCTTTCTTTGAAACAATATCTTAACCATGCATGACTCTGTAACATCACACACTGGCCATTTAGAAATTACTGGCTCACTGAATTATGCAAATCTCCAAGATTAACACATTGTATTATGCAATATCAAAAAAACCACACTTATTAATATGACCATCAACTGTATCAGAAGAACCTTTAATTATCGCAAAGCGACTAAGCTCACAGTGGTGGATAATGTTTATCATCAATTTTAAAATGAGTAGTCATTGCTTTTCAAGTACCCATGATCTGATTTCTCTTTTAAATGTTCAAATCTCCTGAAAACCTCTGGGTTTTGTCTACACAAAATCAAATCCTAAATGTAAAATAAAATACAATAAAAATTAACCTCCAATTAAAATAAATAAATTTATATTAAAAAAATAAAAATTTTTCATATAATATAAAAAAAAAAAATTCATGATATCTTTTGCTCCTAAACCTGTCTTTGAGATTTCCCAAGGGGCCCTGAAAAATGACAAAAATGTATCTTTTTTTGTATCCCTATCCTATGAAGGGAGAGGTACTGAGACTCGTTTTACTTGATTTGTTACTACTGATGAAATCCATAAGAAGTCAGGAGTGAAAAGAGATTCGTGAGCGAGATATACTCATGCTCTATTATATTGTTGTTGTCAGACATGATTTCTGTTTTTTTAATGTTAACTTGGTCACTACTTTAAATATTTGAATCTAGCATCATCTAGGCCAAGGTTTTCAGTTGGGGATTCCCAACACTTTCTATGGAGTTTCATTAATATACAGGAAGTTTAGGACCTATTCCAGGCTTATTGAATCTCTTTACTTGACAGCCCTGATAAATCTGTGTTGTATTCATGGTATGTTAATGTCTAAGGATTATAATATCTCAAGATTTTTTTCTCTGCAAAGTTTATGCTCACTCATTTTTATAAACCAGATATACTGTTCACTGCATTCTTTGAACACAGAGTTAATTATGTTTATAATTATTTCTCCAAAACTGGGGGGTTGACTTAATTATCATGCTTTGCATGTGAGAGAAATAACCAAATTTCCCTGCCAGTTACATTTTTCTAAAAGAAATTCTATCAAATATTTCATTTTTAAAATGATCACTAACAGAGTAAGCAGAGCCATTTAAGTCTCTGTCATCTACAAACACTTTCTATTTATTTCAGTCTGATGTTTCCCTGAAGCCCCTCTGCAATCAGCTACAGGCTAGATGGCTGTGTCAGAGGCTCACTGCAAAGGACTCTGCCAGGTACTTTTCAGCACAGCCTTCTGACAGCATCATTTAAACAACCCTGAGACCACACCAGTGGAGCAGGCCATGATTTCCAGAACTCGTATCAAGAGTCAATGGAATAAGAATTAATCAAATAAGGTTAAATGAACTGCTGGAATATTGTTAGTCTTGTTTAAGCTTTCTTGATATTGTCTGAATGTTCTATTTTCTAAATATATAAGGAAGCCCTTTCTCTTTCCTTTAACTCACAATTCAATAGACTCTGCTTTCATAAACTGAAACAAAATAACTCCTGTCAATGATCTTATTCTTCCTGTCTGAGCCCTCCAGAATTCAGAAACTCTTACTGCATATTCTTATTTTCGTAGACACAAAGTTATCTGCATAGGTTTCAATAAGAATCTGTCTTCTTTCTTACCAGGACATAATTGGAAACACTGAGTTTGCAACCAAGCTCACATTTGAGGATGGTGTTCATTCAATCAGATATGACAAGGCACATTTCAGGAACTTAGGTTACATTCTTGGAGCCATGAATGCAAAGCCTTTTGGGGAAGACTGGCTTACAGGGTTTCCAGCCTTACAGATAAGAATGGAAAGCCACTTGCTGGCAGACCCAGAAAACTTGAAATATTTATGAAATATCAAGAAATTAGAAATTTTTATAGGTACTGTAGGTGAAATTGGATAGCAAGTTCTTGGCTTGGCTACCTACAGTTAGGACCACAATTAATGAAGCTTTAAAAAATCCAGTCTGATATTCCTTAGAAAAACTTAGAGTAAAACAAACTTAAGAAGGACTGTAAGAGACATTAACACTTTTATTGTGCCTATATATATAAATCATTAGGCCAAATATAATAGTATCTTAATTTTGATCAATAGTAATTCTTCTATGAGGTTTTATTTTTTTATCAAAAGAGAGAAGGAAAAAATGTTGAGTTTCAGTTGAAAACTATTGAGCTGTGTGCAATTCTTTCTACACTGTAGATACTTGACAGATGTCCTATCTGAGAGTGACTTTGACTTCCACCCCTCACCCCCATGGAAAAACCAGTTTTTATCTCCATTTGAAATTATCTCAATATTTCCTTTACATAAATTGATGCTCTTTTGACTCTTTCTTTGAACTGCTTAAGCATCAACTTAGTTCTTTCATATCACATGAATATAATAAATTCCTTAACATGTGTTCATGAGAATCATGATTTCACCCTTTCCTGAAATATTTTTTCTGCTTTTAAGCTCATCTTATCTGTTTCATTCTTTTTGTATGTGGTAAAACACACAGAAAAACGGTCACTCCAACCATTCTAAAGGACACAATTCAGTGAAACTTAGTACACCTGGAGCGTGCAGCAACCACCTTCACTCTCTAGTTCTAAAACATTTTTCATTCCCCTAAAATGAAACCCCACTCCTCTCTTTCAAGCCCCTCCATAACAATCACTTATCGCTTCCTATCTCTGGATTTTACATAAATGGACTCAGGCAAAAAATAATGTGGCCTTTTCTGTCTGGTTTCTTTTACTTGATATAATGCTGTCAAAGCTCACTGATTACTTTATCCTTTTTTGCAGCTATATAACATTCTATTGTTTGGATTTACCACATTTTGCTTATCCCTTTGAGAAGGAAAAGAGAAAGAGATCCTTCTCTGTCTCTATACACATAATGTTTTATTAAGGCAGCCCAAGCAGACTAACACAGTTGGTAAAAAGGATTTGGAAAAATTAGGCAACAATCTCTACCTGAAAAATAAAAGCAAAACCTAGGCAGTTTTAAGGAATAACAAAAACAGCACAAAATATCATTTTACCAAAAAATTCTAATTTAAAATAAAATTTAGGGCACATTTAGTCATTACAATTTTAACTCAGAAAAAAATATGGTGAAAACCCTGCAATTTCTAAAACAGTATTTCAACAAATGGACTAATGCAATAAGTAACGCAAAATAGTTGCCTTCAGTGACATACAGTCCAAACTCATAACAGTGTGATTATCTGCTTCATTTTTTAAAGTATACTGTGACAACAACAAAGTGACAAGCAGCTAAAAAATCTGAGTTTGTCAAGCATAAAACCCTATCAGCTAACCAAGCATTTGTTCTTGGGCCATTCATCTAGGTTTTCTGGATTCAGTTTTGTTCTTTATAAAGCGGGTTTGTGTGGGAGTGGGGAGGAGAGAGAGGTTAACAGAGACAACTTCTTTTCATTGCACAAGGAGCTCTCAAATGTGATATTATCTATGAGGAATAAGTTGCCCTGCTTAGTTCCACTCAGCACCACATACACTGCTATCTTAAACTTACCCTAGAAGTTATGAATAAACAGGTTTATAGTTTAAAAAACCTCTGACATAGACAAATAAATTCAATACCTTTTAAAACGTTACATGTAACATGGCATGATTATATCCCTAATAATGTATTGACGAAAATAATCCTTTTCAAATCTATTTTTCCATTAAGTAATTTTCATTTTTTGAATATAAAGTAAAATGAACAATTTTAATTCCTGCCATTTTAAAATTCTTTATATATCCAAAAATACATAAATCCTTGAAGTCAGCTGAAAAATCTTTATCAATAAAATTCAGACTACATTTTTATAAAAGTTATTATAAAACAATTTCCCTGATACCGGGTTTTTGAGAATTCTCGAGTAAGTAACTGTTGCTTCAGTTTATTCTTTTTGTTGGCTCAGAATATTATGCACTCAAATTCATGTGTAATTTTATGCCAGTTTACAATCCATATAGATATGATTAATAATAAATACCAGTTATCACTTTAAAAGTTACAGAAATTGTAACACTGTGAGTACTACCACCTTTGCAGGAATGATTCTAAGCATTCTTTAGTATAGACTGTTCTCACGTAGGGAACACATTCATCAGCCACTATGTGCCTGCTCTGTTCCAGGCCCTTGGGAATGATGAGTGAACAAAATAAAGATCCCTTTCTCTTGTGGAGCTTAAGAAATGATGCAGAAGGAGACTGCTGATCTTCTCTGATTGTGTCGGAGCTCTCAGTGCATGTGTTTAAGGGATGTTTGCTTACTTAAGAGTTTCAAACTATAAACAGTATTTCATTATCAAATATATATACCCCATTTGGCCCAGATTCCTGGAGACTGACTTTTTGTATCTCTACTATTTTTGTCCCTCCAGCTCAAGAGCATTTGATAGCCTCAGCAAGGTTGACAGACAGAGCGTCCATACAAAATAAGACAGACGCGCAAATGGCAACATCAGAACGTCCCTGCAAATGAAATCACATGTCTGGCTTACTGAGAAAGATAGCGCAAGAGTGAGACAGCGCACGCACGCAGACACACACACACACAGTCAATAATACCAACAGACAGAACAAAGGCCCTTTGTCACTGTTCCATCTCTTATGCATTTTCCATCTTATGAGAAGCTAAAAGACCTTCCCCGAATGAATGCTCCGGCAGAAAGGACCAAGGTGCTTTTCCTCTGGAAAACACAATGGACCCTGCAGCTGCAGTCACTCACATCATAAACCAAGTTGTCTTTCTCATGATTTTCTAAAGCCATAGTTCCATGATTTTAAATTACATGACCAATATTAAGTCAATAAAAAAGCCGTGTTTTTTTAAAAAGCCATGTTTTTACACCAGGAGTAGAAGATAGCATTAAAAAACACACTATAACTTATAGACTTACTTGTGTATTTGAAGCAAGAATACTTCTCACAATTTCAAGGAACAGTTCTGTCAGAAACAAAGTACATACTTGAAAAGTGGAAATAAACTGCTAAGCCTGTCTAGCTGGCGACCTTACCAATGAGGCACCCTTGGCGCAACTCCAGTTCTCTGCAGACTTGTTCCATGAGGCCTAATGGCATCCCTAAGATGGATGAGAAATCCGGCTACTGCGAGCAGGGCAGTCCTCCTACCTGAAGCTTCATCTCTGGCAAGAAGCATCAGGGAGTCCTCAGGGAAGCTCTCCACCAGCAGCATGCTCCCTGCTCCCGCCTGCGGTGCACAGCAGCTGCCGCCCCACAGCTGCCAGCAGAAGCACTCCGTCCCTGCTGCCCGACTTGTGAGGGCTTGCTGGAGCCCCGGCATGCCACTCCTGTGATCCACTGGACTAACTACTTTCTCCAGCTGATTTCCCAGGAACTAGGTAGTGAATGAATAATTCATGACAAGTCCATTCCAGCAACCAATTTCTGCTCTACCATCCACTACTCCCCACAGCAATTTATAGTGTAAGGATTCTAAACCATGCTTGGTGACAAGCAAGACACAAAAGTTCAGTATTCTGGTCAACTAAAGTAAACATTCGTGGATTTGTTTGCTCTTCTTTCAAGCTAACCTATCACCCGGACTTACTTGAGAGATTTTTTTTTAATGTAGAAAATGTCAATGATTAACCATAGATGTCTGACAGAACACACACACAAAATTTTTTTTCCATAGAACCTGTCCTACAAAGCGGGTTCTGGTTGTAGGAAAAGCAGTTTGCCCTGAGCTCAGCAGGTCAGGATTTACATTTAACAAAGACCAGTTCCTGCAAAGCCCAGAAAATCGTCGTGTGGTGGGGGAGGGGAGCTTTTAGTATCACTGCCAGGAAACAAATTGCTTCAAAGGGGAATTTTCCTGGTCTCTCAGGCTATAAATAAATCTTTCATCTCATTGGTATTCTTCTAGAAAGAACATGAACATTCATTTTTGCCATTTGTCAATGCTTACACATTTCCAAATGAGTGCTGTCTAAAGTGGTCAGTTTTCTGCAACAAAAAAAACTAATTCCAAGAGGAACTTGAACAGAAAAACTGAAGGCCCATACTTCTAGTTCAGCTCTGTCTCCAGGAACTCCAATGGCCACACCTTCATTTTCACCTGTTTCCATCTTTGTTTTTTTTTCCTTCTGCACTCACTGAATTTCTCAAGACTGCACTCTGTCAGTAAGTTAATTTTTCAGCCATGATTATTCCGTTCCTTTGCTGTTGTTGTCTAGTCAGTAAGTCATGTCCGACTCTTTGAGACCCCATGGACCACAGTCCACCAGGCTCCTCTGTCCATGGGGTTCTCCAGGCAAGAATACTGGAGTGGGTTTCCATTACCTTCTCCAGGGGATCTTCCCAGACCAGGGACTGAACCCGTGTCTTCTGCATTGGTAGGTGGGTTCTTCACCACCGTGCCACCAGTGAAGCCCTAAAGAATGATCTGTAAGGAGTTGATGTAGTTGACGTAGTTTTTAGTCACTCAGTGATTATCACGGAGCCACTAGGGAAGGCCATTCCATTCCTAATTGCTTCTGTGTGTTCTGCAAACTGGTTCTCTCTGAGTCTCCCTGGCTCCGCATTTTCCCCTTTCCACCTCATTCTGTTATTTTATTATCATCATCATTTCCGAGCCAATGTGCTATGAAACTCAGGTTCTTAAAACTCATGCAGAAATTCTCTTCTTTTTTGAAGGGCAATTATTATTTCTTCCAGAACAGACTGCATCTTTTTTCCTCAGACACTGTGCCTTTCTCTTTGCCTTACTGTGAATGCAGGGGCCTGGCCATGTCTTCTGCTTGGCTCAGGACATTCTTCACAGGACGTTCTGTGGAGCACTTCTGCTGGTGA
>NW_011494913.1:6638602-6650671 GCF_000754665.1 Bison bison bison | reverse complement strand
GGCCACATCCTCAGCTGCTAGCAGCTTTGTGTGGGTGTGCTGGGTGGAAGGGAAGTTCAGGAGTGTGATAAAGGAAAAAGCTCAGCTGGGGCTAGGGCTCCAAGCAGCCTCACTCTGCTCTCTTCTCCCAGGGATGCAGTCTGCTGCTGCTGCTAAGTCATTTCAGTCGTGTCCGACTCTGTGTGACCCCATAGGCGGCAGCCCACCAGGCTCCCCCGTCCCTGGGATTCTCCAGGCAAGAACACTGGGGTGGGTTGCCATTTCCTTCTCCAATGCATGAAAGTGAAAAGGGAAAGTGAAGTCGCTGAGTCTTGTCCGACTCTTAGCGACCCCATGGACGGCAGCCTACCAGGCTCCTCCATCCATGGGATTTTCCAGGCAAGAGTACTGGAGTGGGATGCCATTGCCTTCTCCAGGGATGCAGTCTAACATTCTCTAATTTCCGCAATCCTTGTGAGATTTCATTCCCATCAGAATCCGGTTGTTCCTTTGTAATCACTCCCTTTCCTCCTAATCCTGACAACCCCCTGCACACCCCACCCCAATCATGAGTGAGATAAGGGAGCCCTGTCACCCCAGGCTCATGTGCCCCTTCCTCCGCTTACTGTGCTCCAGAGACTGACTTTATCAAGGCTACCTTCCGTCCAGGGTCCTGCTAACTCCCGGCTTACTGATGCAGATAACCGGCACCAGGGTATAGTGTCATTCTTTCTTTTCTCCTTCTCGCCCAGCCTCAACATCTAAAGTACTGATCTCCAGTTTGCTTGTCTGGTCACGTGAGAGAAGCGCCCAGGGGAGTCTCCTGGAGACCCCAGAGTCCTGCAGCACGCACTGCCTGTCCTCAGCCACGCTCCCACTATGCCTGACTGATTTTGCAGGATTTTCTCACTATGCTTTTCTCTCATAGAGCTTTTCACAGTGAGAGGCTAAGAATGGCCCTGAGCCAAACCCTCTGAATTTGTGGAAACATTTCATTTCTCTCACTGACCATCAGCTGTGTTCTTTGAATTTGCTGCTAGCATATTTCTGCTAATGTTTTATACATTTGTTGTTCACATATTTAAGTCTAAAAGGACGGATATTTTGAAATTTGGCTTCACTATGTCATCTTAAAACAGAAGTTACACTACTCAGACAAAAAGAAAGACACCTGATATGGCCACATAAAAAAACAGTTCCCACTCAAAAACCTTATGGCATAACAGACATCAAAAGAGTAGCATTAAAATAAAATGAGTATTATAAATAGGGCGAGTATTATTAGCCTGCCTCCCCTTCTTCCTCCTCAAAGTGAAGTCGCTCAGTCGTGTCTGACTCTTTGTGACCCCATGGACTGTAGCCTACCAGGCTCCTCCGTCCATGGGATTTTCCAGGCAAGAGTGCTGGAGTGGGGTGCCATTTCCTTCTCCAGGGGATCCCGACCCAGGAATCGAACCCAGGTCTCCCGCATTGCCGGCAGACGCTTTACCGTCTGAGCCACCAGGGAAGCCTCAACAGAGCCCCAGTTCTCTTCAGTACTCCTCTCTCCCCAGTTACCGTCTCAGGACGCTGACCCCAGCATTTTGTTCCTGGAGTAGGTGCACTGGCAAGAACCCTCTTCTGGCTCAGGAGGTAAGATCTGCAGGAGGCAGCCGGGGAATACCTTCTCATCCTCAGAGAAACCAACACGCTCTGTCATGTGCAGCCGTGAAGGCCGACAACTAACTACACGTCTGCCTTGAGATGAAGTAAACCCCATTAATGCCAGAGCAGATGGAAAGACAGAACCCGGGTCTTCACGTACGTCCCTGATATGCTGCATCACCACCCCTGAAGCCATCATGATGGCATCAACAAAGCACGCCACGGACACCAGTTTTCCCTAGACTGTCAGTCAGCTGGTGGCAGGATTATGACTTCGTTAGCATTTAACCAGGTTATCAAAACTCTTTCTTATGGACCACACACATGTACAAATCTACCCTAGGTTTTAGAGGCTTCTTCTACTCCTTAATCCAGGAATGATAGTATGTATATAGCTGTCCCTGTGTATCCATGGAGGGTTAGTTCCAAGCCTCTACGGATATCAAAATCCACAGATGCTCAAGTTCTTTATATAATATGTAATAGCATACAGTCTATATACACCCTTCCATATACCTTAACTCATCCCTAAATTAGTTATGATACCTAATACAATGTAAGTGTTGTGTAAATAGCTGTGACAAATTCAACTTTGCTCTTGGGAAATTGCTGGAATTTTTTTCTCAAATATCTTCAATCCAAAGTCGGCTGACTTTGCAGATGTGGAGCCTACGGATTCGGGGGACTGAGCATATATTGTAAAGGGAGAACTTTCATGAGAAGGGCCTGTAACTGTTCTAAGAAGCTAAAACTTCACAAGGGAAGATGTTGGGACACAGTGACATTCAGTTTCCTGTGTTTTCCACGTCCTCCTTGGTAGGCTAAGGCTTAGGGGAACACATCTTAAATATATGTAACACATCTATTTAAGGGTTTTCAACATTCTCCCCATGACAAAACATCAGAGAAGCACAAGGAATTGTGAAGTGATACATGAATTCTATGTGATAAACTAATTCTCCGGTTTTAAGAAAATCATCACCATGGTCACCAATCCACTTTCTTCTATTTTTTAAATTGTAAAGTAAATTTATTGAGTTATCATTTTGTTTCTTCTTACTCTCTCAACTACTATCATCTATTCCTTGACTCATATCCTCTTTTCAAATATCTCTGTCGCTGGGTTTAAAATTCCCACTGACAGAACCATCCTTGATGACCTTAAAACCTACGTGTATACAGGTAAAGGTATTTTTCCATACAGTAGCCTCCCTGGCAGTTAATACAAGTGATGGACTCACACATATTCCAAGTACCTCATAAAGAATCCTGATTCCCTTTGGGTGTTGAGGTGAAAGGCTTGATTATTGGAGGGCCAAGTTTTTGTAAGAATTCTGAAGTAGGGCAAGGCAACAGTTGTCAGGCAAGTCCTTCCAGTTTTCATAAGAACTCTGCATCACAGTTGGGGCTGCCCCAGAGCACTTTTGATTCTATGATCATGGTGCATCATGAAATGTAGAAAAGAGAGACCAAAGTGAGGCAGAATGCAGAGTCCACACGTGAGGATATGTGTATTCTCCTTACTACTGACATTCCAACCCAGACCTTCAAACTCTTAAGACAAATGCAATCACACATCCCTGAAGCAGTAGGAATTATAAAAGGGAAGTATCAATAACCCTGCCTGCCTGCAGTCAACACCCATTCATGGACTGGTGAATTCTCTGCCATTGCTCTGAAGACCCTTCATCTGATGAACTTTTACTCCCCATAATCTCGAAACTCGGTCCCTCAAATGTTGCCCAAAACTCTGAATGAGATATCCCGTTTGCTCTGACCTTTATTATAAGCTTATCTGAGCATTTCAGGAGGACTGGACTTCCTCAGCTATTAACCAAGTTGCCTGAGGGAGTGCCCTGTGGGAACCTTTCCACATTATCTCTATAATGTCAGTCCTGACCCTGGTCAGTTGATTCCAGCTCAGCTGGAAACCATGTCCTCAGACACTGGTAGTTTTCTACCCAGGACCCTCTTCTTTATATGCCACATTCAAGAGCATTTTTTAAGTCGTCAGTATCGTATCGTCGCTCTAGACCACAATGCTTCTAATAAAGGGTGCATCATACAGTAATTAAAATGACTTAGCTTTCAAACCACTGAACTTGTCAGGGATCTGGAGAATGGGTCAGTTTTATAACAGAAGAATTGAGAATCCCACAGCTATGGAAGCTGTAACAGATATATTGTCAGGAAGTTTAAACAAGAAAATATTTGCCAGATTTTTCCACCTGCCATCTTATACTTTTTTGACCTGCTCTTAACGTGAAAATATAAATATTGTGTAAGAATTACAATTATCATTCACAAAAGATTGAGTATATGTTCATTCAAACATGGATAGCACCATCCTTAGTTACAAGGGATTTCTGTTGATGAAGAAGGTATCATCCCTACCAGTAAGGAATCCATACTCCACTATGGGATACAGACAGGTACGCAACTACCTGGTAACAACCACATAGCAGAATCTCTTAAACGCCACATCAGAGGCAGAGATGCTCGCTTCTCTTTTTCTCTTTTACATATCTACCCACTAGCACCCATCCATGGGGAAAGAGAACGGAGAATGAAAAGGAAGAATGGAGTCTCTATTGAACATACATATTATAGAGAGTTTATAAAGAACCCACTTAAATAGAGAAAAAACACAGTTTCCCAATAATAGCATTCTTAAGCATTTAAGTGATCCTTGAATACTTGACACAGAACATGGCACTTTTAATCTAAATTATATTAACAGCAGGTTAGATTTCCTCAATGCTGGAAAAGTCAATGCTGAAGTAGTGTTGGCCAGGATAAAATGTATGAATGAAGACATGTGTGATTTGGGCAAAGTTAAGTCAGACTTAAGATTCAGAAAAGAACTAGATTCTAAACTGGGCATCACGCAGGAGTCAGGCTTGGGCCAATCACCAGGCTTCCAGGAGAACTCAGTCATGTGCTTCTGTTATGATCTAAAATTTATGTAGGCTATGAATTCCATTCTGCCACATGAGAGAGTGTGGAGCAAATACAAGGTGAAATTACTAATAACTTACTGTAATTACAACATTGATAAAAATAAATCAGTCTGGCAGCGAGAATAAAATTTCTTTTTTTATTAATAGGAGGTAGAAAATATAAATTATTTTATGAGAACTAAGTATAATTGAAATAGATATTTCATAATATAGCTCAGTAAAAGAGGTATTAACTACTTTACTGAATGACATTCAGTAAAGTAAAACGACATTTGCATTTTATCAGAAAGATATCAAAACACTTTTATCCTCATATTTTACCTGGAATATCTTGAAAAACGGTATAGACAAGAAAATATTCCAGTCACATTTAAAACAACTGGTTTCACTAGCAAGTGCTACTTCAGCTGTTCAAATGTGCACTGCTCTACAACTAATGACCATCCGAGCAATTAAGAACCAAGAATAGCTAAAAAATCAGCTATTTTTAAATAAGTTACATTTTTAAAAATTTATTTCTAATAGGAGGAGAATTGCTTTACAGTGCTGTACTGGCTTCTGATGTACAGCACCAGGAATCACCTGTAAGTACACCACATCCCCTCCCTCTTCGACCTTGCTCTCAGTCCCTCCCCTAACCCACCCCTCAGGCTGTCAGAGCGCACCAGGCTGAGCTTCCGGTGTCAGGCAGTACTTCCCGTTAGCTGTTTACTCTCCGTAAGTTATCTAGGCATCTCAGTGCTACTCTCTCAACTCGTCCCGCCCTCTCCTCCCCCTCCAACTCCCCGCACTGTCCACAAATCTGTTCTCCCGTCTCTGTCTCTACTCCTGCCCTCAAGTAGGTTCATCGGTACCATTTTGAAAAAGCCATTTGTCACTTGAGGTTTCCTTTGCTTTGCTCTTAAAGGTTTCTCCCTCAAAAACTCTTCATTGGAGAATGGCATTTTGGGGGGATGGAAGAGATGAAGTTATTTTTTATACCAACCTGTATCTACAGTGTATCTGAGTTCAGAACATGCAATCATAGGCCAACATTCCCTACTTCTGAAGCCTCAGAAATATAGTTTATATAAGACAGGAAGAGATAAAATAACCAGGCAGGCACACAGTCATTTGATTATTTAGTAAAAGGAGATTCCCCAAAATAGTAGTTCTGACTGTCCCTTTGATGGCTTGAGATCTTTACTTCCTAGGACAATGCTGCTGAGCGAGTTTCCCACTTGCATCTCCTTTCTTCAGGTAGAGGAGGAGACGCAGGTGGCAAACTCATAGGAGTAGTTTTAGCTCAAGTGTATGTGGAAAAGGAAGATCTGAACACAGATCCTCTTAAGCCCACCCATGCTTGTGTGCCCTTTGGAAAAACTGCACACGCCTCCCAGCCTTGGACACACTAGTTTGAAGACTTTTCTTTAGTACATCACAGACGAAAGGGCAACAAGAGACAGAGTAAGCCACACGTCTGAGAACACATCAAGCACAGACATGCAACAGCGTGAAAACCGAGACAAAGGAAGTACACCTCCCAAATACAACACAGAGGAAATCCAATCTAGTGACAACTTACAGTTTGAATATTCAAATGAGATGAATGAGAAACATCAATGATCAGCAATAAACAATTTAAAAACAAAACTCTATTTCAACAACTGGACATAAATATCAACCAATGATACCATAATCCTAAAACATTTGGAATCAGATTTTTAAGTGTCTGAATACCTATGAACTCATTAGATAATTCATCAACCAGCTTTATTAATTATCTATCAACTCTAGCTTTAACTCATATTAGAAAATGGCCTGTTATTTCCCAAAACTTTTTATTTTGAAAATTTAAAAAATCCAAAGAAAAGCTGGAAAAACAGTATAATGAATACCCTATTATCCTTCAACAAGATGCAACAACTGTTAAAGAATTTGCCACAATTGCTTTCTTCCTCTTTCTCTGACACACACACACCCCCATTTTGTTTCTTTTCCTTGCTGAACCATTTGAAAGTAAGCTGCAGACACATGTTACCTCTACACACTTGTGCATGCACGTCCTAAGAACAAGAACATTCGCCTCTATAACCACCGTGCCATTTTCACATCTAAGACTATTAGCCATAATTCTGTAATTATCATCTAAAATATAGACAATTTTCAGATTTCCCACCTGTCTTAAAAAACTCAGCTTATGGCTACTAATTTTTCCTAGCAGGTTCCATCAAGGTTTATACATTATATTTGGTTGCTATGCCTCTTTAGTTTCTTTAAACCTAAAGTAGTCTCCCCACAATTTTTCTGTTTTTCCTAATAAATGCTTTTTAAGTAAGGGGCTTAAAGCTCAAATTTTCTTCAAAAATCTCTCAGCATTATCTTGAGCTTTAAGGAATAATTTTTTCAAAGGCAGTTTCAAACTTCATTTGGTAAAATATTCTAGTCTCTACACCTGTGAGTTAGATTTAGGATGACAACTGCCATCTGGAGGTTGGTATGGGAGGGCCACTGGCACCCAAAGAGAAAGACAGTGACACCGAGAGGCCACAAGCACCCTGCTGGAAAGCCAAGGTTCACACAGCACATTTGAAGAGAAGACCTTCGCTCTCAGGGAACAGAGAGGGATGAACCTTAGGGCACTGGATGACTAACCTGCGCGTATCTTTCACAACTTGGGTGGTGGTTCTGCTATATATTGTAAGAGCTAACACAACAGCTAGCAATACACAAGCATTATGCCTTAATCAGCCTAGTTCAGTTCAGTTCAGTTCAGTCGCTCAGTCGTGTCCGACCTAAGCCTAATTCAAAAACCAAAGCCCTGAGGGAAAAGATAGTATTAAGATGTTCCTGTAACAGCAGTCACTACTGGTTATTCACATATACTCAGATGCTGTGAATCCAGAAGTAGCCTCCTGATGCTTTAAAACAGACAGGCTTCTGAAACGTGGTCAACCGAGTTCACAATCAAACACAAACAATGCACAAACAAAGCACAAGGACAGCTGAATGAAAGGGGCGCCTCTTCTGTGCAGAAGAGGCTGGAAGAAAGATGTAAAATACTCTGAAGTGCAGCAAGCGCCAAGGGCAGCCATCAGCACAGGTGTCTGTGACACAGTCATACCACATGGTGACTCTGCTTCCTTAGGGTCCGCTCACACCTTGATTTCTCCTCACGCTCTTCATTCTAAAATTTTATCTATTCCTAGGGCATCCTTTACTGCCTGTATGTTACCAACTCTAAAGTTTCTATCTCTGGCTTAGATTTTCCTCCAGAGATTCAGACAAAACTGAATTCTGGATATTTTCAGCTCGACGCCCTACAAGTACCTCATACTTGCACATCTGCCACCCAACTCACCATCCTTCCCCTAACCTTCCTCTCCTTTGTCAAAGTGAATGATGTTAGCCTTTAACCTGGGCCAGAGGCTCATCTATCTGGCCCTCTGTCTGACCACCACAATCTATCAGCCACCAACACTGTTGTTCTAGCCTTCCGATCTCTTGATCCTCTCCTTGCGATCTGCTCACTGCTCTCACCCTCAGCACCACCTCCTTGGTTCAGACCATCACCACCCAGTCTTAGCACTACCACAGAGCCTACAGGAGCCAGGGCTTCCCAGGTGGTGCTAGTGGTAAAGGACCCAGCTGCCAGTGCAGGAGACATGAGAGACACGGGTTTGATCCCTGGATAGGGAAGATTCTCTGGTGGAGGGCACGGCAACCCAATCCAGTATTCTTCCCTGGAGAATCCCCATGGACAGAGGAACCCGGTGGAATCCAGTCCATAGGGTCACAAAGAGTTGAGCAGGCAGAGCCTGTAGACTCCAGGACTGGAGTTAGGCCAAACCACTAATGTGGAGGGAGTAAAGCCTCACCCATCAGCAGACAATTGCATCAGAGATTTACTGAGCATGGCCCTACCCACCAGAGCAAAACCTAATTTTCCCCATAGCCAGTCCCTCCCTTCAGGAAGCCTGAAAAAGCCACTTATCCTCATCCATCAGAGGGCAGACAGAAGAAGCAGGAACTACAATTCCATAGCCTCCACAACAAAAATCACAATCACAGAAAGCTAACCAAAATGATCACATGGATCAGTCTTGCTAACTCAATGAAGCTCTATAAGCCATGACTTACAGGGTCACCCAAGACAGACAGGTCATGGTGGAGACTTCTGACAAAGTGAGGTCCACTGGACAAAGGCATGGCAAACCACTCCAGTATTCGTGCCTTGAGAAACAGTATGAAAAGACAAAAAGAATATGACACCGGAAGAGAAGCCCCTCAAGTTGACAGGTGTCCAATATGCTACTGGGAAAGAGCGGAGAAACAGCTCCAGGGGCAAAGTGGAAACAACGCTCAGCTGTGGGAGAGTCAGTAGTGAAGTAATATCCGATGTGCGCAGAACAATACTTCACAGGAACCTGGAATGTCAGGTCCATGAATCAACGTAAATTGGACATGGTCCAGGAGGAAACGGAAAGAGTGAACATCAACATTTTAGGTATCAGCCAACTAAAATGGACTGGCGTGGGCAAATTTAATTCAGGTGACCATTATATCTACTGTAGGCAAGAATCCCTTAGAAGAAAGGGAGTAGCCCTCACAGTCCACAAGAGTCCTAATGCAGTAGTTGGGTACAGTCTCAAAAACGATGGAATGACCTCGGTTCCTTACCCAGGCAAACCATTCAATACCACAGTAATCCCACTCTATGCCCCAACCACTAATGCTGAAGAAGCTGAAGTCAAAACGGTTCTATGAAAATCTACAAAACCTTCTAGAACTAACACCAAAAAAAAAAAAAAAAAAAAAAGATGTCCTTTTCATCACAGGGGATTGGAATGCAAAGTAGGAATTCAAGAGATACCTGGAGTAACAGGCAAGTTTGCCCTCGGAGGACAAAATGAAGCTGGGCAAAGGCTAACAGAGTTTTGCCAAGAGAATACAAAGGTCATAGCAAACACTCTCTTCCAACAACATTAGAGACGACTTCACATATGGACATCATCAGATGGTCAGTACCAAAATCAGAGTGATTATATTCTTTGCAGCCTAAGATGGAGAAGCTCTATATGGTCAGCAAAAGCAAGACCAGGAGATGACTGTGGCTCAGATAATGAGCTCCCTGTTGCAACATTCAGGCTTAAATTGAAGAAAGTAGGGGAAACCACTAGGTCATTCAGGTATGACCTAAATCAAATCCCTTATGATTATTCAGTGGAGATGACAAACACATTCAAGGGATTAGATATGGTAGACAGAGTGCCTGAAGAACCATGGATGGAGGTCCGTAACACTGTACAGGAGGTGGTAACCAAAACTATCCCAAAGAAAAAGAAATGAAAGAAGGCAAAGTGGTTGTCTGAGGAGGCCTTACAAACAGCTGAGAAAAGAAGAGAAGTAAAAGGCAAAGGAGAGAGGGAAATGTATACCCAACTGAACACAAAGTTCCAGAGAATAGCAAAGAGAGATAAGAAAAGCCTTCTTAAGAAAACAATGCAAAGAAATAGAGAAAACAATAAAAGGGGAAAGACTAGAGATCTCTTTAAGAAAATTAGAGATACTAAGGAAACATTTCATGCAAACATGGGCACAATAAAGGACAGAAATGGCAAGGACTTACAGAAGCAGAATCAATTAAGAAGTTCAGTTCAGTTCAGTTCAGTCACTCAGTTGTTTCCGACTCTTTGTGACCCCATGAACCGCAGCACGCCAGGCCTCCGTGTCCATCACCAACTCCCAGAGTTCACTCAAACCCATGTGCATTGAGTCAGGGATGCCATCCAGCCATCTCATCCTCTGTCGTCCCCATCTCCTCTTGCCTTCAATCTTTCCCAGCATCAAGGTCTTTTCCAATGAATCAGCTCTTCGCATCAGGTGGCCAAAGTATTGGAGTTTCAGCTTCAATATCAGTCCTTCCAATGAACCCAGGACTGATCTCCTTTAGGATGGACTGGTTGGATCTCCTTGTAGTCCAAGGGACTCTCTCAAGAGTCTTCTCCAACACCACAGTTCAAAAGCATCAATTCTTCTGCGCTCAGCTTTCTTTATAGTCCAACTCTCACATCCATACATGACCACTGGAAAATCCATAGCCTTGACTAGACGGACCTTTGTTGGCAAAGTAATGTCTCTGCTTTTAATATGCTGTCTAGATTGGTCATAACTTCCAAGGGAATGGAATACTTCAGTATTCTTGCCTTAAGAACCCTATGAATAGTATGAAAAGGCAAAAAGATAGGACACTGAAAGATGAACTCCCCAGGTCAGTAGGTGTCCAATATGCTACCAGAGATCAGCAGAAAAATAACTCCAGAAAGAACAAAGGGATGGAGCCAAAGCAAAACAACACCCAGCTGTGGATGTGACTGGTGATAGAAGCAAGGTTTGATGCTGTAAAGAGCAATAGTGCACAGGAACCTGGAATGTTAGGTCCATGAATCAAGGCAAATTGGAAGTGGTCAAACAGGAGATGCCAAGAGTGAACATCAACATTCTAGGAATCAGCGAACTGAAATGGACTGGAATGGGTGAATTTAACTCAGATGACCATTATATCTACTACTGCAGGCAGGAATCCCTCAGAAGAAATGAAGTGGCCATCATGGTCAACAAAAGAGTCCGAAATGCAGTACTTGTATGCAATCTCAAAAATGACAGAATGATCTCTGTTTGTTTCCAAGGCAAACCATTCAATATCACAGTAATCCAAGTCTATGC
The DNA here is from genome assembly GCF_000754665.1 of Bison bison bison. Lineage (NCBI taxonomy): Eukaryota > Metazoa > Chordata > Mammalia > Artiodactyla > Bovidae > Bison > Bison bison. The sequence goes on along the minus strand of NW_011494913.1, from coordinate 6,639,383 downwards.
CCCAACCAGTAATGCTGAAGAAGCTGAACGGTTCTAAGAAGATCTAACACCCCAAAAAGATGTCCTTTTCATTATAGGGGACTGGAATGCAAAAGTAGGAAGTCAAGAAACACCTGGAGGGGGGAAGGCGCCAAGATGGCGGAGGAGTAGGACGGGGAAAACACTTTCTCCCCCACAAATTCATCAAAAGAGCATTTAAACGTCGAGTAAATTCCACAAAACAACTTCTGAATGCCGGCAGAGGACATCAGGCACCCAAAAAAGCAACCCAACTCCTCGAAAGGAGGTAGGAAAAAATATTAAAGACAATAAAAGAGACAAAAGAGGGAGGGACGGAGTTCCGTCCCGGGAAGGGAGTCTTAAAACGAGAGAAGTTTCCAAACACCAGGAAACTTTCTCACTGCCGAATCCGTGCCGAGCTTTGGAAGCACAGAGGACAACATAACATAAGAGAAACAACATAAGAGAAACAACATAAGAGAAAAAATAAATAAACAATTAAAACTCGCAGATTGCGAGCCCTACGGTAACCCCCCCAGCGGAGAAGCAGCGCAGACGCCTGCATCCGCCATTAGCAAGCGGGGGCTGGGCAGGGAGGCGCGGCGCCGGCTGCATCGCTGAGAGTAAGAATCTGGCCTGAATACCCTGAGCACTATCTGAGCGAAATAATTTGGGCTAGCAAACCAGACTGTGGGATATCTACCATGCGAAAAGCCAGCCCTAACCTAAGACACCGCCAGCCCGCGCACGGAACAAAGGACTAAACAGAGGTAGCCGGTTG
>NW_011494913.1:6637207-6638502 GCF_000754665.1 Bison bison bison | reverse complement strand
CTGGGAGGTGCATGCAACCCAGGGCCAGCCTCGGATTGTTCCCGGCAGAACAACCTAGAGCCTGAGCAGTGTGGGCAGGGAGGCTACACGTGCCGTGAGCGGGGGCAGACCCAGTGTGGCTGAGGCACTGCGAGCCCACGCCAGTGTCATTTGTTTGCAGCATCCCTCCCTCCCTCCCCATAGCGCGACTGAACAAAGAGAAGAAATACAGCTCCACCCACCAGAACACCGACACAAGCTTCCCTAACCAGGAAACCTTGACAAGCCACCTGTACAAACCCACACACAGCGAGGAAAAGCCACAATAAAGAGAACTCCACAAACTGCCAGAATACAGAAAGGACTCCCAAACTCAGCAATTTAAACAAGATGAAGAGACAGAGGAATACCCAGCAGATAAAGGAACAGGATAAATGCCCACCAAACCAAACAAAAGAGGAAGAGATAGGGAATCTACCTGATAAAGAATTCCAAATAATGATAGTGAAATTGATCCAAAATCTTGAAATTAAAATGGAATCACAGATAAATAGCCTGGAGACAAGGATTGAGAAGATGCAAGAAAGGTTTAACAAGGACCTAGAAGAAATAAAAAAGAGTCAATATATAATGAATAATGCAATAAATGAAATTAAAAACACTCTGGAGCCAACAAATAGTAGAATAACAGAGGCAGAAAATAGGATTAGTGAATTAGAAGATAGAATGGTAGAAATAAATGAATCAGAGAGGATAAAAGAAAAACGAATTAAAAGAAATGAGGACAATCTCAGAGACCTCCAGGACAATATTAAACGCTACAACATTCGAATCATAGGGGTTCCAGAAGAAGAAGACAAAAAGAAAGACCATGAGAAAATACTTGAGGAGATAATAGTTGAAAACTTCCCTAAAATGGGGAAGGAAATAATCACCCAAGTCCAAGAAACCCAGAGAGTCCCAAACAGGATAAACCCAAGGAGAAACACCCCAAGACACATATTAATCAAATTAACAAAGATCAAACACAAAGAACAAATATTAAAAGCAGCAAGGGAAAAACAACAAATAACACACAAGGGAATTCCCATAAGGATAACAGCTGATCTTTCAATAGAAACTCTTCAAGCCAGGAGGGAATGGCAAGACATACTTAAAATGATGAAAGAAAATAACCTACAGCCCAGATTATTGTACCCAGCAAGGATCTCATTCAAGTATGAAGGAGAAATCAAAAGCTTTTCAGACAAGCAAAAGCTGAGAGAATTCTGCACCACCAAACCAGCTCTCCAACAAATACTAAAGGATATTCCCTT
>NW_011494913.1:6620467-6637040 GCF_000754665.1 Bison bison bison | reverse complement strand
AAGCAAAAGCTGAGAGAATTCTGCACCACCAAACCAGCTCTCCAACAAATACTAAAGGATATTCTCTAGACAGGAAACACAAAAATGGTGTATAAACTCGAACCCAAAACAATAAAGTAAATGGCAACGGGATCATACTTATTAGTAATTACCTTAAACGTAAATGGGTTGAATGCCCCAACCAAAGGACAAAGACTGGCTGAATGGATACAAAAACAAGACCCCTACATATGTTGTCTACAAGAGACCCACCTCAAAACAGGGGACACATACAGACTGAAAGTGAAGGGCTGGAAAAAGATTTTCCATGCAAATTGGGACCAAAAGAAAGCAGGAGTCACAATACTCGTATCAGATAAATTAGACTTTAAAACAAAGGCTGTGAAAAGAGACAAAGAAGGTCACTACATAATGATCAAAGGATCAATCCAAGAAGAAGATATAACAATTATAAATATATATCCACCCAACATGGGAGCACCGCAGTATGTAAGACAAATCCTAACAAGTATGAAAGGAGAAATTAACAATAACACAATAATAGTGGGAGACTTTAATACCCCACTCACACTTATGGATAGATCAACTAAACAGAAAATTAACAAGGAAAAAAAAAAAACAAAAACATGTATCTATAAAGCTCACTAAAGCAAAGCACAGTAAAATGAGGTATGGCAATAAAAGGCGTTAAATTTATCAAATAAAAAAATAAATAAAGTGCTGAAAAATTAAAGCTGTCAAAAAAAAAAAAAGAAACACCTGGAGTAACAGGCAAATTTGGCCTTGGAGTACAGAATGAAGCAGGACAAAGGCTAATAGAGTTTTGCCAAAAGAACACACTGGTCATAGCAAACACCCTCTTCCAACAACACAAGATTAAGAAGAGGTGGCAAGAATATACAAAAGAACTGTAGGAAAAATGTCTTAATGACCTGGATAACCACAATGGTGTGGTCACTCACCTAGAGTCTGACATCCTGGAGTGTGAAGTCAAGAGGGGAGGGCCTTCAGAAGCATTACTACAAAGTTAGTGGAGGTGAGGGAATTCCACCTGATCTGTTTCAATTCTTAAAAGATGATGCTGTCCAAGTGCTGAACACAATATGCCAGCAAATTTGGGAAACTCAGAAGTGGCCACAGGACTGGAAAAGGTCAGTTTTCATTCTGATCCCAAAGAAAGCAATGCCAAAGAATGTTCAAACTACTGTACAACTGCATTTATTTCACATGCTAACAAGATAATACTCACAATCCTTCAAGCTACGCTTTAGTAAGTGAACAGAGAACTTCCAGATGTACAAGCTGGATTTTAAAAAGGCAGAGGAACCAGAGATCAAACTGCCAACATCCACTGGATCATAGAAAAAGCAAGAGAATTCCAGAAAAATAATCCACTTCCGCTTCACTGACTATCCTAAAGCCTTTGACTGTGTAGATCACAACAAACTGTGGAAATTTCTATAACAGATGGGAAAACCAGACCACCTTACCTGTCTCCTGAGAAACCTGTAATGTGGGTCAAGAAGTAACAGTTTGAATCAGACATGGAACAACTGACTGGTTCAAAATTGAGAAAGGAGTACATTAAGGGTGTATACTGTCACCCTGCTTATTTAATTTATATTCAGAGTACATGATGTGAAATGCTGGGTGGGATGAATCACAAACTGGAATCAAGATAACTGGGAGAAATATCAACAACTTCAGATATGCAGATGATACCATTCTAATGGCAGAAAATGAAGAGGCACTAAAGAGCCTCTTGATGAAGGTGAAAGAGGAGAGTGAAAAAGTTGGCTTGAAACTCAACATTCAAAAAACTAAGATCATGGCACCTGGTCCCATCAGTTCATGGCAGATAGATACGGAAACAATGGAAATAGTCACAGATTTTATTTTCTCAGATTCCAAAATCACTGTGGATGGTGACTGCAGCCACAAAATTAAGACACTTGTTTGTTCTTTGGAAGAAAAGCTATGACAACCTAGATAGCATATTCAAAAGCAGAGACATTATTTTGCCAACAAAGGTCCGTCTAGTCAAGGCTGTGGTTTTTCCAGTAGTTGTGTCTGGATATGAGAGTTGGACTGTGAAAAAGGCTGAGCGCCGAAGAATTGATGCTCTTGAATGTGGTGCTGAAGAAGACTTTTGAGAATCCCTTGAACAGCAAGGAGGTCCAACCAATCCAATCTAAAAGAAATCGGTCCTGAATATTCATTGGAAGGACTGATGCTGAAGCTGAAACTCCAATACTTCAGCCACCTGATGCAAAGATCGGACTGGCTGGAAATACCCTGATGCTGGGAATGATTGAGAGCAAGAGGAGAAGGGGACAACAGAGGATAAGATGGTTGGATGACATCACTGACTTAATGAACGTGAGTCTGAGCAAACTGCGAGAGACAGTAAAGGACAGAGAAGGCTGACATGCTGCAGTCCATAGGGGTGCAAAGAGTTGGACATGACTTAGCAAATTAAAACTAGTGGTCTCCTCCCCAGCTTCCCTTACCAAACTACACGGTCACCTAACTAAAACAGAACTTCAGCTCTGGACTCTATACCTGCACTGACATCTCGGTACCCTCAGCAGCGACGTGGCCACTCCTGACTTCTCTCACGGCCTGGCCTGCACACTTCCAGTTCCAGCACAGTGAGTTTCTTCTTAGTATCTCAGACATGCCATGTGTTCTTCTATTCCCCAGGAGTTCTGGCCTTGCACCTCTCTCTCTCTGCCTTTAGCTTCACCTAACTCTTACTTTGTAAGGATTCATCTTTGACATTTCTTCTTCCACAAAAACCTTCCTTGTCACCATGAGACTGGATCGGGGGTGCTTCCCTGGACTATGGCACCTACCACACTGAACTGCATACACTTTTCCCACCAGCAGTGCCCAGGGCAGGAAGAGACAGGCTGAAGCATGGAGAGCAGTATGTCGGCTGCTGCAGCAGTAGAAATAGTGAGGTCCTGGACCACAGCTGTGATGGGGCTGACAGAAGCACACGGCTTGAGAGATTTAAGCAGCACAGAGAGTGTCTCTGTGTTTATACCACATTTATACTGAAAGCCACCGTGTAACAGGTGCTTACATACTTTCCAAAGAATGAATAAATTACTGAAGACATGATTTAGACATACAAAGTAAACAGAATACCTAACACTGGCTCAGTGCAGACTCATTAAGTGCTACAGGAATGTAGACGCAAAGGGAGTGGAGCTGGGTGAGGTTCACTACGAGGGACGTGTGGCTTGAAGAGACAGTAGCTGGCTGAGTGGCATGCAAAGAGCAAGTGAGTGAACAACATGGGTGTGGAGGCTGGATCTGAATACCATTCTACAACAGGCCAATCACCACCCAGAGAACCTTGAGCAGCTCATTCAATTTTTCTGTGCCACACCCATAAAAACAGAGTGACAACAACCATACCTACCTCAGAGGGCTCATATGAGGACCAAATGAATTAATCTTTGTAAAGCCCTTAGAAGAACAGTGCCTTGTACAGAATAAACAGGATGTAAGTATATACATGTGCTAAGTCGCTTTAGTCGTGCCCAACTCTTTGCAACCCCATGGGTTATAGCCCACTAGGCTCCTCTGTCCATGGCATTCTCCAGGCAAAGATATTGGAGTGGGTTGCCATTCCCTCCTCCAGGGCCCCTTCTTGACCCAGGGACAGAACCCGAATCTCTCATGTCTCCTGCATTGGCAGGCGGGTTCTTTACGACTAGCGCCACCCAGAAAGCCCAAGTATATATAAGTATACTACATCAAATTAAATAAAACAAATCCTTGGTGTGCCTTCACCTATTCAGATGCTGTAGAAATGGCCACATGTGAAGTGAGTAATTAGTGGACAGCTGCACACCTCCTGTTAGAAGGTAATGTATCAAGCATATTTACTGCAAACCATGAAGAACTTTCTTATCATCTAGAGTCTCAGGTTTTTATACATAAGCACAAAATGCATAGTACACTGGGAAAACTAAAGGAAAGAAACCTGAATTACATGTTCACAGAGATAAATGAGAAATAAGAAAACATAATGCAAATACCAGAAATTATGGGGAAAATATGTGAAATAAAAACATGTAGATGTTAAAATCTCAATGGAAGGTCTAGACCTGGCCAAGGAGAGTATCAACGAACAGAAGACAGTGAAGAAATCACCCAGAGCCCCGTGCACAGCCAGCCCTGAGATATGGTGGGAGACACAGCGAGCTCTATCCCCAGGCAGAGAGTGAAGAGGGTGCAGGGAGGCAACAGTTGAGGAAATGACGGGCGGAAAACTTCCAAAAGAAAGAAACATGTGGGTCCTCAAACTCAAAACCCAAAAAAGAACCCCTAAATACCACGCAGAAATGAGATAAAGAAAAACACAGCTACAGAATCACAGATCGGAAAGCTCCCGTCACACGCGCTGGGGAGGCTGCCATCGGAACGCCCAGCGCACGCTGCACCGCAGTGTCACAGTCTGCATCGCCCTCCCGTCTCCCTGCTGGACGGCAGGCTCTGTGCAGGCGGGATCCCGTCCAGCATATTATATTCTGTGAATACCTGCTTGACATACAACTGAGTGAAAAAATAAATGTGTGGAGTGCATTTGTATTCACGTGAAACTATTTTTAAAGAGCAAGTAAAATAACCTAGAAAAAAATATACAAATTCAAGTGTCCATGGGCAAGACATTTCTCTTTAGACCTGTTTCTCCATCTGTAAAATAAAGGAGTTATCTTGATGACATCAAATATAAAAGTCATTAACAACTATTATAGGATGCTACAGCTATATTATTTTTTGAAACCTCTGCATTTAAAAACAAATTTGGGTGGTTTTCTTATTTCAATAGGCTTACTGACAGAAAATCTGAAAAATGATCTGCCTCTCAATCATTTAATTAATAGGACATCTGTAAGAGAAAAGTGATAACCGATAAACCATAACCACTGAGTCCTGCATTGGTACCACGCAAATATATTCATGTGCCGTTTTCACTCAATTTACACATAACACGCTGAGGCCAACCGCCGGTGCTTCACTCCCATGTGCCCAAACTACACGCCTGGTTTGACCCCCGTGACACAGACTCTTATCTAGCAAATTCTCAACAGACCAACAACACAGAGGTCTGCTACAGTTATTCTGCACATCCTTCCAATTCTACACCCCAAATAAAGAGCAAACCATTACCAGTTTAAGACTTATGTGAGAGTCGGCTGGGAAAGGTAAGTTGCTAATACATAAAACAGCTAGAACCAATACTGCTGGCTTTTGACTAAGAATATTTAAAATGGCCAGACCTCATAGTTGTATATAATTTTATCTACATTTAAGCTTCAAAATCTATGTATGTAGATTAAAAGAAAATGTAATGGTTCAAACAGATAAACTTGTATTTAATGTTTGATAATGTTATTACTAGAAAAATATCTAATCTTATTTTTTCATTCTCAAATACAATAAGTATATTATATATATACATATATATTTCTCAAACTGCACCCATGCCATGACTCCCTGCGTGTACTTGAGCAAGCTAGAATAGCCCCCACTCTGTCACAATGAGATTTGATTGCCAGACAGGAAAAACATGGTTGGAAACAAGTTTGAAAAAAACCACTCCAGGGACCAAGAAAAAGGTAAACAGATGACAAAAGAAACCCTGGTTTCTAGGCATGAGGTTAAAACTCAGGGGACTCTTGCAGGTAAAGCAGACAGATGATTCCAGAAGCCATACAAATGATCTCATGGTGGATGACACCCAACCAAAGACAGTAATTTGAGACAGGTATATTTTAAAGATGTATATTCATCTCTTTATTTAAACGTATTTCTAGGAAGAAACTAGGCATGGTCTAAAACCCTATACCATGTTTGAGACAAAAAAGCTAACGGCAGATCAGACATTGAAAGAGAAAAGATTACCCTGGTGGTTCAGAGGGTAAAGAAACTGCCTGCAATCCAGAATACCCGGCTTCAATCCCTGGGTCAGGAAGATCCCCTGGAAAGGGAATGGCAACCCACTCCAGTATTCTTGTCTAGAGAATTCCATGGACAGAGGGGCCTTATGGGCTACAGTCCAGGGGTTGCAGAGTCAGACATGACTGAGTGACTAACATACAATGAACTTAAAAACACAACAATTAGAATTATCCAAAATAAAACAACCAACAACAGCGAACTACATCCTTTTAAAGCATACACATAATATTTACCAATTGAGACCACATTCTGTACCATGAAACAAGTCTTGATAAATTTAAAAGGATTTAAGTTATTCAAAATATGTTTTCAGACCAAAATGGATTTAAATTAGAGATGAATTAATAGCAAGATCTCTGGAAAGTCCAGGAAATTTGGAAATTAAACAGCACACTTAAAAATAACTCATGGATCTAAGAAAAAATGAAAAGAGAGATTAGAAAGTATTTTGAACTGAATGAAAATTAAACTCAACATAGCAGAATTTCTGGAATGCCATGAAAACAGAACTTGGGGAATTTATAATCACTAAATCCTATGATAGAAAATAAAGATCTCAAATAATCCTGACTTCCACCTTAAAAAGCTAGAAAAGGAATAACAAATTAAAGGAAACAGAGGAAAGGAAATCATAAATACTACACCAGAAATGAAAGAAACAGAAAACAGAATGACAACAGAGAAAAATCTATGACACCAAGACAATTCTTTAAGAAGACCCATAAAATTGATAAACCTCTGGCTAGATCAAGAAAAAGAAAAAAAGAGAGAAAATACAAATTACCAGGATAAAAACTGATCAAAACTCTCAGCAAACCTGAAACAGAAGGGAACCATATGTTGAAGATTATCTACAAAAAATGTAACTGACATCATATCTGGTGCTGAAAGAAAGAATGCTTCCCTCTGAGGTCACAAGGAACACAAGGGTGACTGTTCTCACCGCTTCTGCTCAGTACAGTGCTGGGGATTTCACCAGGAGAAGAAAGATGGAGAGAGGTACCCAAAGAGAAAGCGTAGTATAAAACTGTCTTCATTTACAGATGACATCACTGCTTATGCAGAAAATTCAGTGGACTCTACAAAAAATTTACTAGAACTAATAAGTGAGTTTGGCAAAATTGCAAGACATAAGATCAAGACACAAAAATATCTATTTTATTTCTCTGTGCTTGTAATGAACAAGAGGAAATGAAAATTTTAAAAAGCAGTATCATTTACAATAGCATCAAAATTACAGAGTACTTAGGGATAAATCTGACAGAAGGTGTGTAAAGACCATACACTGAAATCTACAAAACAACACTGAGAGCAATTAAATAATTTGGGCTTCCTTTGTGGCTCAGCTGGTAAAGAATCCACCTGCAGTGCGGGAGACCTGGGTTCGATCCCTGGGCTGGGAAGACCCCCTGGAGCAGGGAAAGGCTGCCCACTCCAGTATGCTGGCCTGGAATGGACTGTACAGTCCATGGGTCGCAGAGTCAGGCACGACTGAGTGGCTCCCCTTTCACTTTGAAGAGGAGATGCCCTTGGCTGAGGGCTAAGGCTCGACATTGTCAAAATGCCAGCTCTCCCTCAAACTGAACTACAGAGTCAATAAAAACCCCGGCAGAGCTTTGTGTGTAAAAACAGACAAGCCGATTCTCAAACTCACATAAATGTGCAAGAAACCTAGAATAAGCAAAACAAGAACAAGGCTGAAGAACACTGTCTGATTTTTCAGACTTATAAAGTCAGAAAGTTCATGACACTAATGATGTAAAGATGGGCAACTACCTCAATGGAACAGGAGACTCCAAAAATAAGCACACCCCTATATAAGCAACAGATTTAAGGTAATGTGGTAGAGAAAAGACAATCCACTCAACAGATGTTACTGGCCACAAATGGATATTCATATAAAAAAATAATACTGGATGTATATTTCATACAGTCCACAAAAATTAATTCAAAATAGATCATAAACACATAAAGCCAAAACTACTGATGAAAGTGAAAGTGGAGAGTGAAAAAGTTGGCTTCAAGCTCAACATTCAGAAAACTAAGATCATGGCATCCGGTCCCATCACTTCATGGGAAATAGATGGGGAAACAGTGGAAACAGTGTCAGACTTTATTTTTTGGGGCTCCAAAATCACCGCAGCCATGAAATTAAAAGATGCTTACTCCTTGGAAGGAAAGTTATGACCAACCTAGACAGCATATTCAAATGCAAAGACATTACTTTGCCAACAAAGGTCCGTCTAGTCAAGGCTATGGCTTTTCCTGTGGTCATGTATGGATGTGAGAGTTGGACTGTGAAGAAGGCTGAGGGCCGAAGAATTGATGCTTTTGAATTGTGGTGTTGGAGAAGACTCTTGAGAGTCCCTTGGACTGCAAGGAGATCCAACCGGTCCATTCTGAAGGAGATCAGCCCTGGGATTTCTTTGGAAGGAATGATGCTAAAGCTGAAACTTCAGTACTTTGGCCACCTCATGCCAAGAGCTGACTCATTGGACAAGACTCTGATGCTGGGAGGGACTGGGGGCAGGAGGAGGAGGGGACGACAGAGGATGAGATGGCTGGATAGCATCACTGACTCAATGGACGTGAGTCTCAGTGAACTCTGGGAGTTGGTGATGGACAGGGAGGCCTGGTGTGCTGTGATTCATGGGGTCGCAAAGAGTTGGACACGACTGAGCGACTGAACTGAACCGAATAAGACTTTTAGAAGAAAACACATAAGATATTATTTGCAACCCTGGGTTAGGCCAAAATTTCTTAATAGAATGCCAAAAGTACAATGCAAACAAAGAAAAAAAATCAATAAATTTGACTTGACCAAAATTAAAAACATCTCATCTTTGAAAGACACCAGCAGAAGCATGAAAAGATAATCTGAACATTTGGAGTAAACACTTGTAAAGCACGTATCTGACAAAGGACATGTATCTAGATGACATTAGAAATGCTCAAAATTAACAGTAAGAAAACTGGTGGGTTTTTTTAAGTGGACAGAAGATTTGAATAGACAGCCCAACAAAAAAAGACATATGGATGATAAATAAGCACATGAGGGAAATGTTACTTATTTAAATCTTAAAAATTCCATCAAATAGACCATATCATTCAGTATTTATTGAATACCCACCTACAACAAATCTGCAACAGGGTTTTGTGCACAAAGCATCCCTCTGCTACAATGTTGGACACTTTCCTTTCTCTACTCCACACAAGTGTGTACAGCTTCCACATAGAAATACATACTAAGAAATTCCCATCTGGTACCCATTCAACACTACATTGAATGAAGAATTAATAGCCTCAACTTGGTATAGGCAAGTACTCTAGACCAAGGAAATATTCTACTGAGTGGTATTTAAATATCCATTTGGGCTAAGAAGAATTATAAGAAGAGGCTATTAACTTAATTGAACCTTAAATAAAGACTACTAACTTAAATGACAATTGAGAGAGTATGGGAAACATATTTGGAGATATTTTTGCATCTGCAGCAAGTTGAAAAAAAAATACTGAACATATGACATCCAGAAACCATGTACTCTACCACCAGAGATGACTGCAAAATCTGAAACCTAGAAACCTACAAAAAGACAACGTCTTCTGAGTAAAACTGTTCATACCATATGCTTTTATAAATTATTATAAAAAAAACTGGATCAGAGCTTATTCTAGACTGTTTTAATAAAAAGAACAAAAATAATGAAGCTAAAAATAGCATTTCCCTCCATACCTGTTCTTCCCTCTCCTTTTCTTTGGTTTTACTTCTGTAGACTCTAGCAGAGGTGGCATCCTGGGATGGAATAGCAGAGATCTGATGCAGTGGCATGTTCATCCCAGCCTCCTGTCTGATCTTCCTCTTTACGGAAGAAAGTCTCCAGTGGTAGAGTCATTTTGGGCCATGGACTTCAAGCTGAGAGAGGGAAGGGAAGACAAGACATAACTGATCTGCAACACTTAAAATTTCCAACAGTGAGATTAGTATTTTATATTTATATTCATATTTATTTAAATAAGTTACAATGTCATTTTCAAAAATGACAGAATATCATTTGGGGGATATTCTGCAAAATGTGGGGGAAGAACTGCAACACTTTTCTCATATAAGACGGGAGCACCTGAAAAAGTTGGTGAATCAGGTACATGTATGCGTGTGTGCACGCTCAGCTGCACAGTCCTGTCAACTCTCTGCAACTCCATGAACTGTAGCCTGCCACGCTCTTCTGTCCATGGAATTTCCCAGGCAAGAACACTTGAGTGAGTTACCACTGCCTTCACCAAGGATCTTCCCAACCGAGGGGTCAAACCTGTGTCTGCTGCGTCTCCTGCACTGGCAGGTGGATTCTTTACCACTGAGCCACATGGGAAACCCCCAGGTACATGCATAACCAGATATTAATCTTCCAATGGCTACTTAGTTTTTAAATGTAGCAGTGTCATCCTTTAATAATATTTTTGAAGTTACACATTTTTTCTTGAACCAGTGGATATCAGTAGTGATCTTTCCTTAAAACCACAGACCTTGAGTTCATATAATGGTGAGACTGAAAGTTAAGAAGTCTAAAATAAGTTTAAGATATCTATGATCCATGCTTAACCTTCTGAAAGTTTAGACTCTCTAGACCAGTTACTGGCAAACTTCTCCTACAGAGAGCCAGAAGCAAGTATTTTATACACTGTGGGCCTATTTGTCACAACTACTCAATTTTGCCAGTGTAACATGAAAGTACCCACAGTGAGCAAGTAAACAAACGAGAATGGTCACATTGCAATGAAACTTCACTTACAGAAACAGGTGGCAGACTAGATTCAGCCCATGAGCCTGGGATTTGCTAAACCTGCTCTAAGAATATTTGGAGAAGGCAATGGCACCCCACCCCAATACTCTTGCCTGGAAAATCCCATGGACGGAGGAGCCTGGTAGGCTGCAGTCCATGGGGTCGCTAACAGTCGGACACGACTGAGCGACTTCACTTTCACTTTTCACTTTCATGCATTGGAGAAGGAAATGGCAACCCACTCCAGTGTTCTTGCCTGGAGAATCCCAGAGACGGGGGAGCCTGGTGGGCTGCCGTCTCTGGGGTCGCACAGAGTCGGACACGACTGAAGTGACTTAGCAGCTCTAAGAATATTACAGGGAAGATGAGGGTCATCCCAGATATTCCTGGAACCATTGAAGGCTGCCTGTAGGTAAAGTAACATGTCTGAATAAGCTATATTCACGATTCCAGGCAGCCCCTAACTCTTTTTTTTCTAGTTTTCTCCTACATTCCTCCAAAGTGCCTAGCAACTGAATTATATGTTCTTTATCTCTGCCTACACTGAGAACTATCAAACTCTGTGTATAAAACCAATTAAATATAAATTATCCAAACAATCCATAATGTTTAACAAGATAACGTTTGATGCTGCTTGAGTTTTAACAAAGGATGGAAGCCTTAATACAAAAGAATGAATCTCTAACTTGGGGATTTTCATTTATTAAACATGTACTGGAGCTGGGGTGGTAGACAGGGAGTGTGAACAACGTAGGACCTGATAACCCTAAGTTCACGCTTGTCAAGCAGCCATTTGTTACACCTCTCCCCTAACTGTGCTCAGGACCAAAGGTAGGTGTCTGAGTAGCTGCTCCCACCTCTGACAGTGTTACTAACCAAACTGAAGAGCAGCAGGACTCACAAAATTGACTTCTTCCACAGGACTCTGATCAGCAAGCAACAGGAAAGAACAAGAAGCCAGACAGAATCAACACACATGAGAAAATAAGCTAAAAGAATATCCTGTTTTTAAAAAGCCTAGTTTAATAACTGGCAAGTAATCACTGATAACCAACAGAACAGGAAAAGAGAGTCGATAATATTGAAAAAAGTGAAAGTGAAAGTTGCTCAGTCGTGTCTGACTCTTTGAAACCCCATGGATTTTAACCTGCCAGGCTCCTCTGTCCATGGGATTCTCCAGGCAAAAATACTGCAGTGGGTAGCCATTCCCTTTTCCAGGGGATCTTCCCAACCTAGGGATTGAAGCCTGGTCTCCAGCATTGCAGGCAGATTCTTCACCTGTGTCTAGATATTATATTTAATAATATATAAAATGTTAAAGTCTAGACATTATACATCACACACTCTATTTCAAGCCTTTGTGTGAGGCTGACCCAAGATGGAGTACTGTGCTCAAACAAGTGGTCTGAATCCATGTATCCACATTACATAAGACAAGAGGCACTCACCTACTGCTGTGATGTCTTATACTAATGAATTAAATTCCTCTGTGAGAGATGACAAACTCCATGTGGCCTCAGAACGATTACTCAAACTAACCGTGCCTTGGAGTCCCACCACATGGCATACCAAGAGTAGCCTTCGGTGCTCCTGGTATAACCATCATTATTACATCATTGGTACCTGACCATGTCAAGCCTGGGAAGACTGTGTATGCCACAGAAACACAAACTGAGAGTGCTTTACATTCTATCGCGAAGTTTTACAGGACCTCCCTCATTACAGCCACATAAGCTACTCTTCTGCTCTACACTCCTACTGCAGGTCCTATACCTAAAAGCTTGCCTGAGCAATCCCTGTCCTATGCCAGACATACTTAGGATAAAAAATGATAATTTAAAAAACCAACCTGCAAAATAAACCATGCCACTTTGCATGTGAAGGTTCATACGAAAAGCATAAAGCAGGTATTACTCATACTATTTTCTTTACATAATTTCCAACAATCATTTTATATCAATTCAAGTCATGCTTAAATAAGAGCAATAGTTAAACTTTTGCACTATGCCTGACAATCCAGGCATGAGGACTTCAATTCCACTAAAGTTACCTTGCAAAATACAACACACCTAATATGATCACCCATTATTTAGAAGAACTGAACTGAAAAACCTGATTGCTGAAGAGAATATGGGAATGAATACAGCATGTTCATGGATCAGAAGCCTTACTATTGTTAAGATGGCAATCCTCCCAACACTTACCTACAAATACAGCAATCCCCATTGAAAACTCTGCTGACTTCTTTGCAGAAAGAAGCTGATCCTAAAAGTTATATGGACCCAGAATATCCAAAACAATCTTGAAAGAACAAAGTTGGATAACTCATATCTCCTGATTTCAAAACTTACCTCAAACAGATGGTAAGCAAACTAGTGTGGAGTTGGGTTCAAAATGGCAGCATAGGAAGATCCTAAACCCACTTCCTTCTACAGACACAACAAATAGACAGCTACACAGGAGGACAAATTCCTCGGAACAGAACCTGAGAACTATCTGAACACCGGCTCCACAACAAAGGATAAAGGGTCACATTGAAACAGGTAGGAAAGGCATGCTCTCACCAAAACCCCCACTCCTCATGTGGTGATGCACAATCAAGAGAAATTTTAATAAATTAATGAACAAATCAATCAACAGGCAAACAAATAAATGGACCTTCTACCCAAGAAGCAGGGGTTTATACCCGCCCCAGGCACCACAATCCTTGGGTCCTGCATCAGAGTGAGGAGACTCACCCAAATGTCTGGATGTGAAAACCAACAGGGCTTATCTTATGGAGAAACTCAGGACTTCAGGGAATAAAGACTTCATTCCTCTCCAATAGAACCACTCACCCCAAGACCCAGCACAAAGAACAACAGTTTCTAAAGGGCTTAGACCACATGTGAAGGAAATTCATTTACTGATCTTACAGCATCTGTCAAAGGGGCAGAAGTCTGCTGGGACTCTCCAGGGACGGAATGCTGGCAGATGCCGTTTTTACAGGCTCCCTCTCCCTAGCTGGCACTGGCAGGCACCATTTTGCACTCTCATTCTAGTCTGCTAACAGTGGCGTGTGACAGCCCTGCTTAAGTCACAGCACCAATACCTGCAGTTGGTGAGCAGCCACGCACCCCCATTCCACCCGCACAACCCCACGGGCGCCAATGGGCATGCACAGCCTACACAGGGGATGTCCCTTGAGCGCCAGGCTCAGGCTGATAGGAGGACTGTGTTTCTGGACCCCACAAACCCCAACAAGTGCAAAGAGAGCTCAAGAAACAACCAAAATTAGGGCAAGGGTAAGCGATAAGGTTCATCGCCCACCAGAGCCACCCCTTGGAGACAGGGAGAGGCGGCTGCTTTACATGGTGCGCAGACACACACAGAGTCAAGCCAAATGAAGAAGCAGAGGAACCTGCTCCAAATGAGGGAAAAGGTAAAACCCTAGGGGAAAAACTACTGAAGGGGAAAGAAGTAATTTACCTGATAAAGAGTTTAAAGCAATGGTCATAAAATGCTCACTGAACTGGGGAGGACAAGGGAGGAACACGGTGAGAAACTCCACAATGAGACAGAAAATATAAGAAATTTCCAAACGGAACACAAAGAGCTGAAGAACACAAGTGAGCTGTAAAACACTAGTGGGAGTCAACAGAAGGCTAAGTGACACAGAAGAACAGACCGGTGACCTGGGAGACAGGGCAGTGCAGATCTCCAAACAGAACAGCAAAAGGAGAAAAGAATTGTTAAAAGATGAGGATAGTTCAACGGACCCAAGGGACAACATAAAATGCACTAACATCTGCATTATGGAAGTTCCAGAGGGGAAAGACAGAAAGAAAGGGACAGAAAACGTATTTGACATAATGGCTAAAAACTTCCCTAACCTAGGGAAGAAACAGACATCCAGATCCCACAGGCAAAGAGAGTCTCAAACAAGATGAATCCAAAAAGAGTCACATCAAGACACATTATAATTAAAATGTCAAAGTTAAAGAGAGAATCTTAAAAGCAGCAAAAGAAAAATAACTAGGCACAAGGGAACCCACACGAGGCTACCAGCTGATTTTCAGCAGAGATTTTGCTGAAAAGAACCATGGGCACACTACAACACGGATGGCCCTTGAAAAGAGTATACTAAATGAAACAAGGACCGTATATCATAGGATGGCATTTGTGTGAAATGTCTGCAGTAGGTAAAAACATAGGGACAGAAAGTTACTTATGGGCTTCCTGGGGGCTCAGATGTTAAAGCGTCTGCCTGGAATGTGGGAGACCCGGGTTTGATCCCTGGGTCAGGAAGATCCCCTGGAGAAGGAAATGGCAACCCACTCCAGTTCTCTTGCCTGGAGAACCCCAGGGAGGGAGGAGCCTGGTAGGCTACAGTCCATGGAGTCGGAAAGAGTCAGACACGACTGAGAGACTTCACTTTCACTTTCACTTTCAAGGGCTGAGGTAAGGACTTAGGGGAAGGCGGCAGTGATGGCTAAAAGGGTTTCTTTTTAGGGCAAACAATATGTTCTAAAATCTATTAAAACATAACTCTCAAAAAAAATTATTATGGTGATGGCTGCATAACTCTTAAGTATACTAAAAGGCACAGAATTGTACCATTTAATGAGTAGACTGTAATGGATGTGAATCATATCTCAATAAAGTGAAAGTGAAAGTGTTAGTCGCTCAGTTGTGTCCGACTCTTTGTGACCCCATGGACTGTAGCTTGTCAGGCTCCTCTGTCCACGGAACTCTCTAGGCAAGAATATTGGAGTGGGTTGCCACTCCCTTCTCCAGGGGATCTTTCCAACACAGGGATCAAACTCAGGTCTCCTGCATTGCAGGCAGCTTCTTTACCATCTGAGCCACCACGGAAGCCCATAGCTCAGTAACAATGTGTAAAAATATGAAAATCACATGGGTTAAGACAGATCGCTTTTTATTTTTCCTTTGTGCTATCCCTAATGTAATTTACCTGATGACATGGAGGTGACCACTGTTATTATCACTCTTCTGGTTTTAAGAAAGGTAACAGGGAGTACATAAAATTGGCAATCAGAAGCCTAAGTTCAAGTTATGATTCTATTAAATAATAATACTAAGTACACGATGTTGGGCAAACTGATGAATTTCAAAGGCTGTTTCTTCATCTGTAAAACAGAAAGGTAATACTCTCTACTCAGCTCACAGAGTTACTGTGAAGCCAAATAAGATTACGTCCACATACACAAATACAGGGTTTTCGCATCAGCATATTTTCCAGTCTGCTTTTTCAAGCAGTTGAAATGATGCCTCTTACTGCTTTACAAAGGCCAGTTTATTTGCTTTGTCTTTCCATTACTAGTTTCTGTCCTTCTACACCTCAGTCTGACGCAAAATACACACCATTGGGACCTCAAATCCTTTCTGACGTTTACTGAGGATCTCCAGCAGCAAGACTCCAAGGGGGAGCGTGGCTGACAGTGCTATCCCTACAAGGGCAGAGGCAGGAAGGCCCAATCCAGAAGATGACCAGAGGGGCTTAATAATCAGGCTGTTCTGTGTGCTTCCCAGATGGTCAAGATAAGCGAAGGATTCTGCCCATTTCAGCAATGCTGGGGACAAACACAGATGACAAAGAAGGCAGCCAGGAGAAGACACAAGATATCAGTGGCAAATCCCCCAGGAGACGATCACCCCGGGTCTGCATGCCTCCACGCATCCCTGCACACAGAGTACCAGGCTCCAGCAGCACCCTCCTCCTCCCCATTGTGAGCTGCTGAATTGCAGTATCCTCACTGACACTCTAAACAAACAACTGTAAGTTAAGCCTGTTTTTAATCAGAAGAATGGTTCCT
>NW_011494913.1:6591229-6620367 GCF_000754665.1 Bison bison bison | reverse complement strand
ATATAAGAAATGAGAAGCCTATGAACAGCAGCTAGCACACACACACACACACACAAAAGCATTAGGAGTGAGGAGACCAGGTGTAACACACAGCACTGAACGACCGAGACCAGACCTAGAACAGAACTTGGAGGGAGGAGACAGACCATCAGAAAACGAGGACTGACATGATCTAGTGAGGGGTCTAAACTGTCCCTGGTTTCTGGCTGTGCCTTCACAAGACTGGAATGCAGAGAGGACTGGGAGATGCATGAGGGTTGGCCATGGGCACACTGAGCCTGACACACCTGTGGGAAACCCAGGACATGTACACAGCGTGCACTGGGGTCACCAGCATATTGTCACATCTGAAGACACAGGAACAGAGTCTGGTTTCCAAGGAAAACCTACAGAATCAACCATTTATGTCATTAGATGCTATTAATATAATCAAATGATCAAACTCAACACCAGTACAGGATTTTAAAACCTTTTAGGGAAAAGCAAAGGAAAATGCCTAACTATTAAAAAACCTATCTCAACCAAAACTTACCATTATATTCACACAGCAAACTCTTATTAGAGTTTTAAATAAGTTTTAAATTAAAAATCAAAATAAGCATATTCCTGTCATTGTTATTTAATATTAATATGTAGTTAGGTACTAGGAGAGAAATTCACAAAAATGCTAACAGCAGTTTAATGATGTGGCAATACTTAGTGACTTTTCATTTCTCTATTTTCTAAACTTTCAGTAACAATGTAATACTTTTATAGTTTAGATACATATTTTTAAAGTGTTAAAAGCTCAAGTCATTCCACATAGGTCGGTACAGTCAGAACTTTATGTTATTGATGAATGTATACAACCGTAAGAGGGCTCATTTTCTGTGATGAATACATTTCTGAAGACCTCATAGAAATCAAGCCTAATTTTCCTACAGGAATAAAGTAGGAAGACGCATTCTCAGGACACTAATGTCTTCAACTACCGTAGTGTTTGCTTTATGCTCCCTTTAGATTTTTTCCAGCAATTCCTCTAATATTTTTGCACAGTGCTTTTCCTTAAAAATAAAACAGCATAGTGTATTATGGGAATCGCTTGCCTTTCTTTTCAGGGTTTTATTACATCTAACTTTCATTGCAAAGTTACTGATTTTGAAGACTGCTTTCTTTCATATTTTTATGCATAGTAAGCCTTTATTGGACTTCCCTGGTGGCTCAGATGGTAAAGAATCTGCCTGCAATGTGGGAGACCCAGGTTTGATCCCTGGGTCAGGAAGATCCCCTGGAGAAGGTAATGGCTACCCACACCAGTATTCTTGCCTGGAGAATTCCATGAACAGAGGAGCCTTATGGGCTGCAGTCTATGGGGTCACAAAGAGTTGAACATGACTGACTTAAGACTTTCGCAACACAAGCCTTTATTAATATTTCCATGTCACACTACTTTCAGTTTACATATTTCCCACAAAATGCAACTGCAATGGGATGGCCTTTATACATCCTTAGAAATGGCGGCTCAGAACATGCAGTGCTAGGAACACAGCATTATTAACATGGCAGACAAGGGGAGGTTAGTACTTGTCCACCATCAATAAATCTGAGCATCTGCCCAGCATTGAGACTATCTGCTGCTTACACTGCTTTTTCCAGTGTATGTTTGTCCCTGTTGCTATGGCAGAAAAGTGTCTGCAGCAGGAACCATTATCTTTTGCAGAACACAGAAAAGAATAATAAACATGGGCTATTCGTAAATGCTTTTTTCTTTTAATGATGGTTATAAAAGAAACCTCTTGTTCCAAAATAGTGAAAGACTTCTTTCCACCAGAGGAAAAGAGACTGTTCTCTCTTAATAACAGATTTCCTTGTGTGAAGGAAGCCCCTGTGTATCTGACCATGAGATCAGGCACTTTTGCTGTTTAAATGACAATTTATTGTAAAAGTCCCTCAATTTCCCGCCACCAACCATATAAACCTTCCCACTGCTCTCAAGCCTTTCATGAATTAAATAAATTATATTATGCAGTTATGGGAAGAAGCAGCCCCAACTCTAGAAGTGTACCTGGGCTCTTTGCCATCCTCCCCACCTGGCTATTTAGGGGCCTCACTCTATCAGCCACCCCATTTACCCCATATTGTCATCCCATCCTTTTTATAAAGACTCCTTCACGTCAACAAAGGAACAGAACCAGTTTTCCCCCAAAATGCATAAAACAAGTAGTTTATATCACTAGATGCTGTAGAAAAATTATAAAAATCTACACTGATACAGAATTTCAAAGTGCATTTTGGGTCTCTCATCTTTAAAAACAGAAGTAGAAAGAAAATACTTTCAATGCTCCTATTCACTTTCCCTCCGTAACCACTTTTTAAGTAACATTTCAGTGCTCTTCATTTTCTTGCTCCCACAACTCAGTTCAGTGCAGTCTATGTAATCTCTGCTCCCTGTTCTTGGCCTTTCTCACTTACTGATCAAACTTAGAAGAGCTCTGAATGAAGGAACCAAAATAATACATAAGCACAAAAAGCAAAAAAAAAAAAACCCTCAGGGAAATAAAGATAACTTTCTAAAGTTTTAAAAATCCATTTAAACAAGCCAATCAACATCCCTATAGATGTACAGCCAGGTAATCAATTTCCCATGCACCCTTTTACGGTAAACTCCTGGAAGATGTACTCTAGCAAAATAAAGGACTAAATCAAGGAAAAGAAAAAGAAAGAATGCACAAAAGAGCCACTATAGCTTCGGAGGGGCACAAAGCGCAAGCTCCAGGACTGTAGCTGCACTGGCAGGCCCGAGACCGCTGGTGCAGAGTGGAGCACATGCGTGTAAGATGTCCAGAGGCAGGTCCCCAGAGCAAAAGAAGTCTCAACAGGGAAGATGGAGTGACAGATAATACCCTGGACATCTTAGAAGAACTAAGGATAAGTCTAATAACGATCATACCAGTGAGAATACAAAGTAACAACAGCAAAACTACAGTAGAAAGACAGCATAATCATTTGTTTCTAAAGTGAACAGTAGTTCAATACTGATTACGGTGTAAATATTCCAGTGACATAAACAACATCATGACATAACCAAACCCGGTGGACAGGGAGAAGAGAGGTGGGGCATAAAAGGAAGTCAAGAGGTAACGTCTAATACTGATAAGTCAGGAAATAGCATGAGCGTATCGTTTGAAAACACGGAGGCAACAGTCAGAAGATGCAACGATGACACATACGGAGCTGCCTCTGCGGAGCAGGACAAGGGCTGTGGCGGGTGGGGCGGAGGACCGCTGCTGCTCATTACAGGGGCCGGTACTGCATCTCCCACACACACTTCTAACATTCAGAAAAATACCAAGACAAAGCTAGCTTCTATTTACTTATATTTAGTAAAGAAATGTGTAAGTCTTGTTTAACATTAAGTGTTAGGTCTTATTTAACATTAAGACCTAATCTTAAACTCTTTAGGGGCCAAAACCTGACCTGAACTAATAGGAAGCTATTTATAGTTTCTTTTAATACCTATGCAACTCAGTGTAAGTATTATACTTCAATAAGGAAATATTAATGAGTTTTATGGGTATCACCCCAATAAGAGCACTCACTATTACATACCACGTATAGATTACCTTTCTAGAATCTGAAAATTTCTGAAGTTTAAAGTACTTCTGACCTAAGACGTCTGGATGAGAGAGTTTGGGCCTCCATTACATTTTTCAAAAAGCTGTGTGTATTTATTACTTTTTTCATTTTGAAAATACTTTGAAGAAATAAATGGAGAGAAAGTATAAACAGAAAACAGGCAGGAGACTCATGTGACCTCAAACAGAACACTACCCATATCACATATTTTTACCAAATGTGGTATTATACCTGGGTCATGATTTAGGTACTGAATAAGGATATTCACTCTCTCAATGAAAATTTTAAAAAGAAAGGGAAAAAGAAAGGCATAAGTCTCCTGGGATCATCCCATTTATCTTGCTTTTCTAAAGCAAAACAGGGCTCTTCTTCTATACCCTAGAGCTCTTCTCCACTCAAATTGACATTTTTTTTACCTCCCATGCACGTTTCATCTCATCACAATCTAGCTTCAGAACAGTAAGGTCAACAGCCATCTCCATGGCGGTTAAGCCTAAAGGACATTTTCTGGCCCATGTTATTTGACTTGACACATTTACTCACTCACATGACAGTAACTCTTTCGATTCCTCAAAGCTCCATTTTACCCTCTCCTAGTCTTATTCTGTGTTCCCTTTTCCCAAGTTATCAAATCCATATCTCTGGCTTCAATGACCACCTCTGTGCATTCTACTGAAAGGAAAATACTGATAAATCAGATGATCAAATTTAGTAAGACTTCTGTGCTCTAAAAGTCATCATCAAGAAAGCTAAAAAGATGAATTAGGGGAAAAAATAACAATCATCTCTCTGATAGACTTGCATCTGGAATATCTAAAGAACACCTACAACTTAACACAATTTAAAGATGGGCAAAAGTTTTTAATAGCCATTTCACCAAAGAAGATAAATGAATAGTTACTAAGCTCATGAAATGATCTGCAAATTAAAACTACAATGAGAAAATACTATACCCCTCCTGGGCTTCCCTTCCTGAGCTTCCCTGGTAGTTCAGACTGTAAAGAATCTGCTTGCAATGCAGGAGACCCAGGTTTGATGCCTGGTTCAGGAAGATTCCCTGAAGAAGGGAACAACTACCCACTCTAGTTTTCTTGTCTGGAGGATCCCATGGACAGAGGAGCCTGGCAGGTTACAGTCCATGGGGATACAAACAGCTGGACATGACTGAGTACCTAACATATCCCCCGGAGAAGGGCTATGATCAAAAAGACCATCGATATTAACTGTAGCATGTGGAGAAACTGGAACCCTCATATACTGCCCTTGAGAATGTGAAGTGGTATAGAGACCTTGGAAAACAGTCTTGACAGTTATTCTAAGTCAAACGTAAACTTAAACAACAATAACAACAACATCCCCAGGAAATCCACATTTACAGGCTTTACAGAATCGATGAAGAACCTCTACTTCATTAACAAGGATCACAACTGGAATTTTACTTTTGTTAAATTCTTTAATTAATGACTTTCACCCTTACTGGGCAGTAAGCTCCCTAAAGCCAGAAGTCCTATCTCACTTTGCTCACCCTTGTACTAGCACTCTCTAGCCCAGTGTGGTCACATAATATCCATTCAGTAAATATTGACTGAATCAACTTTTCTCCCACAAGAGCCAGGACTAACTGGGAATTTCATTTATGACTCAAACTATAACTAACACTGTTTACTGTCTCAAATGCTGATCAAGTAGAACAGTGGAAATTCAGACAACACAAAAATTCAGTATTTTTTATCCTGGTACAATTCATATCAAATGGGAAGAAACAACTGATCTTTAAATATGTGCAAGTTTGACCACATCAGACTAAGTCCAAAATTGTAATAATTCAAAATGGAATCCAAGTATTTTTAAGAATAATTCTAAAAGGTTACAATTATAAGTTATTAAGAACTGCGGATAAGAGCTCTTTTAAGAAAGAGAAAAACAAGTTTCATAAAATACAGGTTAGCAATTTCAATCTTTGAGTCAGAAATACAGTGAAGAATAGGTGACAAGTTACTAAAGAAGGGCATAAAATATGCTATTTCACTAACAGTATCCTTAAAGGCCTATTCCCCTCACTCAACCAGGGAAGAATGCTCTCTCACAAGCAACTCATATCCGGACACTGTCATGCCCACCCCAGACCAAAAGGTAACAAGGCATCAAGATTACCCTATTCCCACTCTTTACTGAAATTAAGATCAAAATTTAAGTTCAGGGTTCTGAGAATTTTAGGGAAGATGGTAGAGTAACACTGCAAGGCCTGCATATGCCACCCAGTAAAAAACAGTCTGAGACAAAGCTCTGACTTGGCCTGTGTAACACTATGGTCTTCAAGAACCATGAGCTTATTAAAAATACCAAAATGCATTTTAAGAAGTTAAATGCATCAGAATAAAGTAGCAACTACCAGAAAATACAGATGCAATTACTGAAAGTGAAGGAAAAAATGATAAAACACACAAACACACCCCACAGACTAAATGAAGTTTACTCAGAAACAAACAAAAAAAAGATTTTGTTAGTTTTAAAGTCTCCTAGAGGGTATCCCTGGTACCTTCTCTCAGTGAGGAAGAATTCACCTGCCAATGCAGGAGACAGGGGTTTGATCTCTGATTCAGAAAGACCCTGCATGCACGGAGCAACTAAACCCGTGCGCCACAACTACTGAGCCTGTGCTCTCGAGCCTGGGAGCCACAACCGCCGAGCCCACGCGCTGCAGCCACCGAAGACTGCGCACTCCAGAGCCCGTGCTCCTGCAGCAAGAGAAGCCGCCGCAGTGAGACGCTCGGGCACCGCAGCTGGAGACTGGAGCTCACTGCAGCTCGGGAAAAGCCCGCACAACGAAGACCCAGCACAGTCAAAAATAAACACAGAAATAAAATTAAAGACAGAAATGTTAAATAAAATAAAACCCTCTGGAATAATTCAGAGTATGACCAGAGGTAATAAAGAATAATTTCAATGTTACATGAAGAACAGCAAATAAGCAATGCTGAGGATAACTAGAAAATGAAATCCAAAGAATAAAAAACTTAAAACTGATAAGGTAGGAGAAACAAACTGAGAAGTACAGAAATAGAACTTCTGAAGAGTAATTGGCTGGAGAAAAACTAAACAGATGAAGCACTGACAAATCGTAAATGCTTCACGCGCATTATCTCCTTTGATTCTCACAACAGGGCCAGAAGGGCTCAGAGAAGTTACGCAACTTGCCTGAGGCTGCTCAGCCGTATTTTACTAGATGTAGCAGCCTGTGGCAATTTACAAGGGGAATCTAAAATATGTAGGTTTTTTCTTTTTCATCTCACTGTAGCACAGTTGTTAGAAAAAGACAAAACCCGGTGTGTTGTTGGCTTTATTATGAAAAGAAGAAGTATGATCGACATGGATACAAACAATAACACAGAATCCACAGTTTTAAGTATTAAATAGCAACATGCTTTTTGCTGCAATTTTGTCTGCATAGGGGGACATCTGACCAAAGTAATGGATATACTTATTAAAAATTTGACAAAATAATAATTTATGTACTTCAAGACTGTAAGACATGCCTGAAAAGTTAGGTCCAATTTATAACAAAAATTGGATATTTATCATTTTGAGTTGATTTACAAATATATATCACAAGTCACAGAAAAATACTGCATTTTAAAATTATAGTATATATTCTTAAACCATTGTTACACATATATTACATATATAATAACATAACCTTAAACCACTACAACTATTTAAAACTAAAGCTGTATCTTTAAACTACTCCAGTAGATTATTCAAGATTAATTTTCTAACACGCAGCCTGAAAGGCTGGTGAAAACAAAGTGTTAGTCACTCAGTCGTGTCCAACTCTGCAACCCCATGGACTGTAGCCTGCCAGGGTCCTCTGTCCTTGGGATTCTCCAGGCAAGAATACTGGAGTGAGTAGCCATTTCCTTCTCCAGGGGATCTTCCTGAACCAAGGGCTGAACTCTGTTCTCCTGCACTGTAGGCAGATTCTTTACCATCTGAGCCACGAGGCAGCCAAGAAGACAGAAAGCGTGGACTCTAGGTATCCCCCAAAATGCTGGCCAGCGGAAGGAGAAGGGGCCGCTCAAGAAAACTGAGGGAGCCTGGTGGGGAAGTCCTGAGCAAACACAGCTGGGCCAGAAGAGGAGAGTGCTGCAGGCAGCAATGTGCAATTTAGAATCTCAAGGAACAGAGCAAGAGAGGGGCAGGCCAAAGCTGACGGTGAGTGAGCAGCAGACAGTGTGGGGCAGGCAGGACTCAGATCCAAACAGTGCATGCCATCTGTGACCTCCCCAGTGACCCAGAGAGACCTCAGCAGAACCCTCCACCATGTGTGTGAACTAGCTGAGCCTGAGATGTTACAAGGAAGGGGCCTGGACTCTAATGTCTGACTTTTCCAGGAGAGTCTGAACCTGAGCAAAGTTAAGGACGCATACCCATGGCATTCTTCAGGACAAATACAAGGGTACTGAAAACAGTTGTTCTTAACAAAAGGAAAAGAGGAGACTTGTTGGGGTTCTTGCAGCATTTCACTTCTGAGAAAGAAGTGTGAGTCTGACAGACGTAAGAGATGGAAAGTACTGTCAATGGAGTACAGAGCTAATCTTCTTCCTCTAGTTCCTCCAAGCGCTCTTCTATGCTTGTCCTGCAGGGAAAAATCTAATCCTTACAGATGAGGAAAGGGGGACAGAGAAGAAGCCAAGGCCGCAGCAGCCCAGAGCCCGTCCTGGGCAGGCACCACACTGTCCTGGAGGGACTCCCTCACCAGAATGTGGGCTCCTGAGGCCTCAGGAATGAAGCCAGAATTAGAATTACAGAGAGGAGTTCCTGCAATTAGTCACAGGATGTTTCTGTTTGTCACTGCTGCGTAACAAACTACCCCAGCCTCAGTTGCCTAAACAGCAGGGATTTCCTACTTCTCACAAACCCGTGGGTTGACTGCACAGCTCTGCTGCTGCTCTTGCCTGACTTGTGGGCTGCTGCACTGGGCCCAGGTCAGCTGGGGACTGGGCTCAGGGAGGAGGGCTGGGCCTTCCCCCCAGGTGGGCCTCCTCTCAGCGTGGCGGCAGCAGTGAGGAGCTGGCCCGCTGCATGTGGCGCCTCTGCCTGCAGCGCGCCCGCTTATGCTCCCCTGGCCACTGCAGGCCGGCCAGCACGGCCCAGTACAAAGGCGCGGAAACAGACTCCACCACTTGGCTGGAGAAACAAGCAGGCCCACACTGCAAAGGGGCACAGGCACGGAGAGGTGACCCACTCAGGCGCTGTTCTGTGCGTTATTTCACAGACACTGCTGTTGCTATTCTCTCTGGTAACTACTTTCCTTGGTAGAATTTTTATTTTAAAGTGTCTTTACACCAATTACATCTAAAAATTTGATTATGTTCCTTAATTTGTAATGTGGGGCAAGGGGGAGTTACTGGGCTGTATTTCTACTTCAGAATGGATCCAAAAACATTTCAAGGCTTAAAGATTGGAATTATTACAGGCAGCAATTCACATCATTTGAAGATCTTATGTTTATTCACAAACATACATCTTTCGAAGCAATTCATTAAACTAACTGAAGAAAGAATTCTGGGCACATGTTATAACAGAAAAATCTAAAGCAGCTCTATCTCACTTGAAACGCTTTATGCAGAAGAATTCTCATCTCATTACACTGTATAACGTAGCATACAATGCCGGTGGTACAGACAGCCCTGCTCCAGCCGTCTGTCATCTCAGGCTGGAGCAAGCACCTTCTCTACTTAACGCAGTATCAAAGTAGAGGAATCAGAGCAGGGCCTGCCTCACCACCTAAGAAATCTCTCTCCAGCCGGGACAAATCCTCTCCCGCCCGTGCCATGGTCAGCTCCACCCTTGTTCATTCTACCACCCTCTTGAGATGTCGCACACACTCTGCACACCAGGCCAAAAATTTCCTGGCCTTCAGAGCACATCTTCACATTTATCTCATCTGTGAGCAAAGAAACATCAAAACAAGCTCCCCTACTCCTATCTTGCCACCCACAACGTGTACCCAATACTCTTTACAGTTTGACATTTAAATATACATGCTGGCCAATTTTATGTATCAACTTGAATAGGCCACAGTAAGCAGATATTTGGTCAAATATTATTCAAGATGTTTCTGTGAAGGTATATTCATAGATATGATTAACATTTAAATCAAGAGACTTTGTGTAAAAGATATTACTCTCCATAACGGGTCCTGTCCGACTCTTTGTGACCCCATGGGCTGTAGCCTGCCAGGCTCCTCTGTCCATGGGATTCTCCAGGCAGGAATACTGGAGTGGGTGGCCATTCCCTTCTGAAGGGATCACACCCAGGTCTCCTGCATCGCAGTCAGATTCTTTACTGTGTGACTCACTAGGGAAGGGCCTATAATGTGGGTAGGACTCATCTATCATATGAAGGCCTTAGAACAAAAAACCCCTCTAAGCCTCTTTTGGAAGAAGACAGAATTTTGCCAGTAGACCTGTGGTCTCAAATTTCGGATTCAACTCTTCTCTCAGTTCCCCAATCTGCCAGCCTAGCGTGCAGGTTTTAGACCTGGCAGCCTCTATAGTCACATGAGCCAATTTCTTAAAATCTATCAATAAGAATCTTTCTCTATCCATCTATCTTTTTATATACTATTGGTTCTGTTTCTTTGGCGAACCCTAAAACAAAATACTATCTAGTTACAGATCATTCCTCACAGTATAGAACCCTTGGCCTACCAAAAAGGCTGAACCCTCTTTGGACCATTACATACTTCTTTAGCATTCCCTGCAGTGTTCTGGATCGCCATGCATTTCTTTTAAGCATTTCCCACAGTGTTCTATATAGAGCACGGGTGAAATATTTCTGAAAATTTAACTGGTGTTTCTTTATGACTAAACCTTGAATCCTCCCAGTTTCCTAATCTTTCTGCCTTAATTACTGTGATCTGCATGATAATGTATTACAGAGCATAAGCTGAAAGAAAGAAAAGTAACTCTGGCCCCATTTTCCTCTGGGTAAATCCCAAAGGTGGTTAAAGTCTATTAAGAATTGGGAATTTTAATATTAATTTGCATGGGTGGTACAATGTAAAAGCCTTCAGTTTACTGTTTGCTCTATGATCCTGAAACTCAGTTTTCTCCCTCTAGATATTACTTTTCAGTGGAAAAAAACTATAGTGAGAAAAACTTTTCAATCATCAAAGTAGTAACCCAGTGCAAGTCGCTCAGTCGTGTCTGACTCTTTGCAAACCTATGGACTATACAGTCCACGGAATTCTCCAGGCCAGAATACTAGCCTTTCCCTTCTCCAGGGGATATTCCCAACCCAGGGATCAAACCCAGATTTCCCTCATTGCTGGTGGATTCTTTACCAGCTGAGCAACAAGGGAAGCCCAAGTAACCCAAGATCTAATTTAAAAATAATATAAATGTAAACTAGGAAATAGTTATTTGCTTTTAAAGTCAGCTATCACTTCTCAGAGGTTTTCACCTCATTATAAAACCCTTCTCTCTGGGAAGACACACAAAACATCTCAATCAAAGACACAGACAAGCATGCATTTTCATGCAGACAAGGAAGGCAGCGTGACCCCACACTGAAATAACTCAGCTAGTATGTTCTGAGCACCTATAAATTCTGTTTGCTAAACATTTCCTCTGCTCTGGACCCTCCAATAACTCTAATCTGTTGATTCAATCTGTGGTAAAGGATGAGTAAATAGAACCAAGTACAACGGATAAGGTAAAAAAATTCAGAACTCTGCCCTTAACCGTTTAAATCTACATTCCACAAAAGATACTCTTTTTTTAACTGTAGGAAAAAAATGTAACAAAATTTATGAAATTAGCCATTTTAGATGTACAGTTCAGTAGTATTAATTATATTCACATTGTCAGGAAAAGATCTCCAAAACATTTTCAATTTCCAAAACTGAAACTCTATACCCTTTAAGGAGAAGGCAATGGCACCCTACTCCAGTATTCTTGCCTGGAAAATCCCATGGAAGGAGGAGCCTGGTAGGCTGCAGTCCATGGGGTCGATAAGAGTCGGACACGACTGAGCAACTTCCCTTTCACTCTTCACTTTCCTGCATTGGAGAAGGAAATGGCAACCCACTCCAGTGTTCTTGCCTGGAGAGTCCCAGGGATGGCGGAGCCTAGTGGGCTGCCGTCTACGGGGTCGCACAGAGTCGGACACGACTGAAGCGACTTAGCAGCAGCAGCAGCAGCAGCAGCAGCAGCAGCAGCATACCCTTTAAACAAAAGATGCAATAAATTCACCAAAGTTATGGTAGTAATCATTTCATGATGCATGTAAATCAAATCATTATGCTGTATATCTTAACCTTATACAGTGCTGTATGCCAATTAGACCTCAATAAAACTGGAAGAAAAAAAATAAACCAACAGCAAAGAAGATGCTTATTCTTAATACTTCCTACCCACTGCCTATTTTATTCTATACATGAAGCAAAATTATTTTCACAATAAACTTTATGGACTACTACCAGAATAACAGCAGATTTAAAAAAAAATGTTCAAAGAAATGGAAGAGGTCAGAAGTATGACTATGGACAGAAGATCCATATGAACCCCTGTGTGGAGAGAGGACACAGCTGGAATATAGCTTCACGGTCACTCTGAATGCAAGTGAGGAGTCAGAAGAGGCGGGCCCACAGCTAAAGCAAGTCAAACGAGGCAGCACCAACTACAGAAGCAGCAGTCCTCTGGTGACTGCGTTCAATGGGGTTTACCAGTCCTCCAGCTGCCCACAGTAAGGATGGCAAGACTGCTGGGAAGTATACAGTGCCAATCTAACAGGTGCACTGTGCCAAGCCTCATTCAACAGACTTTTAGCTAAATATGCCTATTCAGGCCTACAAAATAATAATAATGACTTAACTATAAATCTAGTAAAATAATCTACCACAGTATAAGTGTTCAACAAATAAAAGTATCCCTGATATTTTTCTACCTGTTACTATACTTTAAATGTAACTCTGGTGTTTCTATTTTAGAAAGATGAACCCTGACTAAATCACTAGCTTTTAAAATCACTTACATACATTTTCTTCCAAAGCCTGACTCCCAGCTGAGCCTGCACTGGGACGGCTCCAGGAAAGATAAGAGGGATTTTGCACATGACTGAGGTTATGCACAGGGTCAGTCCTGCTAAAGGCCAGTTTACAGAAGTCTGGGAACTCTCAAAGAGGTGGGGGGACAGGAGGTGGGGCGCCACTCATTCTAAACCAACGTCTAAGTTTAGTCCAAAGAAAGCCACAGAGCATGAGAACAGAATGTGGCTTGGAGAGCGCGCTGCCTGTGGTTCACACTGCACTGCAGAGGACAAGGGAGCTATGAATACAGAGTTAAAGGCACTGCTCAGAGAGACTGTAGAACAATGAAGGCTCAAGGAACAGGCAGCGCAGGAAGCAGCAGCTGTGAGTCACAAAGCTGGGAGTGGCTCGGGTGACAGGGACACTGCGGACCTTCCACAGGTCTGGGGCGTGAACACTGGACAGCTCCAGAGGAGTAAGGAGCGAAGGCAAAGTTAGAGCCAGGACCGTGACAGCTAAGCCAACCAAGAGATTACTAGAGCCCCTTTCACTCACAAGGCCACGTGAATAAAATGTGCCTGTGATGAGTACTTAAGTACTGTACTCTAGAAAGTGGACAATGTAATCCGTGACAAAGGTACACCCTACCTCCTGGCAGAATTCGTATTCAAATGGTCTCTTGAGGAAAATATCTTCAGTTAAGGTCCTCTGGACTCTCACAGATTAAATCTGAATAAGAAGAAAAGCTCACAATCAAAATTTACTTAAAACTGCTAATTAAAATACAACTTATGAGATAATTTTATAAAATACAAATAGTTCCAGTTATACACTGCTTACAGAAGACACATGATGAATAACAACACAAAAAGTTGAAAATAAAAGAATTTAAAATGTTAAATATTAACCAAAAGAAAACAAGAATAGCTCTAACAACAAAAAATAAGCCTCTTTTATCTGTTACTCACTGTAAATTGAGAGAAAGTTCAGAAAACATGGTCTTAAAGAATGGAAATCTCAACTGAGAAATGAAAATTATGAAACAGAACCAAACAAAAATCCTAGAACTGAAAAGAATGAAAACTTAACGGATGATCTTAACAGTAGTTTGGAGATGATAGAAAAGTTAGGAAACTAGAAAAAACAGACTAATGCAAATTATCCAAGCTGGAAAATAAAAAAAAAGACTGTAGAAAAATGAACACTCTCACAAAGCTGTGAAATAACATCAAGCAGTATAACATAGGTATAACTGGAGATCAGATGGCGAAGAGAATGATACTAGAGCAGAAAAAGTATTTGGAGGTCCAATAGCTGTAAACCTCCCAAATTTGATTAAAAGACATTGACTTATATTATAAACCCAAGAAACTTAGTGAACCCTACATTCAGTTCACTTCCATCACTCAGTTGTGTCTGACTCTTTGCGATGCCACAGACTGCAGCACACCAGGCTTCTCTGCCCACCACCAACTCCCAAAGCTTACTCAAATTCATGTCCATTGAATTGGTGATGCCATCCAACCTTCTTATCCTCTGTCATCCCTTTCTCCTCCTGCCTTCAATCTTCTAGCATCAGGGTCTTTTTCAGTGAGTCAGTTCTTCACATCAGGTGGCCAAAGTATTGCAATTTCAGCTTCAGCATCAGTTCTTCCAATGAATATTCAGGACTGATTTCCTTTAGGATGGACTGGTTGGATCTCCTTGCAGTCCAAGGGACTCTCAAGAGTCTTCTCCAATACCGCAGTTCAAAAGCATCAATTCCTCAACGCTCAGCCTTCTTCACAGTCCAACTCTCACATCCATACATGACTACTGGAAAAACCATAGCTTTGACTGGACAGACTTTTGTTGGCAAAGTAATGTCTCTGCTTTTTAATATTCTGTCTAGGTTGGTCATAACTTTTCTTCCAATGAGCAAGCGTCTTTTAATTTCATGGCTTCGGTCTGCAGTGATTTTGGAGCCCAAGAAAATAAAGTCTGTCACTGTTTCCATTGTTTCCCCATCTATTTGCCATGAACTGAGGGACTGGATGCCATGATCTTATTTTTTTGAATGTTGAGCTTTAAGCCAACTTTTTCACTCTGCTCTTTCACTTTTACCAAGAGGCTCTTTAGTTCTTCTTCACTTTCTGCCATAAGGGTAATGTCATCTGCATATCTAAGGTTATTGATATTTCTCCTGGCAATCTTGATTCCAGCTTGTGCTTCTTCCAGCCCAGCATTTCACAGGATGTACTCTGCATATAAGTTAAATAAGCAGGGTGACAATATACAGCCTTGATGTACTCCTTTCCCAATTTGGAACCAGTCTATTTTCAGTTCTAACTGTTGCTTCTTGACCTGCATATAGATCTCTCAGGAGGCACGTCAGGTGGTCTGGTATCCCCATCTCTTGAAGAATTTTCCACAGTTTGTGGTGATCCACACAGTCAAAGGCTTTGTCAATAAAACAGAAGTAGATATTTTTCTGGAACTCTCTTGCTTTTTCGATGACTCAGTGGATGTTGGCAATTTGATCTCTGGTTCCTCTGCCTTTTCTAAAACCAGCTTGAACATCTGGAAGTTCATGGTTTATGTACTGTTGAAGTTCTAGCTTGGAGGATTTTGAACATTACTTTGCGAGCGTGTGAGATGAGTACAACTGTGTGGTAGTTTGAGCATGCTTTGGCATTGCCTTTCTTTGGGATTGGAATGAAAACTGACCTTTTCCAGTCCTGTGGCCACTGCTGTTTTCCAAATTTGCTGGCATACTGAGTGCAGCACTTGCACAGCATCATCTTTCAGGATTTGGAATAGCTCAACTGGAATTCCATCACCTCCACTAGCTTTGTTCGTAGTGATGCTTTCTAAGGCCCACTTGACTTCAATTCCAGGATGTCTGGCTCTAGGTCAGTGATCACAGCATCATGATTATCTTGGTCGTGAAGCTCTTTTTTGTACAGTTCTTTTGTGTATTCTTGCCACCTCTTCTTAGTATCTTCTGCTTCTGTTAGGTCCATACCATTTCTGTCCTTTAGCAAGCCCATCTTTGCATGAAGTGTTCCCTTGGTATCTCTAATTTTCTTGAAGTCATCTCTAGTCTTTCCCAATTTCTTTGCATTTTGATCGCTGAGGAAGGCTTTCTTATCTCTCCTTGCTATTCTTTGGAATTCTGCTATTCTTTGAAGAACTCTTCTGTTGTTTGCTATTCTCTGGAATTCTCTGGATCAGTGGAGAAATAACTCCAGAAAGAGTGAAGAGATGAGCCAAAGCAAAAACAACACCCAGTTGTGGATGTGACTGGTGATGGAAGTAAAGTCCAATGCTATAAAGAGCAGTATTGCATAGGAACCTGGAATGTTAGGTCCATGAACAAGGCAAATTGGAAGTGGTCAATCAGGAGATGGCAAGAGTGAACGTCAACATTGTAGAAATCAGTGGACTAAAATGGACTGGAATGGGTGAATTTAACTCAGATGACCATTGTATCTACTACTGTGGACCCTTAGAAGAAATGGAGTAGCCATCATAGTCAACAAAAGATCCAGAAATGCAGTACTTAGATGCAATCTCAAAAATGACAGAATGATCTCATTTGTTTCCAAGTCAAACCATTCAATATCACAGTAACCCAAGTCTATACCTGATCAGTAATGCTGAAGAAGCTGAAGTTGAATGGTTCGATGAAGACCTACAAGACCTTCTAGAACTAGCACCCCAAAAAGATGTCCTTTTCATCACAGGGGACTGGAATGCAAAAGTAGGAAGTTAAGAGATACCTGGAGTAACAGGCAAATTTCGCCTTGGAATACAAAACAAAGTCAGGGCAAAGGCTAACAGAGTTTTGCCAAGAGAATGCACTGGTTATACCAAACTCCCTCTTCCAACAACACAAGAGAAGACTCTACACATGGACATCACCAGATAGTCAATATCAAAATCAGACTGATTTGCAGCCAAAGATGGAGAAGCTCTATCCAGTCAGCGAAAACAAGACTGGGAGCTGATTGTAGCTCAGATCATGAACTCCTTATGGCCAAATTCAGACTTAAATTGAAGAAAGTAGGAAAAACCACTAGATAATTCAGGTATGATCTAAATCAAATCCTTTACAATTATACAGTGGAAGTGACAAGTAGATTCAAGGGATTAGACCTGATAGAGTGTCTGAAGAACCATGGACAGAGGTTCATGACATTGTACAGGAGGCAGTGATCAAGACCATCCCCAAGAAAAAGAAATGCAAAAAGGCAAAATGGTTGTCTGAGGAGGCCTTACAAATAGCTGAGAAAAGAAGAGAAGCAAAAGGCAAAGGAGAAAAGGAAAGAACCCTATGTAGGATCAATATAAACAGAACTGCATCTGAGCATCAGAAACTAATGGAAATCAAAAATTAAGAGAAAAATCTTGAAAGCACCTAGAAAGAAACAATAACAATGACAACAATAACTACAGTATGAATTATCACTTTCTATCAGAAAAAAGCCAGAAAACAATGAAATGATAACCATAATGTTGAAAGAATTCCATATGCAGCAAAAATATCTTTCAAAAATCAAGCAAAATAAAGAAGTCCAGATGAACAAAAACTAAGGAAATTTATTTCCAGCAAATGATACCTGATAAAGACTAGAATCTACAAAAAGAAAAGAAGGGTAACACAGATGGAAATATGTGGATTAACAAAGAACTATCTCTCATTTTCTCCTCTTAGCACAACAAGTGTAACATGGAGGCTTGCAATGTAGATTTATGTAAAATATATGAAAACAACAGCACAGTGAACATGACGAGAATGGGATTACATTGTTGCAAAGTGCTTCTATTTTACAAGAATTGGTAAGACATTAATTATGAGAGTAGGACAGATTGCACTAAGTTGAGGATGAATGCTGCAATTGCAAATGCAACCACTAAAAATAAGTTATTCAATGGAATATCAAAACAGTCAGTAGAGTAAGGGAGTAAGAGAGTAACAGAAAAGGGAGGGGATAAAAGATCTAAACCCGACTTTAGTCAGTTCTCACTGTGTACAGTCATCTTCCATAAAGTTGGCAGGAACATGGAATTAGTGAACACAGAACCATTGCTCCTAGGGGAGATACAAGGTGAGGTTCCAGGGAGCCTCTGGTCACAACACTTCAGTCAACCATCAACACATAAGCTTGTGTTAGTTTGCTTGTGTTTGAAGACACCTTATTTAGCAAATATATTTTGTCCATTCATTAACACTGAACTCATGATCAATAGTATTTTAACTCCTGCCTGAGGAAGCCTGCCTAATAACAAGCCTATTTTCTCCGTAAGGCACACTACAGTCTTCTTTACTTAGGAACACGAGGCAGCATCTCAGCACTATGCTTAGGGGCAATTTTAAACAGTGAAAGCATCAAAAAAACCCCTACAAAATGTGAAAATCATGGCACTGAAGAGATCACAAAAAGGACAGTGTGAGAGATGCAACAGGAAGGTAGAGTATGACTTGCTCAGCATCACTTCAGAGCCGGGACACTAGATGACTCAAACATTTCACTGCTTTGTGCGTGTCCGTGAATGATGCTGAGAGCACTGTCAGTACTGATTTGGGGATCAGAATTAAATTTTAGTGAGTAGGTTTATAGATTCTATTCTATATCTGCAGATATAGAATACATGAATAAAGAGAATCAACTGTGTATCAGTCAGTGCATTAAATATAAAGGGGCCAAATATTCCAATTAAAAGGTACAGACTGTCAGAATGGGGATAAAGAAAAACAAAAACCAAAAGATCAAGACCCAACCATACCCTGCAAGACATGCAAAGAGATACACTTTGAGTCTAAAAACACCGGTCTAAAGTAAAGAGAATGGAAAAAGAGAAACACAACTTTCCACAACTGACACATGCTGAAACTTTAAAAATCTGAATAGCAATACGTCTGTTAAACAAATTAACTGGTTAGTCTACCCTTCTACAAAAAGAAAACTCAAAGCTCAAGTGGTTTCACTAGTGAATCCTATCAAACAATAAGGAAGAGAATAATTCCCACCTCATTTACATGCTTTGCCTAAAACTATCAGAAAAATCTAAACAAGAAAATTAAAAAAAAAACAAACTACAAATCATAAACATAGTTATGCTGCTGCTGCTGCTGCCAAGTCACTTCAGTCATGTCCGATTCTGTGCAACCTCATAGACGGCAGCCCACCAGGCACCCCCGTCCCTGGGATTCTCCAGGCAAGAACACTGGAGTGGGCTGCCATTTCCTTCTTCAATGCAGGATAGTTCATGAACCCAGATGAAAACATCCTTAGCAAACTACTGGAAAAATCAGCAACTTATAAAAATAATAATATATCATGACCAAGTGGAGTTTATCCCAGGAACATAAAGTTACATGAGTATCTGAAAGTCAGTATCGTGTCACAGAATAACTGATGCAACAAAAGCACTTAACAAAAATCAACATCCATACTGAGTTTTTAAAAAAAAAAAAAAAAACCTCAGCACACTAGACACAGAGAGACTTCCTTAATCCTATGCACCTACAGCAAATAATACACTTAATAGTAAAATCCTGAGGCCCTTCCCACTTGATTGGCAACAAGGGAAGGGTGCCCGTTCTTACCACTTCTATTGAACAACAGACAGAAGCTCCTAGCCAGTGTAATATGGCAAAGAAAAGAAAGAATGGCTAAAAATTGGAAAAGAAGGTATAAAAACTGTTTCTTTTCACAGAGAACATAATTACTAACAAAGAAATTTCTAGGAAATCTAAATTAGTCCAGCCAGATTAATCTAAGTCAATTTAGCAAGGCTGCAGGATGCAAGGTCATTCTACAAAATCCAAATATATTTCTACAGACTAACAGCAAAATGAAAATGAAATTTTAAAATTTTATCTTAATGTTAAAGAGCAGATTAATTATGAATCATTTTTACAAAAGACATGCATGTCTCATATACTGAAAACTGAAATACACTTATGAGAGAAATTAAATATCTAAGGGCATGGAGACATACACCTTGTTTGTAATTTGGAAAATTCATTACTGTAAAGAGGCTGATTCTGCCCAGAATTCTGTTCATATTCCAAACAGATATTTTTGCAGAAATTGGCCATTTGATTCTAAAACATACAGGAAAATGTGAAGGATGTAAAAGAGCCAAAACAATCTTAAAAAAGAGTAAGTTGAAGGACTTACACTTCAAGACTTATTGTAAAGCCACAGTAATCATCAAAGTGTGGTCTTGGTCTCACGACAGACAAATCCATCAAAACAGAGAGTCCAGGGACAGACTCACACTGACACTGTCAGCCGATTTTCCTAGGAGGCACAAAAGCAATTCAACAGAAAATGGAAATCCTTTTCAACAAACAGTGCTGAAGCAACTGGCTGTTCATATAGAAAAAATGATCAACTTTAACCCCTATCTGACATCATAAACCAAAAATAATTTGAGATGGATCCCAAATCTTTTTTACATTTTTGATGCATTTACTTTGAAGAATAAAATAGTCTTCTGATGTCAAAATTTATAAAGTAAGTTTCATGCTCTGAATTTTACTTTTAATATGCTATTTTTCCAAGTCAGTTTCAAAGTATCAGCTTTTAATGAGACAGTAAACTTCAAAAGTTGTAGTTCAGTACACACAGCAATTCTTTTTTTCTTCTAGTCTTACTGAGGTATAATTAACATATAGCACTGTGTAAATTTAAGGTATACAGCATAATGATTTGACCTACATCATGAAACATTACCACAATAAGCTTAGTGGACATACATCATCTCACATGGATACAATATTAAAGAAAGAGAAAAATACATTTCCTCCCTTGTGATGAGAACCCCTAGGACTTAATCCCTTAACAACTTTCATATATAACATATAGGAGTGCTAACTGTATTTATCATGTTGTACAGGACATCCCTAAGTATCTTTTACGTGAGTGTCTGTACCTTTCAACTACCTTCATCCAATTTCTCTCTCCACCCCATCTCGCCTCCAGTAACAACAAATCTCCTCTCTTTTTCTGAGTCTGTTTGCTGTTGAAGTGTAACTGACCTACAAGACTATGTGATTCCTGTACATAACACAGTGACTCAATATTTCTATGCGTTTCAGAACGATCACCATGAAAAGCATGTTATCATGTCACTATACAAAGACATTATATAATTACTGATCATATTCCCCACGCTGTGTATTTCATACCTATGAATCATTTATTTTGTAACTGAAAGTTTGTACCTCCTAATTTTAACCTAAAGCCAAAACTATGAAACTCCTAGAAATAAACACAGGAGAATATCTTTATACCTTGTGTATAAACAAGATGCAAAAGCATACGACAATTCAAAACAAGGAGGGGCACCAGAATGTCTTAATTAACACTGGGTAGTATCAATACGAGCCGACAGTTTTTAAAATATGTAAGTAAAACCCACAAATGTATGTGTGCGTGTGCATGTGTATCTACAAACATGTCCTCGCTCTGCCCACAGAACAGGAGTAGAAGTCATGACACTGGTGCATGCACCATGCACCTGGACCTAATTTCCCACTAATAGGAGCAAGGCTATTTGATTTGAGGGCTGAGGCACAAAAAATTGGCCCAGAGTAGCCTGTGGCACCAGAAAGCAAAAAATGTTCAAAGAATTATGGAGATATATAAAATAATCTGAGTAGTGAATTATAGGCCACTAAATAATAAAGTGCTGCGTCACTCAGTTGCGTCCGACTCTTTGTGACCTCATGGACTGTAGCCTATCATGATCCTCTCTCCATGAGGATTCTCCAGGTAAGAAAACTGGAGTGGTCTGCCATGCCCTCCTCTAGGGGATCTTCCCAACCCAAGGATCAAACCCACGTCTCCTGCATTGCAGGCAGATTCTTTACCATCTGAGCCACCAGGCAAGCCCCAAATAAGGACAGATCTATGAATAATTCAAATAGATAAATAAACAGGGGTGAAGCTCTTCTTTGCAGCAGAATACCAACTAATAAATACAGAAGTGAAGTCACTCAGTAGTGTCTGACTCTTTGCAACCCCTTGGACTGTAGCCCACCAGGCTCCTCCACCCATGGAATTTTCTAGGCAAGAGTACTGGAGTGGGTTGCCATTTCCTTCTCCAAATAAATACAGAAGGAAGTATGTATTTCTTTACTGGATGCTAAAATCATCACTGGACGCAAAAACATGTGGGTGAATGTTCAAAAAGGAGTAGGATTCCCTGGTGGCTCAGTCGGTAAAGAATCTGCCTGCAATACAGGAGACCCGGCTTCGATCCCTGGGTCAGGAAGACCCGGGTTCGATCCCTGGGTCAGGAAGAAGGGAATGGCTACCCACTCCAGTGTTCTTGCCTGGAGAATTCCATGGACAGAGGAGCCTGGCAGGCTACAGTCCACAGAGTAGCAAAGAGTAGACACCATTGAGGGATTAACACTTTCACTTTTTGACACTTAATAACTTCAAAGGAAAAATCTGTATCTTGGCAGTAGAGAAATCTAGAAAATAGTGACTTAATCAAGTGTTCAATGTCATCATCAATATTGGAACAAACTAGCATTGGGGGCACCAAACGTCTTGTGCTAAGAACAATAAAATCACTTTCCTGTAATTCTGTCTGCAGTGTACACCCTGAATCTAACCAGGAGGAAACTTCAGAGAAACACAAATTGGCAAACATTCTGGAGGGAAAAAGAAAAAATAAAAAAACTGGTCCATAGTCTTCCAAAAGGTCAAATGTCAAGGATGAAAAATTCGGGTTAAGGAACTATTCCAAATCGAAAGAGACTAAAGAAACATGACAATCAAATTCAGTGTCATTCTGGACTGGACACTGAACAGAGAACACAAGAGCAATAAAGGACATTACAGGGACAACCGCTGAAAATGCAGTATGAAGTCTGAATTAGTAACAGTACTGCACTAATTATTAAATTTTTATAAGGTCATATAAGAGATTGTCCCAGGTCTTAAGAAATACACAACTTAGACTCAAATGAATCAGAAAAAAATGTATTTATACACATGCATAGAGAGAGAGTGATAAAGCTAATGGGGTAAATTTCTAACAAGTGGTAAATCTTAGTAAAGGATATGTGGTAGTTCTTTGTACTCTTACACTTTTTCTCTAAATCTGAAATCATATCAAAATTAAAAGTCACACATAAAGCAAAAGGCACAACTGTAAAATCGGAAAAGTGTCTGGATAAACACGAAGGACAAATGATCACTTCCCTCAATATATAAACAAATTGTATAAAGGAATCAGAAAAAAGCAGTAACAGCCCCAAAAGATTAATGGGAAAAAACATGTGCAGCCAATTCACAAAAGGAACTAATGTACTTTTAAAGGAAAAACAATAACAAAAAGCCAACTTCACTAATAATTTAAACAGGCAAAGGAAGATAACAATGAGATGTTTTCCATCTGTTAAATCAATTATTTTCTTTTTTAAAACACCCAACATTGGCAAGAATATCCTGAAACGGCCACTCAACGTCCCGCTCGTGGGAATGTTAATTAGAAACTTTGAGCGATGCACTTCAGCAATTTAAGAATCTGAAGAATATCCAAACCACTTCACCCAGTTCATGACACCATCCCAAGGAGACCATCCGAACTGTGGGTTCAGGTGTACGCCCGAAGTTGTTCATCAGAGGGTATTTCCAGTAGCAAAGCTCTTTAAAATAAGCTGTATGTGAAGCGACTGGGAAGTGGTTAAATAAACTAAGACATAATCATAAAAGGCAATACGCAGTCCTTAATAGGTACTAAAAATGGGAAATGGCATGCAATAAGTGTTAAGAGAATAAAGCTTATAAAAACAGGCATTCAAGATGACTCCAATTAGGTAAAAAGCCATCAGTAGTACCCAGGAAAAAGTACTAATTATGAACACTGACTGTCTGAAAATTAATAAAACAAGGACTGCAAGCACTTGCTCTGGTCTCAAGTTTGTCTGTCTTGCCCACCCCTTACCACCTGCCCCTACCCAAGACAGAGCCACCATTCCTTCCAAGGTGGTACATTCACAATTACCTGTTTCTCGCTCCCTCTCAGCATTTCTTGAGGACAATGCACCATCCCCAGTTGCACTCATTAAACATCTTCTGCTTAATATTTACAAATTCTCCCACCTCATTTCATACACATTAAAAAAAAAAAAAACTGGCTCTATCCAGCTACTGAAGTCACCTCAAAAATGAAATCTAAATTGAATATGGAAGTTCACCAAGATGCAGCTTCTCTTTCCTTTGCTTCTTTCAAATAAAAACATTAAGGAGAAAAGTGCTTTCTTTCAACACTCCACAGACTCCCAAGGCAGGCTTCAGGAGACATAACGACATCACAAACCTGATAAGTGCTGTGCGCCAGGACCACCCGTGTCATCGTCATCTCAGGCTCGCATCAAAGAACATTTGAGTCTAATCATTAGCTGCCACCAAAAAACACACCCATCTGCATGCTGCAGTGCTCAGCCACTGCCCAGGGCCACACCTGACTCCAGCCCCACCCTATTCCCCACTGAATCCACCTTCCACTTGGCAACTTTCCACCTAATGAGATGAGCAGAGCACAGTCAGGAGGAAGAGGTTGTGAGCAAGGCTGGCAACACGGAGAAACCAGATGGGAGGGGAATGCCCTCAACTGTGGCACAGGGCTGACTGAGAAGCATTCTAAGTCAGTGATCTTCAACTGAGGTGATTTTTGC
This sequence comes from Bison bison bison, assembly GCF_000754665.1. Classification (NCBI taxonomy): domain Eukaryota; kingdom Metazoa; phylum Chordata; class Mammalia; order Artiodactyla; family Bovidae; genus Bison; species Bison bison. The sequence goes on along the minus strand of NW_011494913.1, from coordinate 6,596,029 downwards.
CACTCGGGGGACTTTTGGCAAAGTCCTAGAGATATTTTTGGTTGCCCTAACTCTCGGGATGTTACTGGCATCCAGTGTGAAGAGGCCAAGAAAGCTGCTAACCATTCTAAAATGCACCAACAGTCCCCACAACAAATCATCCATACCCAAATGCCAACAGGGCTAAGGTTGAGAAACCTGTCATAAAGTGATTTATCCACCAATACAGCACAATCTAAACCCAGCTCAGCAGGAAGAGGACACACGGTGGGTGAAGGAGACTTGAGCATTTTATGAAATGTAAACACACACACATGTACACAAAGCCTCCTCAGCCAGATGCTTAGGGCAGAGCGACAGAGTCGTTCCCTTGGACCAAACTTCTACTGCAGGACTTGGGAACAAGAACACTACAATTTAATGAAAGTAATAAGAATACCTCTTCTTCCTCAAGGGCTTGCTCTGCCACATGTCACATATTTCTTCAAAGACTGCCTCACAGCAGACACTGTGAGGAGATAATACTATCAAAATTGCCCAGACTGGTAAACATCTCCAGAGAAGTTGGCAATGCACCCACATAGTTGGTGACAAATTTAGCTGCCTATCTCAAGGACCTAAGAACCCAAACTCACAGTTCCCAGCTTAGCTTAAAAGTGACAAACATTCAAAGATCATTCAAAGAGAAGAAAATAATAGTGCTCCTTTCCCCACACAAACCATCAAAAATTACGTAAGACTTAAGAGAAGCAACAGCTTCAAAACTGAGAACAAAAAGTATTTAGTCTGCACTTCAACAACAAAAACCTGCAGATAAAAAGGAATTTAGTATATAAAATGCCATTATTATAATTCAGTTAAGGTTAGTGACCTCTGTGGCAAAGTACAGTACCTCTTTTCTTGATTACTTTAACAACTTTATCATGTCATGACTTCCACCCATGGGAGGCCAGAAAGCTAGAGAACTCATCCAGCACCATCCCTGGCTGAGACTTCAATAATTTTGACCTGACTCGGATACATCATTTGCCAGTCTGACCTTGACTTTCATCCCTGTAGGGTTACGAAGCATCCAGCACTTAAGGTGGCCCATTTCAATGTTGGACAGGAGTATTAATAAATGTTAGAAGTGTGTCCATTACCTGAGACAAGAGCAGCCCTCCTTCCATCCATAGGCATTAGTTTTGCCCTCAATTAGTATTGCGAGATGGAGAAAGCAATGGCACCCCACTCCAGTACTCTTGCCTGGAAAATCCCATGGATGGAGGAGCCTGGTAGGCTGCAGTCCATGGGGTCGCGAAGAGTCAGACACGACTGAGCGACTTCACTTTCACTTTTCACTTTCATGCATTGGAGAAGGAAATGGCAACCCACTCCAGTGTTCTTGCCTGGAGAATCCCAGGGACAGGGGAGCCTGGTGGGCTGCCGTCTATGGGGTCGCACAGAGTCGGAGACGACTAACGCGACTTGGCAGCATCAGCAGCAGCGTGAACTCAATTATGATTCACTGAGACAAAAAAGAAAAACAGAATAGAAGGAATATTAAAGCTCAACCTGTTCAAACTCAATCCTACTTTTATAAATGAGTAAAATAAGACAGAAAAGGATGAAGCAGGGCTGCTTGCCAAAAGTCCAGCAACTATACAGGAAAGCTTGGAGTAGAACTCAAGTTTCCTAACTCTTAAGTCTAATCTCCACAGAACTGTATCAAGTTGTATTAGATGCTGTTACTAATAGAATGGACATTTTTTTAAAGTTTTATGATAAAATAGAAAAATATTTTCAGTTTTCACAAGTTCAAAACAACTCACATCATCACAATCACCTTATGAACTAGTGTAATTGTGACCATTCCCACTTTATGGATGGAAGAAACCCAGCTCCAAGGTCACCAGTAAACACTGAAGCTGGCTCTAGAAGCCAGATTCTTAAACCACATGCAACCTGGGTAAGCACCAGAGCACCCCTAACACTACCACAACCGAATCAACAAACTTGAGACTTCCAGTGATTCTTTAAAATGTTAACGCTTTGATATAATCTAATATAAAAGATACCATTCCTGAAAAAATATTTAAATTATTTTTAACAAACCAAGATAAATTTAAAGATTTACAGTTTATAGCCTCCTAGCATAAAATAAAAGGGCATTTTAACTTTAAAAATTAGGTTACAGTATTACAGTATCATCTTCTACATCAACTACCCTAAAGAAATTCACCAAGAAGCAAACTAATCTTTTGGGGAGTAACACAGAAGGAACTCATTTATCACAGGGAACTTTTTGAGAAACCCTCGGCAAGCAAAGCTTCATGCTCTCAATTATTTCCCAAAGGCTCTTCCACATAAGATGTGTGCCATGAATAATATATAAGCTCTAAGCAAATAATATATTCAATCAGCCTAATTCACACAAATGTAATAAAATATTAAGAAGTAATAAAGGTGTGGACTGAATACTTAGGTTAAGTTCCTTTTCCACCAAGATCCTATTAAAATAATAAAAGGATTTTCTTAAAAAGAAAAAGCTTACACTTCTCAGAAGTTACAGTAAATGTACTTTTCCAATAAGGACAAGTAAAGGTTCTGCATATTTTATATAAAACAAATAGAAGACTTTCAAAGGCAGAAAGAAGGCAGACTAGCTAGGGATCTCAGGATTCAAGGAATGACGTCTTATTAAGTCTCCTGAGTTTTCTTTTTGCCTCATATAATCCAAAGAATTGTAGCCAAAGAATTGGCAAATCCAGAAACATCAAGAAGTGAACAAAAGCTCCAAGAAAACCTTGCTATTTCTAACCAGAAGAGTAGAAAGAGTCAGCCTAGAAAGTAAAAAAAAAGAAAACCACCACCTGACTCCAGACAAACGTGTATTCATGTTTTGCTGTGCTCAACTGCTTCAGTCAAATCCAACTCTTTGTGATCCTATGGACTGTAGCCCACCAGGCTCCTCTGTCCATGGAATTTTCTGGCCAAAATACTGGAGTGAGTTGGCATGCCGTCTTCCAGGGGATCTTCCTGATTCAGGCATTAAACGTGTGTCTCCTGTGTCTCCTGCATGACAGGTAGATTCTTTATCACTGAGCCACAAAACCACAGGGAAAAAAACCTGTGGTCACATCACTACCCATGCCAGCAAAGACCAAGGGTAGATAAGACATCTTCTCCCGCCAAGATAGAACCAAGCATCCCAACATCCTCATCAGGGTGGTGTCAAGAGGAGGTTGGGTAAGTAGCTGGCCCTTTCTTCCTTACCACTGCTGTGTCTTGGTTTAAAAAAAAAGGCGGGGGGGAGCTCAGCAAAGATATAAAGAAGAGCCAAAAGGAAATTTTAGAACTGAAAAATACAATTACCAAAATACAAAAACCAAGAGATGGGTTCAGCAGAATGGTGTAGACAGAAAAAAGCAGTAACCCAGAAGATAGACAAATAGAAAGTACCCAATCTGAATGACAAAGAGAAAGATAAACTGCAAAAGAAAAATGAACAGAGCCTCAGGGACCTGTGGGTCTGTAACTCAAGAGTTAACATTCGTGTCATAGGAGAGAACTGAGCTGAAAAGAACTTGAAATAATGGCTGAAAATATCCAAATTTGGTAAAAGATACATTTACAGACTCAAGATTCTGAGCAAACATCTGAGCAAACAGGATAAACTCAAAGAAATCCTCAGTAAGACATGTAAACAGTTAAACTTCTGAACACTAAAGGATAAAAAACCTTGAAAGCAATGAGACAGAAATAACACCTTACCTATAAGGGAAAAATTATTTAAATGGCAGCATATATTTCATCAGAATATAGAGAGGTCAGAAAGACACAACAGTTTTCAAGTACTGAAAAAAAAAGAACTGTCAACAGAGTCCAATATCCAATAAAAATATCCTTCAAAAAGGAAGGGGAAATCAAGACATTTGAGATAAAAGTAAACTAAGAGACAGCTTCACCAGCAGATGTACCCCCAAAGGATGAAATGGCTAAAGGAAGTTCTCTGAACAGAAAGAAAAACCCTTAAGGTATCAGCAAACAGAATTCAGTAAATACAGAAAGAATTATAAACCATGACCAAGTGAGGCTTATCCCAAGGATAAAAGATTCTTTTTCAATCTTTGAAAATTAATCAGGAGAAGGGATAAATTGGGAGTTTGGGGCTGACATATACACACTACAATACATAGCTGCTGCTGCTGCTAAGTCGCTTCAGTCGTGTCCAACTCTGTGCGACCCCATAGACGGCATAGAATAAGTAACAATAAGGACCTACTAGATATCACACAGAACTGTACTCAACACTCTGTAATGACCTTTATGGGGAAATCTTTCAAAAGACTGGATATATGTTCTATGCTACATAACTGATTCACTTTGCTGCACAAAGTGAATCAGTTATACAGAAAGTAACACAATAGAAAGTATACACAAGCAGAAAGTAACAGAACATTGTAAATTAACTGTGAAAGTGAAAGTGAAGTCGCTCAGTCGTGTCCGACTCTTTGCGACCCGTGGACTGTAGCCCACCAGGCTCCTCAGTCCATGGGATTCTCCAAGCAAGAATACTGGAGTGGGTCGCCATTTCCTTCTCCAGGGGATCTTCCCCACCCAGGGAACGAACCCGGGTCTCCCACTTTAACCTCTGAACCACCAGGGAAGCCCCTGTATTAACTATACTTCAATTAAATCTTTTTAATTAATCACTGTAATCTACAGTGTTAAGAGGCTAATGAATAAAATCATAGGATGATACCAATGAACAAGGGAAAAGCGTATGACAGAACTCAACATCAGTTCATGATTTTTTTTTAAATCTCAGAAAATAGGAAT
>NW_011494913.1:6584131-6591129 GCF_000754665.1 Bison bison bison | reverse complement strand
ATAAAAAAGAACATACTTAATTTGAAAAAGAGCATCTATTAAAAAAAAAAAACAAAAAACCTACAACTAACATTACACTTAATGATGAGAAAATCACTGCTCTGCCCCTAAGATTGGGGAAAAGGCAACTCTTATTTAATATAGTGCTATAAGTTCTAGCCGGGAGAAGGCAATGGCGACCCACTCCAGTACTCTTGCCTGGAAAATCCCATGGACGGAGGAGCCTGGTAGGCTGCAGTTCATGGGGTCACTAGGAGTCGGACACGACTGAGCGACTTCACTTTATTTTTTCACTTTCATGCATTGGAGAAGGAAATGGCAACCCACTCCAGTGTTCTTGCCTGGAGAATCCCAGGGACGGTGGGGCCTGGTGGGCTGCTGTCTATGGGTTCGCACAGAGTCGGACACGACTGAAGCGACTTAGCAGCAGCAGCAGCATAAGTTCTAGCCAAAGCTTTAGAGCAAGAAAAGAAATAAAAGGCACACAGATTAGAAAGAAACAAATAAAACTGCACCTATCTTCAGATTACACAGAACATCCCAAGGAAACTAAAAAAAAAAAAAGAACCTCCCAGATTAACAGAATTCAGCAAAGTTGCAGGATACAAGATAAACATACAAAAATTAGCTGTACTTCTAAATACTAGCAATGAAAATGAGGACATGGAAATTAAAAACACAACATCATTTACAATCATGAAAAAATGGCATATTAGGTGTAAATGTAAGAGAGATCTTCTATGCTGAAAACTATAAAAAATGCTTGTGAAAGAAATTAGAGGACTAATAAAAAAGTAATAAATAATTGTGTTCATGGACAAGACTCAACAAAGTAATAATGTCTATTATTCCCTGATGAATACACTAACTCAAGATTCCTGTTAAATTCTTTTAAAGACGTTGTAGACACAGACACAAATATTTTAAAATGTATATGGAAAGACAAAAGGTAAACCAACCACCTTTGAAAGATAACAGAATGGGAGAAATCAGTCTACTGAATTCAAGACAAGGTCTGTATAGTCAAAGCTACGGTTTTTCCAGCAGTAATGTACAGATGTAAGAGCCGGAGCATAAAGAAGGCTGAGGGCCAAAGAACTGATGCTTTTGAACTGTGGTGCTGGAGAAGACTCTTGAGAGTCCCTTGGACTGCAAGAAGATCAAACCAGTCAACCTTAAAGGAAATCAACCCTGAATATTCATTGGAAGGACTGATGCTGAAGCTAAAGCTCCAGTACTCTGGCCACCTGATGTAGAGAGCCGACTCACAGGAAAGATTTCCCTTTCCCTCGATGCTGGGAAAGATTGAGGGCAGGAGGAAAAGTGAGGAAGAGAGGATGAGAGGACTGGATAATATCACTGACTCAATGGACATGAGTTTGAACAAACTCCAAGAGATGGTGCAAGACAGGGAAGCCAGGAATGCTGCAGTCCACAGGCTCACAAAAAGTAGGACACAACTTAGCTACTGAACGACAACACAGAGCGACCCCAACCAAGACTGTGTGGCATTGGCAGAGAGACAGACATACAATTCAGTGGAACAGGATAGATAACACATGAATGCTGCTGCTGCTACTGCTGCTAAGTCGCTTCAGTCGTGTCCAACTCTGTGCAACCCCATAGACGGCAGCCTACCAGGCTCCCCCGTCCCTGGGATTCACCAGGCTAGAACACTGCAGTGCGTTGCCATTTCCTTCTCCAATGCATGAAAGTGAAAAGTGAAAGTGAAGTCGCTCAGTTGTGTCCGACTTAGCAACCCCATGGACTGCAGCCCACCAGGCTCCTCCGTCCATGGGATTTTCCAGGCAAGAGTACTGACTGGAGTGGGGAGCCATTGCCTTCTCCAAACACATGAATAGACCCACACAAATATGCCCAAATGATTTTTGATTAAGCAATTCAATGAAGGAAAAATAACTTTTCAACAAACAGTGCCAGAGCAATAAGGAAAAAAAAGTGAACCTCAAGTGAAGTTTCAACACCTGAACTCAAACAGTTCATTCACTTACATGTGCAACCTGAAACTATAAAGCTTTTAGGGAGAAAAAAGCATTTTAAAAAATCTTTAGGATTTAGGGCTAGACAGTTATTAAACTTGACACCAAAGACATGATTCCCAACTGGAAAAATTTATAAATTGAACTTCAAAGGGTGAAAAGGTAAGCCACAGACTCAGAGAAAATATTTGCAAACCACTGACAAAGCACTAGTATCTAAAATATTGTATATAAAGGACTCTCAAAACTTAATAACAAAAATCCAATTAGTAAATGGGCAAAAGACATGAAGAGACTTCCGCTGAGAGAACACACAAGTGACAGATACACACATCACAATACGTTCACTCTCACTAGCCACTGCTGCTGTTCCAGCCACTCAGTGACGTCCAAGTCTGCAATTAGGGAAAAGCAAGTGAAAATCACAAGGAAGTGTCATTACATACCTACCAGAATTACTAAAACAAGAAACGGTGCCAACACCAAAATGTGGGCAAGGATAAGGAGAAACTGAACCATCCCTTCAGTACTGGCAGGAATGTAAAATGGTACCTTCTCTCTGGAAAACACTTGGGCAACTTCTTAAACAGGTGAACATCCTAGAGCCCAGCCACTGCGCTCCGGGACTTTTACACCAGAGAAATGAAGTAATACGATTACAGGAAAACCTGCACACAAATGTTAGCAACAGCTTTATTCAACTAGATGTTCTTCAGCAGGCGAATGATTCAACAAACCATGGCACATTCATATCACAGAATACTACTTGGAAATAAAAAAGGAATAAAAAAGAACTATTTGGACATGAAACGACCATGATGAATCTGCAGAGAATGATGCTGAGCGATAAGAGCCTATCTGAAAAGGTCACACGATGCATAATTCCATTCACAGAATATCCCTGAAAAGACAAAATATACAAGTGGGAGAAGAGGTTAGAGGTTGCCAGAGATTAAGAAGGCAGTGGGAGTAGGGAAAGTAGGGGAAGTTACAAAGAATAACATAAAGGATCCTTGTGATGACAGACATATTCTACCTCTGAACTATACAGATATCAGTATCCCAGTCATGATATTGTACTAAAACTTTGCAAGCTGTTAACTTTGGGGAAAACTGGATCTCTTAAACAGGATCTCTCTACATTATTTCTTACAACTGCATATCAACCTACATTTATCTCAAAATGAAAAATTAAAATTTTTAAAAAGGAAAGAAAAAAGACAAATCACAAGGCCACAAATGAGGGGAGAGAGCATTCAAGCAGATGAAAATGATTTCAACTGTTTTTTAAAGACAGAAAATATGGGAACAGTAATTAGCAAGATGGAGAAAGCCATAATAAAAAGTATATAAAATAATAGATACATAATGAGCTAATTTACCTATAACATGCCAAAGAACTTGTGCCTCAGGTTATGAGTAGTAGTAAAATATTGGCTAAAAATAAAGATAAAAAACAACTGATACTTTGGCCACCTCCCCAAAAGAAGCCACTACCAGAAGCGGGGTGCTATCCTAACGAAAACCTGAACAAGCTGCATTTTCTTAGTCACCACTCCATATGCAATGATAAACTTCATATTAGAAAATGAAAAGATGATGATGCACTTTTAGCAACTGAAAAGATAGTTACAAAATCTGTTGATGGCTATAATTCAGAAAACAGATCACACACATGATGACTTTAAAACTGTTTGGGGAACAACTGGAAAATGAAACTTTATTTTCTATTGGCTATTATTTACTATTGGCTGTTGCTAGCAAAAACAAAAAATATGTTTGGCTACTGGTACTCTGAATCGACTAGAAATATCTTTACTGCTGACATGGAGAAAGTTTTAGTGGTCTGTATAGAAGATCAAATTAGCCACATTTTCTTAAGCCAAAGCCTAATCCAGATAATTAATGAGGCTGCTCCACTAAATGAGAGATTTTCAGTGAAGATGAAACAGCATTATACTGGAAGAAGATGCTATCCAAAACTTTCATAGCTAGGAGGAAGTCAGTGCCTGGTTTCAGAACTTCAGAGGACAGACTCATTCTTATTACGGACTGCTGCAGCTGGTTACTTCAAGTAAAAGCCAATGCTCAACTATGAAAATCCCACGGTCTCTAAGAATTATGCTAAGTCTACTCTGCCTGTGCTCTATAAATGGAACAACAAAGCCTGGGTGACATCACATCACTTCACAACATGTTAACTAAAGATTTCAAGCCCACTATTGAGACCCAATGTCCAGGAAAAGAGATCCCTTTCAAAATTACTGCTCCCTGACAACACACTTGGTTACACAAGAGCACCGGGGGAGATATACTGTAATGAGATTACTGTATTGTTGTTTTCACGACCACTAACACATCCATTCTGCAGCTCATAGATTAAGGAGTCATTTTGACTTTTAAATCTCATTATTTAAAAAATACATCTCAGAAGACTACAACAGCCATAGATAATGATTCCTTTGCTACATCTGGGCTAAACTGAAAACCTTCTAGAAAGGATCTCATCATTCTAGACATCACTAAAAAAACATTCATGATTCATGGAAAGAATTAAGGGGCATTTGGAAGTAGATCAACTTTATCAAAATTAAGGAAAGTTTGGAAGTTAACATGGGTTTCCCAGGTGACCCTAGTGGTGGAGAACCAACCTGCCGATGCAGGAGACACAGAGACAGGGGTTCGAGCCACAAGTCAGGATGATCCCCTGGAGAAGGAAATGGCAACCCACTCCAGTATTCTTGCCTGGGAAATCCCATGGACAGAGAAGCCTGGAAGGCTATAGTCCATGGGGTTCCACAGAGTGAGACATGCCTGAAATGACTTAGCACACACGCATGACAAAACTTTAATGGGAGAGTTACTTTTATGCATGAGCAAAGAAAGTGGTATCTTGAGATGGAATCTACTCCTGGTGAAGACGAAGTTCAGCTGCTGAAATGACAACACAGGATTTACAGTGTTACATACACTTAGTTAATAAATCGGTGGCAAAGGTTTACGAGGACGGACTCCAATTCTGAATGATGCTCTACTGTGGATGAAATGTTATCACACTGCACTGCATGCTACCGAGAACTGGCCATAGAAGGAAGAGGCGATCAAAGCGGCAAACTTCATTGCTGTCTCATTTTAAGACACTGCCACAGCCGCTCCAACCTTCAGACGTGCCTCCATCATTGTCAGCTGTAGCCATCAACACCAAGGCAAGACCTCCACCAGGAAAAAGACTGTGACTCACTGGGGGCTCAGATGATGGTGAGCACATTTTAGCGACAGGTTATTTTTAAATTAAGGTATGTACATTGTTTTTAGACATAGTATTATGAGTATGCTCTTGCATACTTAACAGATTACAGTATAGCATAAACATAACCTTTATGTGCTTTGGAAAACCAAAAAAAAAAAAACATTTGCTTTATCTCAACATTTCCTTTATTGCCTTGGTCTAGAACCGAACGCACAATATGTCCAAGGTATACCTATACTTTGAACTGAGAATGAAACAGTTTGGGGACCAGAATGGACAACTAAAGAAAAGTCAGTGCTACTTATCCACTACACTGTTCCCTGTTCCTGGGCAAATTGGAAGACTACATTTGCCAGTCTCACTTAAAATTACGTTAGAGTTAATGTGACTGATTTCTGACAAATATAATATGGGAAGAGTAACACTAGCCACTTCCAGACCTGGCCTTTAAAAACATTCATTGAGCTCCTCCAGCTCTCTTCCACTGCCATCTTCAAAGTCAGGCGGCATGGCTACAGAGGGAGGAGTTACATCCAATTTGCCTCAGACTTCACATGACAAAAAATGTTTTGATGCTATTGTCGCTGTTGCCATAGCACAGGCCAGCACCTTCAAAAATGTTGCTGCAAATAAGTCATCTTGTTCTGATGCAGGTCCAGGATGTGGCCTGGGATCCTACATCTTAAACAAGCACTGAGAAGATACCAATGTGGACGGTCTATGGAATATTCTGTGAGGAGCAAGAGCCTTCAACTACCAAGACGCATACACAAAGGGAGAACAGATGATTCTCTGGAGAAAGTGAATGACCCAGAGCAAAGGCCTCCCACAGGGACTGAGCAGTAAGACTAGAGAATTCAGACTCACATTAAAGCAAGATGATGAAAGGCTTTACAAGGAAAAACATCCAGAAGAGTACAGAGACTGACAGGAAAGGGGATATTGTAGATGATGTGATACAGCATCTGTTAAAAGTAATAATTTTTCTATGAGAAGGTATATGAAAAATGCGATGTATGTAAAAAAGTGAGGTAATAACTTTACTTTGCCCACAAAGGTCCATCTAGTCAAAGCTATGGTTTTTCCCCTACTCATGTATGGATGTGAGAGTTGAACCATAAAGAAAGCTGAGTGCTGAAGAACAGATGCTTTTGAACTGTGGTCCTGGAGAAGACTCCTGAGAGTTCCTAGGACTGCAAGGAGATCCAACCAGTCCATCCTAAAGGAAATCAGTCCTGAATATTCACTGGAAGGACTGATGCTGAAGCTGAAGCTCCAATACTTTGGCCACCTGATGTGAAGAACTGACTCACTGGAAAAGACCCTGATGCTAGGAAAGATTGAAGGCAGGAGGAGAAGGGGACGACAGAGGATGAGATGGGTGGATGGCATCACCAACTCAACTGACATGAGTTTGAGCAAGCTCTGGGAGTTGGTGATGGACAGAGAAGCCAGGCATGCTGCAGTCCATGGGGGTCTCAAAGAGTCGGACACGACTGAGCAACTGAACTGAAGAAAGGAAATGTAGTCACAGACTACAATTTGGCTCTACAGTTAAAAAAAAATTGTCAGTGACTAAATACTAACTGGAGAAGGCAATGGCAACCCACTCCAGTACTCTTGCCTGGAAAATCCCATGGGCGGAGGAGCCTGGTAGGCTGCAGTCCATGGGATCACGAAGAGTCAGACACAACTGAGCGACTTCACTTTCATTTTTCACTTTCATGCATTGGAGAAGGAAATGGCAA
>NW_011494913.1:6575568-6584031 GCF_000754665.1 Bison bison bison | reverse complement strand
CCAGTGTTCTTGTCTGGAGAATCCCAGGGACGGGGGAGCCTGGTGGGCCGCCGTCTATGGGGTCGCACAGAGTCAGACACGACTGAAGCGACTTAGCAGCAGCAGCAGCAAATACTAATTACTGATTTCAATAAAAATAGGACTATAACCATAACTGAAATGGAGAAAATAAGTGAGGAGAGTTCAAGACGCCCACATTCTCAAAACAGGACAGCAATGCATAACATTTAAAGTTGATAATCATTAACAGTGAGATAAGCATTAAGTTATGGAATATGGAGGTAACCACCGTAACAAACAAGAAAACTAAAGGTGACTGTTTCGTTACAAGCATTTATGCTTACTCTTTTTACACAATATCCAAGTATTACTGTGATAAAAATTTAAACATTAATTTTAAAATACAGAAAAATAAAGAGACTGCCAATAGATAGTATGGGCAAAAAAATGGGGAAAAGATCAACATTATCCGGGGAAATGCAGAGGAAATAAAAACTGAGACAACCACCACTACTCAATTTCAATCCCCGTCACCAGACAACTCCACTTTTAGCTTTCTATACTACAAGAACACTCCCATAAATGTTCAAAGACATTTACACAAGAATGGTCAGTGCAATACTGTTAAAAGAGAAAAATCAGAGCATGCTAAATACCCACTAATAGTATGGGAAGAGTTGAATTAACTACGAATAAATGTACCCCACCTGGGGGCTTCTGAGGTGGCGCCAGTGGGAAAAAACCCACCTGCCGATGCAGGAGACATAAGAGAAGAGGGCTCCATCCCTGGGTCTGGAAGATCCCCTGGAGAAGGGCATGGCACCTCACTTCAGTATTCTTGCCTGGAGAATCCCAGGCACAGAGGAGCCTGGAGGGCTACAGTCCACGGGTCACATAGTGTCGGACACAACTGAAGCGACTCAGCATGTACTCACCCACCCAACTTGATTTCAGCCTTCTAAGACAAAAAGCAGACAACCCAGGCAAGCCAAGCTCACTTCTGACCTACAGAACTATGAGATTAAAACATGTCTTGGTTTAAGCCTCTAAAGTTTGTGGTAATTCATTAGAGTTCAATAAAAAACAAATACTTTTAGAAAAGCTGAAGAAATGCATTACCCTACAACACAGAAGCTATGGTTAGAAGTAATTATATGTTCAGAGGAAGTCTTGTCCATGCGCACCAGAAGACACACACAAAATGCTCACATCACCGCTGCTCACGCCCCGAAAGAATTCAACAACGTGTTCATTCATCAACAGTATAAAGGTAAAACGGTGAACTATTCATATAACATAACGCAATACAACAGTGAAACATCAATGTCCCACAACCACACGTGAAAATACGGATGAACGTGGGGTCATATTATGCAGGAGAAGAAAGCGAGTGACAGACGTGTGCACGCGGTGTGATTCCAGTCAGTAGCTCCACAGTGCACGGGTACAAACAACACAGCTTAGAGAGGCGCGCGCGGTAAAGAGACGAGAAACACGGATCTTGAGCGCAGCCGTCATGTCTGCGGGGAGGTAAGAGGACGGGGGGAAGGGGAGACCGAGGCACACTGAAGGTAACGTGAGGTTTTGGTCTTAACTGGTACTAACTACAGAGCAATAGTGTTTAAATTCTAAAACATAGTTTAGATTTATTACAACGTTTATTCAGTATTTAGAGGACAAAATCATCCAGGAATAAAATATCTACAAGACAAAAAAAAAAAAAACCTTCCTTTTCGTCAAGATAAGTTCATTGAAAAAATAATTCAAATAATATATACAAGTCCAATCATTCTATTAATCACCTAAAATTCCACCAGCAGACACAGCTGGTAACAATCTGGACGTGCTTCGGGACATTTCATGTCCATGTGCTTACACATTAAAGGATTTTAAATAAAATCATTACATACACACAAATATATTTGCTTATTCTATAAATGCTGTTTAGACCCCTGCTTTTTAAAAATCAAGTGTATTAAATTACTTTACATGAAATGAACCCATATTAAGTGTTGGAAAAGCTCTGACCAAAGTGTATGTAGTGTAACAACTACCCAATCAAAATTCAGACAGAACATTTTCATTACCACAAAAAGTTCTTTCCTGTGCCTCTGCAGTCAATTCCCTCACCTCTGATTGCAAGCAATCATTAATCTGCTTCATTATAGATTCGTTTTACTGGCTTAGGATCAACGTGAATGGAATTATACAGTATGCATTCTTTTGTGTGGGGCTTTTGTTCAGCATAAAATTTATACTATCAATAGTTCCCTTTATACTGCTACGTAGTACTTTATTTGTATATTCATTAATAGACATTTGGCGTATTTCCAGTTTTGATCTCTAAACACTGAGGTGTAAGTCAATTGTGATATTAAGTTTTTATTTTATAATCGGGGATAGAATTGCTGGACCACAGAGTATATGTACCTAACAGAAAACTGCCACACTTACTCAAAGTTTCTGTATCATCACACACTCCTACTAGCAATTTATGCAAGTTTTAGTTGCTCGGCATCCTGACCAACACTTGCTATTGTCAGTCTTACAAATGTTAACCACTCCTGTAGGCAAACAGCTGTTCATTTTTATTTGCATTTCCATAAATGACTAGATACGTTGAGAATTTTTAAAGTGCCTATCAAAAAATTTAAATGTCTTCTTTCGTGAAGGGTCTGTCCAAATCTTTTACCAATGTTGTGATTTGGGCACTGTGTGCCTTATTATTGATTATTGTTGTTGATTAGCCACTAAGTCATGTCCAGCTCTTTTGCAACCCCATGGACTGTAATCTGCCAGGATCTTGTGTCTATAGGATTTTCCAGGCAACAATCCTGGAGTGGGTTGCCACTTCCTTCTCCACGGGAATCTTTTCAAACGGATCAAACCCATGTCTCCTGCATTGGCAGGTGGATTCTTTACCACTAAACCACCAGGGAAGCCCATTGTTGATTATGGAGGTCCTTTCCATAGACTGGATGAAGGCTCTTTGTCAGATATATGAATCGCAAATATCTGTTCCCCACTGAAGCACATGTTTTCCTTGTCTTAAAACAGTACATGTGTACACGTTCAGTTGCTCAATAGCGTCCGACTCTTTTCGACCCCGTGGACTGTAGCCCGCAAGGCTCCTCTGTGCATGGGATTCTCCAGGCAAGAATACTGGAGTGGGTTGCCGTTTCCTCCTCCAGGGGATCTTCCCGACCCAGGGACTGATCCTCGCCTCCTGCATCTCCCGCATTGGCAGGCAGATGCTTTATCACTGTGCCACCTGGGAAGCCCTAAAACAGTACAGAAAGTTTAAATTTTAAAGTACAGAAGCTTTTAACTTTTATTAAGCCTAATTTAACATTAAAAAAATTATAGTTAGCACTTTATTTTGTATCATGTATATGACTGAATGTTTACTCCTCAGACTGGAAACAAAACATGGATGTCTGCTTACCACTTCTATCATCATATTGGACTTGAGATTCTAGCCAGGTTTAGCCACTCAGGCAAAAAAGAAAAAAAGAGAAAGGCAGGAGGGAAGGCAAGAAGCAATAAGCAGAAATAAATGAGTGAAGCTGTCATTATTCAATGATTACGTACATAGACAATCCTGAAAAACGGCCCTAAAGACTACCAGAAATAATCAGTGAAGTTAGAAATGCTGTGTGACACAGAGGGAATATACAAAACCATTGCATTTTTGCATATTAGCAATGAAAAAGTGGACAATTACTTTTTAAATCCATTTATAATGACATCAAAAACCATAAAATACTAAAGATATAAATTTTACAAAATATGTATAGGACCTGCATACACTAAAAAACTAAAAACAACATGTTGCAAAATATTAAAGAATTAAATAAATGACTGATTGGGAAATTCACTATTAAGATAGCAATTTTCTACAAATTGATCCAGAAATTCAAGGCAATTGCAATTGAAATTCCAATAAGTTTTTGAAACAACAAGCCGATTTTAAAATATTTATGAAAATACATAAAACCTAAAATACCTGAAACAGTTTTGAAAATAATGAACAAAGTTGGAGGATTTATAGACCAATTTCAAGCCATACATAAAGCCACAGTAAGGCAGACAGTACAGTACTGACATAAAGAAAGGAAGAAAGAAAGTGAAGTCGCTCAGTCGTGTCCAACTCTTTGCTACCCCATGGACTGCAGCCTACCAGGCTCCTCCATCCATGGGATTCTCCAGGCGACAATACTGGAGTAGGGTGCCATTTCCTTCTCCAGGGGATCTTCCTGACCCAGGGATGGAACCCAGGTCTCCCACGCTGCAGGCAGACGCTTTAACCTCTGAGCCACCAGGACATAAATCAAGAGGAGACAGAGCCTAGAAACAAACCACACACACTCATCGCAGCTAATTTCCAACAGGAATGAAATTCAGGAGGCAAAGGACGGAGAAATTCAAAAGGGAAAGGATGGTCTTTTCAACAAATAATACGAAAACAACTGTGTATCCATAGAGGAAAATAATGAACCCAAACCCGTACCTCACACCACACACCTCCATCAGCCCTCCCAAAATAGGTCACAAATTTAAATATATGAATATATGACCTAAAACCATAAAACTTTCATAAAGAAAACATATGAGAAAACGTCTATGGTCTACATTTTTCATACAACAATATCTCAGGTATCTTTTAATGTTAATAAATATAAATCTTGCATTTTTTAAAAAGTAAGAAAAATATAGAGAAAATCCTTAA
Organism: Bison bison bison; assembly: GCF_000754665.1. NCBI lineage: Eukaryota > Metazoa > Chordata > Mammalia > Artiodactyla > Bovidae > Bison > Bison bison. The sequence goes on along the minus strand of NW_011494913.1, from coordinate 6,579,302 downwards.
AATTTTTTGAAACATGTCTTCATTTAAAATAAAATTTCAAAACTCACTGTGAGTTCCTCATTCATATGGTTTCATGAGTGACGTATTTCATAAACATTTTCCCAAAGAGCTACACTGACATCTGAAGGTCTTTGTAATGCAGAGATGCTCACCGAAGCAGTACCACGCTAATAAACTTAACGCAGATGGCAAGTATCACAGTGAATCAAAAACTACATGTAAACAAAATTATCAACTATTTTCAACCCAACAAAGTGTATGCTTTGTAGAACTGAAAAGATGGATTCCCTTGCCCTTTCCAGCATCCTTCCACAATTCTGTAAGCCTGTCTTCCTGACGCCACCTTAACCTCCCTGACTCAGATTAAATACCACCTCCTCCAGGAAGCTCTGCCATCCAGTCTAACTTGGTGGGTACTGATCCTGCTCTCAGTTTCCACGTTTGTGTCACTTCAAGGTCCTCATCACATTATCCCTGGATTGCACATGATTAACTCCTCTGTCAGATTAAGCACCTGAAGAACTAGAACACTGCTCGCCTCAGCCCGGCTCAAAGGAGGCACTCTTGCTTTTGCTGCTACTGGCTGTTAGATGAAAACACGAATTAGAAACTTCAGGAATTTCAGAGTGAGTTGAGCAGAGAAACTAGATCAGGCCTAGTCGGGGCTTTCTTTGTGGTTTTTTTTTTTCATCCTCAAAATAAAGAGTTAAAAATTATACTCCTTGAAAAAGAATTTCAACATTGAAAATCTTCAAAATAAAACAAACACAAAACTGATAAACAGTTAAAACTAAATGTCTACAGTGCCTATGCTGGTCACTTCCTTACTCACAGGCTGCCAAAGCAAAAGGCCTAAGGACTTCGTGAAGGATTATTTACTGTTGGAGCAGTCCACTGCTTTGGAAAAATGTCTTCAAGTGAGTCAGATAACTGGAGAATAAGTGGGATTGTAAAGTACTTTTTCTAGGAAAAAAACAGTATATATCATTTCATGATCCAATTTTGTTGCTTTTAGAAATTCTGGCAACTTTTTTTTTCTTTCAGTTATTTAAATTGTTTACCACCAAGAAGGTAAACCTAAATAGTATGTGATTATGGCAGAAAGGAAATTGCTACATGGCAGGTGGGGGTGGAAACCAATTAGAAACAGTGCAATTCTTCAAGAACCAGACACTGCTACTGATAACAAACAAGGGGTCTTGACTGCTTGAATCAATTCACCCCTGTCTATGCATCTATAAAATCTTCCTGGAACTAATTTAAAGAAGACAAAAATGCTGGAGCTAAGGTTGCCAGATTTAGCAAATAAAAATACAGTAGACCCAAGTTAAGTTTTACATAAACAATGAATTTCTAGTAAAGCAAGTCCTATGCAATACTTACACTAAAAACTTACCCATTGTTTACTGAAATTCAAATTTAACTGGGTGTTCTGTATTTTATCTGGCAACCCTAAGGGAAGCCAAAATCAGTCCAATTTCCTCACTTAGTAGCAGAAACTATGACCCCAAGAAGGGAAGTGACTTGCCTACTTAAGCCAACGATCAAGGAAGTGAGTCTGCTTTGAAAAGAGAAAACACAAATACATGAGGGTCACCTTGGGTTCCACTTATGGTGCACCAGAACTCCAATTTTCATTCACCTCACTGAAGCACCAAGGAGACAAGCTCTCAATTATGGTTTTCCACTTTTAATAACTGTTAATTTTAATACACTTACCAATTTGAGTCTTCAAAAACAAATTAGGAGGTGTTCCCTGGTGGCTCAGTGGTAAAGAATCTGCCTGCCAATGCAGGAGACACGGGTTTGATCCCTGGTCCGGGAAGATCCCACATACCACACAGAGCAACTAAGCCAGAGTGCCGCAACTATTGAGCCTCTGCTCTAAAGCTCTGGGGCTGCAACTACCGAGCCCACGCGCTCCAACTGCTGAAGCCCTACTGAAGCCCTTGCGCCCTAGAACCTGGGCGCCACTAGAGAAGGCACTGCAATGCGAAGCTCCCTAATGCAACTAGAGCATAGCGCCCCCTCACTGCAACAAGAGGAAGTCCACCTGCAGCAACGAAGACCCGGCACAGTCAAAAGTAAATAAACAAAAAATTTAAAAAAAAAAAAAAGAATGAACAACACAACAACAAAATAATAGGAAACTATTTCTCTTAGCTTAAAAAAAAATCCTCCTGGCAATCTTTGTGCCTACACACCACCTCCTCAGATTCTGTTTATGTTCACTCACTACATGAAACAGGATCTTCTTTTCTCCCAAACACAATTCTCTCACAATCCACAATTCTCTTGCCCCAGGGTTCCAAATTTGGAATGTGTTCACATTAGTCCATGGCTCTAACAATTTTAGTTCCTATACTCTCCCAACTTTCCTGTTTTTCAGAGGAAATATCCTAGTGCCTTCAGTTGGTCTCAAATAAAAGGCTCGCGAAGTCCTCCATTCCCACTCTGTGCCCAAGCAGCTAAACCAGCAAAAAGGCATGAGGTCTCACTATCAACACACTTCCTTTCCCGGGACGGGGATGCAACAAAAGATGGAAAGAGAAAGGTCTTTCTAGGAAATTTGGGGCCTTCCTCCACTATATATGCGGCACATACTACGTGACATAGAGTTGGACAAAATCAAAGGAAAAAACAGAAAATTTCATATACTCATTACAGTCATCTTCCGGATCCCATCAAAGTAACAAATACATAAAACAGTCGCTCTGTAACAGCACTTCTCAACCTGGGATCTCCAGGGGCCTCATGGGGTAGTGGGAACCGGGGAAGGGGGAGGAAGACAGTAGGCAGATAAAGATTTTGCTTTTTACGTATCAGGGTCCCAAACAAGATTTTAAGAAAGAAGGTTCCGTTGTATTCCTAAAAGCCTGGGCTGGGGGTGGGGGTGGGGAAGTAACATACAACCACTATGACTTTCTCTAAGTTTTCGATTAAAAACTGCACCCTAGTGAACAACAATCCAAATCGTGTCGGATGAAAAACTGAAAGTCAAACAGAAATTCAGACATTAAAGGACAAACTATCTACCTATCCTTTCTCTCTGGCAGCTGCCAAGGTATGCAGGTCTCTCTCGAGATCACACACGTCAGAAACGGAAGGTCCTCACAAATCATCTAGTCCAGACTTGCATTTTACAGATGTGGGAACTCAGGCCGAGAGGAGGGCTGACTTGCCCAAGGTCTCACAGCCCGTCGCGGGCAGGACTTCAGTTGGGACTCCACGTTGGCAGCCCTGGGCCCTCAGCTTCCCGATGGCTCCTGAGGCCCCCAGCTTGGCCGGATCCAAGGGCGCCAGAGAGCCTGGGCGGAAGAGCCCACATTCCGGGGTCGCTGCCTGCTTTCGACCGGCTCCGCGCCGGGCCCGGCCCAGGGTGCTACGGACCGCCGACCTGGACGGCCGCCCCCGACCCGCCCACCTGTCGCGGACCGCCGGGCGGCAGCCACACCCCCTGCCAGGGCCAGGGGTTCGGCCGGCCTCGACGGCGCCTGGCACCGGCTGCTGCGCGCGGCGCGGGGTACGCCGGCCGGAAGGCCGCAGGAGTTACCTCAAGTGGGCGCTGAGCTCGCGGCAGGGCCGCCCCCGCCGGCCTGGAGCATGCCGGAGACGCGGACGCAGCAGACGCTGCAGCTCGGCCACCGCAGCGCCTGTTTACACCCCTCCGCGGGAGGACGCCGACCGGCCCGTCACGTGACGCACACGTCACGTGCTCGCCCGGGGTGGGGCGG
>NW_011494913.1:6566420-6575468 GCF_000754665.1 Bison bison bison | reverse complement strand
GGGGCGGGCGGCTGCGGCGACGGCAGGGTCCCTCAGCGCTCCCCCATCACCTGCGTTTGTCCAGTCGACGAACGACGCGTCCTGACCGACCCGGCGAGGAAAAGCAACGTCTCCCACCACCCGGCTTCCTCGTTTAGTGACCTCCAGGGCTGACTGCTTGTATTATTCGTGTCTTGGATGGGGGAGGGAATTCTGTCCGGCTTTAAGATGTGGAACTTGGAGAGAAAAATGGAAAATACTGCCTTACCTACCCAAAGCTAGCGAACAGACGGCGAGCAGAGGAATAAGTAATGATGATTTGAGCTTCATTAACGAACAATTGTTTGGTTTTGCTCCCTACTGTGGAATGAAGGTCCGCAGCCAACCATCTCCCTCGCCATAGAAAGGGTGTGTGTGAAGATGACTTATGGGACTTACGATTTTTATTTTAATTTTATATTATCAATTTTTCCATGATTAGTCTTTGTATATGTAAGTAAAAACATATCTGAGTAAATATTTGATTTGGCGCTGAGCAGCTATCCACATCAGACTTTCCTCATTATAGCGAAGTCACTCGGATTGTAGTGACTACTTCTACCAAGTGTGGTTTTTCCTAGATCAAACTTTGCAGAAGCATAGATTGAGACACTGACAGGTTCTCCCATAATATTCACTATAAACTGGGTAAAAGACATAGTTTATATTCTTACTGAATTGATGCGTAAAATGTGAGCAAATACCCCTAAATATTCCAGAGTCGTTCCGTTGTCAAGGTGTGAACTATCGAATAGTCATGTTCCTCCATTTATTTCCGATCACTTGGCATACTTAGCTATCTATGAGCAAATTGACACGGTCACAACAGTGGACTCAAAATATCCTCTAGGTCAGCATTTACCCGCAGTGTGCTGAGTCGCTCAGTCGCGTCCTACTCTGTGACCCCATGAACTGTAGTCCACCAGGCTCCTCTGTCCATGGGGATTCTCTGGGCAAGAATACTTGAGTGCGTTGCCGTGCCCTCCTCCAGGGGATCTTCCTAGTCCAGGGATGAAACCCAGGTCTCCCGCACTGCAGGTGGATTCTTTACCATCTGAGCCACCAGGGGCAGTAGGACAAGGTCAACACCGTCTTCATTTCTGTAACACACCCAGAATGCAGCACTCCAGAGTACAAAATATAGTGATGGATCGTCTGCATGTCCATCCTGTACTACGGAGAACAGGCAAGGTGCCACAACTTGGCTCATTTCTGCTGCCTGTGGCAGCGGATGTTCCGTGAAGGCAGAGCAGTATCTTCCACTGGTATTCCTTATGCCTAGACCATATCTGGGAAGCAAAGAAAGTTGTCTAGTCTATGGCCATGGAACCCTGCCATCCTTCTGAAGGAAGTGGCAAAGAACCTTTGTAGATCCAGAAGGATCTGTTAGGCAGTACTCATAGAGGCAGTGAATGCTAAGGAAAGTCCTGGCTCACCCATTACTGTGTAGGCAGTTTAACATTTGATCCCCTTTCTCCATCTATCTAAGAAACTACCTATTGAATAAAGATGAAATAAAATAATGCTGGCACACCACTTTAAAGTGCCCAGCACATCCAGTGCCCATTAAATGCTAATCGTATTATAGACCTATGGCAAGAGGCTAGTAGGACAGATCAGAGTCCCAAGGGAATGGGAGCTTACAACTTGAATATATCCAGGTCCTAGGTCTGGATTCTTGCCACATGGACTGCAGTTGGGGGCTTCCCAGGTGGCTCAGTGGTAAAGCATCCTCCTGTCAGTGCAGAGATGTGGATTTGATCTCTGGATTGGTAAAATAACCCTGGAGGAGGAAATGGCAACCCACTCTAGTCTTATTGCCAGGATAATCCCATGGACCAAGGAGCCTGGCATGCTATAGTCCATGGGGTAACAAAGAGGCAGACAAGACTGAAGCAACTCAGCATGCAGGGACTGGGGTTGAGGACAAGATTACCAGCAAGGAAATTATAAGCACAACTGGAAAGAAGTCTTTGCACCTAGAATGGGAGTTTGCTGGTAAGGAAAGTGTGGGTGACCAGGTGCTCACTCCAAAGGGAGCACAATTCCAAGTCTGCCTGTGGCGATGGGGACTCCTAATATACTAGCTTTCCATTGCCTAAACCCGGAGAGGCATCGCCTACTCTTTCCTAGAGTTGTGGGCAAAGGGTCAGTCCTGAGCCAGATGACCAGTATTACCCCAAGAGCCAGTCAAACCTGACCATCCACCAAATGGTTAAACACATGTAACCATTTCCAGTTTTTTAATGTTTCACTGCAAACAAGATATAAGATATACTGCAATTGTACATAACTCTATAGTGGCATTTCCTCTAATACAGTGGCTATACAAGCAGCAGAATGATGACTATAAAGGAATAATGGGGACTTCCAGAGAGGGGACAGTAACCGGCAGAGGTGCCGCAAAGCTATGAAGGCAGCACCAGCCCTGGTGTTTATGTTTCCTGATTCTAAGTGTCTTTTTATTAATAATTACAAAGTCCATGGTTTCATCATGCTGTTTGCCTCTTCTTTCTTGATTTTGAACTTCCTGTAGTACACTGGTGACAGTTTTCTTTCACATGTTGTTTGGTATATTTCAAATATAGAGTAAATGGGATTTTCAGACTGATTAGAGGTGGATGTGAAAGAACAGTGAAGGATGACAGGAAGGTTTCAGACCTGTACAACCAAAGGATCAGAACTGTCATTTAGACAGAGAAGAAGGGATATCTGCAGTTTGGGGGGGAAATCAATAATTTGGTTCTGAACAGTAGACATTGAAATGGAGAAATACAGTTAGCAATGGACTATAAGATAGTGGCATTCTGGGGAGACACACAGAGATAAAAATTGGTCAGTGTGTTAAAGAAAGCCACAGGATTGAATGAGATCACAGAGAGCACTAACTTTGATAACTTCTGACCTCAATCCAGAATACAAAATATATTTTCCTTACTGACCAAATACATGTGCATAAAAGTTTCAAGAAGCAAATTTACCCTCCTTTTACCTTTATTTTGTTGGGGTTTTTTGTTTTTTTAAACTTCTGCTCCCAACTCAATTGATTTTTTAACTGAGTACTGGTTGTGTCCTACAGTTTGAAAGTCACTGAAAGTTCCTGACCAAGGACATTAATTACATAATTTCTGGCAAAAGAGAAATCCAAAGGCTAGTCACGTGGCACTTCAGAAATGAGAAGATCAGCAAAGGAAACTTAGGAGCAGCCAGAGGTAAGAGGAGACACAAAAGAGAGGAATCCTAAAGCCTGAAGGAGGAGAGTGCTGCAGGTGTCACTGGCCCTGAGGAGCTGAGTACAGTGAGAACTGACTTTGGGTTTGGCAGTACTATGGTCTGTTGAGGGCTTCAGACCAGAGCCTTTAAGACAGTGCTAGGCTGGGACAACCCTGAGGGATGGGGTGGGGAGGGAGCTGGGAGGGGGGTTCAAGGATGGGGGACACAGGTACACCCATGGCTGATTCATGTCAGTGTATGGCAAAAACCAGTACAAAAACCAGAGTAATTAGCCTCCAATTAAAATATATATTTTTTAAAAAAGACAGTGCTAGGAATACAAGCTTGATGTTTTTCAAGTTTGAGTTTCAAGAGAGTAAATGGTGATAGCAAGTAGCTGTTTTTTGTTGTAAAGAGAAGCAGGGGAATGGCACAACAGCAGGCAAAAGATGTGGGTGTTAAGGTTTTCTGTTTAAATATTTATATGCTAATAGAAACAGCCCAGTGATAAGGAAAGACCGATGCAGGAGAGTGTGACAACCATAGAAAGAAACTCCTCAAGAAGGGGTCAGTCATCTGCAGATAGGTAAACAAGGGCTGGTGAGAAGACAGATACGGTTAGCTTGGTAGACTTGTTTGAAGCATGTGGAATTTCTTCTCCAGTTATTCATAGTTTAATAAAAAAAAAATAAAAGCTGAGGGGGAAATGTTGCTGTTGGTTTCGGGAGAGGGTGCAGATCATCCAGGAGAATGCTGCAGCCCCACGCAGCCCAGCCCTGATTCCACATGGACTGCTATACCTTTCCGCTTCCTGACTTCCACCCTACAGTCTTTTTTCTCCACTATCCCCAGTATGAGTTTTCAAAACTTAAATCCAGTTTTCTCAATTCAGAATAAAGCCCAAAGTTCTTGCCTATAGACCACTCCATGAAATAGCCCTTTATTTCCTGTCATCTCCCTCACTTGCTTTGCTCCAGCCACCAGGCTTCTCTGGTATTTCTTCATTCAGTTCACTCACTCAGTCATGTCCGACTCTCTGGGACCCCATGGACTGCAGCACACCAGGCTTCCCCGTCCCATCACCAACTCCGGGAGCTTGCTCAAACTCATGTCTGTCGAGTTGGTGACGCCATCCAAGCATCTCATTCTCCGCCATCCCCTTCTCCTCCTGCCTTCAGTCTTTCCCAGCATCAAGGTCTTTTCCAATGCTGGAGCTCTTTCTGCACTCTCCTCAAGAAGCATGCTGGGCACCTACCGACCTTTCAGTGTCCTGTCTTTTTGCCTTTTCATGCTGCTCATGGGGCTCTCAAAGCAAGAATCCTGCGGGGTTCACCATCCCCTTCTCCAGTGGACCATGTTTCTCAGAACTCTCCACCATGACCCGTGTGTTCTGAGTGGCCCTACGTGGCATGGCTCATAGTTTCATGAGTTACACAAGGCTGTGATCCAAGGGATCAGTTTGGTTAGTTTTTTGTAATTGTGGTCTGCCCTCCTTTCTTCATTACCTCAGGCAAAGAACACTTTCTCCCCATTTCTTCACTTTGCGACTCTCCTTAAATGTTAACTTTCTCATAGTGACTGTACGTGACCACCCTTTTTAAAACAGCACTCATATCTGTCACCCTTCTCGGCTTGGTTTCTGTCTTAGCACTTATTACCATCTGTGGCTGAGACATTTCCAGCTCATGAACTATCCATTCCCCACCCCCACAATTCTTACAATTAGGGCCATATGCCTAGCTCCAACCAATGGGCTGTGAGCACAAGGATGCTTCTATGCTTCTAGGCAAAAGCATATGGGAGCCACCATGCAACCCTCCAGCTCTCTTCCGCTGTTGCAGCAATCTCAGAGATCATGTGTTGCACCAGCAGGCCATACAACAGCAACAGACTGAATCACTGAGTCACCTCCTCAGGCAGTTAGTTGCCTGAGAAGTTGCAGGGGTGAGGAATAAACTTTGTTGTGTTAAGCCACTGAGCTTTGGGGAGTTAATGTGTTACCACATCATAACAGCATCTATTTATTATGGTCTGAATTATGTCTTTAAAAGTTATATGTTTAAGTCCTAAGTCCAAGGACCTCTGAATGTGACTGTATCCAAGAAAGGCCCTTTAAAAAGGTGCTTAAGTTAAAGTAAGATCATTTGAGTGGTCCCTCATCCATTATAAGTGGGCATCCTCGTAAGAGGAGGACAGGTGCCCACAGAGGGAAGACAACGTGAAGACTCAGGGAGAAGGCTCCTATCTGGAAGCCACGGGGAGTGGCGTCACAGACCAGCCCTGCCAGCTTCTTGATCTCAGACTTCCAGCTTCCAGACCTGGCAGAAAACAAACTGGTTAAGCCACCCAGTCTATGATACGTTGTTACGACAGCCCGAGTGAACAAATAGATCCTAACACCAGTGCTCCACCTGGCATGTGTATTTCTGTGGTTTCCCTTCTCTAGAATGTAAGCACACGACGAAAGCATGCTACGTCCACAGCCTTTAGAATAGTATCTGACACCTACCTCCCAGAGGCTCAATAAATATTGAATGAATGAATCCTGTATTTAAATGAAATTTAAACTGAGGGGAACCCTTAACTGTTATGAGTAAAGACGAACTGGTAAAACCTACTTTGGAAAACTCATTACTATCATCTAATAGGTCTGTGATCCAGCAACTCTGCTCTTAGACAGACTCCAAAGAAATGTGTATAATGTGCTCCAAGGGACATATGTACTAGTGTCCACAGCAGCACTGTATGTAGTACTCAGAGCTAGAAACAACCCAAATGTCCGTTAACAGTAGATGGAAGAGTTGTGGCACCAGTCATATATCAGGTTGGCCAAACCGTTCAGGTTTTTCTGTAACATGGTACAAAAAAGTCTGAATGAGCTTTTTGTTCAACCCAGTAAAATAATACAGTGATGAAAAATTCAGTACTACATGCAACCCAAATAAGTCCCACAATCAACACTGAATGAAAAAAGCCATGGAAATATATGCCATACAATTCCACTAAGAGTGGTTTGTTTTTTTTTTTTCCTGTAAAGCAAAACTGCAGGAATACATGCTTAGGTGGTAAACCCATTTTAAAAAATGCAATAAAATTACTATCACAGCAAGGAAGAATGGTGGCTACCTTTAGAGAAGAGGGGGCAGTGACTGGGAAAGGGTAGGAAGCAGGAATGAGTTCTGGGTGCTAACAGTGTTCCATATTTCTTAATATGGGCAATAGTTTACACAGTGATTTGCTCTGTGGTTAAGTCCCTGAACCATATGTATTTTGTATATATTCACTTTTCTGTGTTTTTAAATTTTTAAATGGTTAAAAATGGGAAAAAATAAAAATGCAGGCTTTGTCTAGGGGACAAACCATCCAACAGAATTATCATGATAACAGAATAGAGGCAATGCAGAGATTAATTTTTTTAATTAAATCCTTGAGCTATAGAAAATGTTGAGACTTCAAAACAAGTAGACACATCAAACATCAAGAAAAATTGATGCAAGTGAAATTTCAGACATCTAAAAACTAAGACAAAAATCTGTAAAGTCTCCAGAAACAACCAAATAAAAAACAAACCACCTTACTATCCAAGACCTAAGTATTAGACTAGCACTAGGGTTCTGTCAGCAACACTGCATACGTAAGTGAGTAGCCAACTGTCTTCAAACTTTTGAGGGAAGAGACTGCTAGACCAGGCAAACCCCCAGCCAAGGGTGAGGGCATATGAAAGACACTTTTATACACATCAGGAAGGCCTCAAAGCTGCTTTCTCCTAGGCCCTCTGAAATGTTCCTCAAGGATCCTGAACAAGAGATGAAAAGAAACACTGTTGTCTAAGTTGGTGAAGTTTCAATGGGCTGTGTTAAGACTGGATGGTAAAATAAAAGTCAATACTGATTTCCTTTTTTCAGAGGGTTAGATGGAAGTTGTATAGGAGGGTGTCCTTAGAGGAAATAAACTGGAATATTTATTGCTGGATGGGCATGCTGCATGTTACTCTTAAATGGCTCAGAAAAAGACTAATGAAAATGATTATATACACTCAAAGAGAGTACAAAAATGAAAAATCAGCAGCTAAGGAATCGATGAAAGGACTGTGGGCATTTTTTTTTTCCTGTGCTTAAAACTTTTCTGTAAATTTGAAAGAATTTCAAAATAAAACAGGCTAAATTAAAACAGAAGGCAAATAAATGATTATGTGAAGAACGTCTTCAAGACTAATTCATAGGGAATTCCCTAGCAGTCCAATGGACTTCTGTGTTTTCACTGTCAAAGCTGAGGGCCAGGGTTCATTCAATCCCTGGTTGAGGAACTAAGACCCCATAAGCCAGGTATGGCATGACCAAAGTGAATGAATTAAATAATAAAAAATTAAAATTATCAAGAAACAAAGGGAGAAAAATCAAATCAATAAAATCAGAAATGAAAATGGAGAGATCACAACAGACAACACAGAAATACAAAGGATCATAAGAGACTACTATCAGCAATTATATGCCAATAAAATGGACAACGTGGAAGAAATGGACAAATTCTTAGAAAAGTACAACTTTCCAAAACTGACCCAGGAAGAAATAGAAAATCTTAACAGACCCATCACAAGCATGGAAATTGAAACTGTAATCAGAAATCTTCCAGCAAACAAAAGCCCAGGTCCAGACGGCTTCACAGCTGAATTCTACCGAAAATTTAGAGAAGAGCTAACACCTATCCTACTCAAACTCTTCCAGAAAATTGCAGAGCAAGGTAAACTTCCAAACTCATTCTATGAGGCCACCATCACCCTAATACCAAAACCTGACAAAGATGCCACAAAAAAAACTACAGGCCAATATCACTGATGAACATAGATGCAAAAATCCTTAACAAAATTCTAGCAATCAGAATCCAACAACACATTAAAAAGATCATACACCATGATCAAGTGGGCTTTATCCCAGGGATGCAAGGATTCTTCAATATCCACAAATCAATCAGTGTAATACACCACATTAACAAACTGAAAAATAAAAGCCATATGATTATCTCAATAGATGCAGAGAAAGCCTTTGACAAAATTCAACACCCATTTATGATAAAAACTCTCCAGAAAGCAGGAATAGGAGGAACATACCTCCACATAATAGAAGCTATATATGACAAACCCACAGCAAACATTATCCTCAATGGTGAAAAATTGAAAGCATTTCCCCTAAAGTCAGGAACAAGACAAGGGTGCCCACTTTCACCATTACTATTCAACATAGTTTTGGAAGTTTTGGCCACAGCAATCAGAGCAGAAAAAGAAATAAAAGGAATCCAAATTGGAAAATAAGAAGTAAAACTCTCACTGTTTTGCAGATGACATAATCCTCTACATAGAAAACCCTAAAGACTCCACCAGAAAATTACTAAAACTAATCAATGAATATAGTAAAGTTGCAGGATATAAAATCAACACACAGAAATCCCTTGCATTCCTATACACTAATAATGAGAAAACAGAAAGAGAAATTAAGGAAACAATTCCATTCACCATTGCAATGAAAATAATAAAATACTTAGGAATATGTCTACCTAAAGAAACTAAAGACCTATATATAGAAAACTATAAAACACTGGTGAAAGAAATCAAAGAGGACGCTAATAGATGGAGAAATACACCATGTTCATGGATCAGAAGAATCAATATAGTGAAAATGAGTATACTACTCAAAGCAATCTATAGATTCAATGAAATCCCTATCAAGCTACCAACAGTATTTTTCACAGAGGTAGAACAAATAATTTCACAATTTGTATGGAAATACAAAAAACCTCGAATAGCCAAAGTAATCTTGAGAA
>NW_011494913.1:6565367-6566320 GCF_000754665.1 Bison bison bison | reverse complement strand
AAACTAAAACACTTTCTAAGACCATACACAAAAATAAACTCAAAATGGATTAAAGATCTAAACGTAAGACCAGAAACTATAAAACTCCTAGAGGAGAACATAGGCAAAACACCCTCTGACATACATCACAGCAGGATCCTCTATGACCCACCTCCCAGAATATTGGAAATAAAAGCAAAAATAAACAAATGGGACCTAATTAAAATTAAAAGCCTCTGCACAACAAAGGAAACTATAAGCAAGGTGAAAAAGCCTTCAGAATGGGAGAAAATAATAGCAAAAGAAGCAACAAACAACTAATGTCAAAAATATACAAGCAACTCCTACAGCTCAATTCCAGAAAAATAAACGACCCAATCAAAAAAATGGGCCAAAGAACTAAATAGACATTTCTCCAAAGAAGACATACAGATGGCTAACAAACACATGAAAAGATGCTCAACATCACTCATTATCAGAGAAATGCAAATCAAAACCACAATGAGGTACCATTTCACGCCAGTCAGAATGGCTGCAATCCAAAAGTCTACAAGCAATAAATGCTGGAGAGGGTGTGGAGAAAAGGGAACCCTCTTACACTGTTGGTGGGAATGCAAACTAGTACAGCCACTATGGAGAACAGTGTGGAGATTCCATAAAAAACTAGGAATAAAACTACCTTATGACCCAGCAATCCCACTGCTGGGCATACACACTGAAGAAACCAGAATTGAAAGAGACACGTGTACCCCAGTGTTCATTGCAGCACTGTTTGTAATAGCCAGGACATGGAAGCAACCTAGATGTCCATCAGCAGATGAATGGATAAGAAAGCTGTGGTACATATACACAATGGAGGATTACTCAGCCATTAAAAAGAATACATTTGAATCAGTTCTAATGAGGTGGATGAAACTGGAGCTTATTATACAGAGTGAAGTAAGCCAGAAGGAAAAACACCAATACAGTATACT